>NC_056631.2:78946826-79264694 GCF_002870075.4 Lactuca sativa | reverse complement strand
TCCTCCCAGGACACCACAGCTGAATGGTGTAGCTGAGAGGCGTAATCGTACCTTTTTGGACATGGTTCGCTCTATGATGAGTCGAGTTTCGTTACCAATCTCTTTTTGGGGGTATGCCTTAGAGACTGCCGCCCATATTCTTAATCTAGTCCCTACAAAGAAGGTTACCAAAACACCTCATGAAATGTGGACTGGGAAGGTTCCCAATTTGGACCACATAAAAATTTGGGGTTGCGAAGCCTTCGTGAGGCGTGAAACTCATGATAAGCTTGAACCCCGAAGTGAAAGGTGTATTTTCATCGGCTACCCACAGAAATCCTTCGGTTACCTTTTCTACAGACCCAGTGAGAATGTGGTCTTTGTAGCACGAAGAGGGATCTTTCGCGAGAAAGAATTTATAAGCCAAGGAGACAGTGGGAGGCAGATTGATCTTGAAGAAATTCAAGAATCAATTGGTGAAGGAACCTCAGACACTAGCAATCAACCTGAGGAAGAAACTCCTGTTGATCCAGCTGACGAGTCTGTACCTCCGAGACGTTCCACACGGGTTAGGAACACACCTTCGTTTTATTATGGTTTTCATATTACTACGGAAGGTGATACGTTTATTAGTGATAGTACACTAGTAAATTTGGATGAACCTAGCAGTGTTAAGGAAGCCATGGCAGGCCCGGAGTCTGCTAAATGGAAGGAGGCTATGGACAGCGAGATACAATCCATGTATGACAATCAAGTTTGGAACTTGGTTGACAATGTACCAGGCCGTAAAACAGTCGGTTGCAAATGGATCTTCAAAAAGAAGACCGACATGGAAGGAAAAGTGCATACTTATAAGGCTCGACTGGTTGCGAAGGGTTTTACTCAAACTCAAGGTATTGATTATGATGAAACCTTATCGCCGGTGGCCAAGATTAAGTCTATTAGGGTTATGTTAGCCATTGCAGCATTTCATGATTATGAAATATGGCAAATGGATGTCAAAACCGCTTTCCTTAATGGAAAGTTGGCTGAGGATGTGTACATGAATCAGCCAGAGGGTTTTGTCAATGCAGAGTACCCTAATAGAGTATGCAAGCTTAAGAAATCCATTTATGGATTAAAACAAGCATCTCGTAGCTGGAATCTTTGTTTTGATGAGAAGGTAAAAGAGTTTGGCTTCTTGAGAAGCGAAGATGAGTCTTGCGTGTATGTCAGAGCTAGTGGGAGTATAGTTAGCTTCTTGGTACTATATGTGGATGACATACTACTCATAGGAAATGACATCCCAACCTTGCAGGAGGTTAAGTCCTGGCTTGGGAAGTGCTTTGCTATGAAGGACCTAGGGGAGGCTACCTATATCCTAGGGATAAGGATATTAAGAGAAAGGAGTAGAAGACTAATTGGACTTAGTCAAAGTATCTACTTGGATAAGGTGTTGAAAAGGTTCAACATGGAGAATTCCAAGAAAGGAGATTTACCGATCCAAAGCAATACCAAACTGAGTAAGACTCAGAGTCCGAGTACAGAGGCTGAGATAGCTGAGATGAGCCAATTACCATATGCTTCCGCAGTTGGCTCGATCATGTATGCTATGACTTGTACCCGTCCTGATGTGGCATTTGCTTTGAGCATGGTCAGCAGGTATCAGGGGAACCCTGGCAAGGCTCATTGGACCGCGGTAAAGAACATTCTCAAGTACCTGCGGAGGACTAAGGATTGGGTCCTTACCCTTGGTGGCAGTGATGACTTGAGAATATTAGGGTATAGTGATGCTGGTTTTCAGACTGATAGGGATAATTTCCGCTCTCAGTCGGGCTGGATCTTTACCTTAAATGGAGGGGCAATTTCTTGGAAGAGTTCCAAGCAGGAGACGGTGGCTGATTCGACTTGTGAATCAGAGTATATAGCAGCGAGTGAAGCAGCGAAGGAGGCGATATGGCTAAAGAACTTCATCGGAGACCTTGGAGTTGTACCAGCTATTAAGGAACCTATAGAGATTTTCTGTGACAACAATGCTGCGGTTATCTTAGCCAAGGAACCAAGAGATCATGGCAGATCCCGACACATTGACAGAAAATATCACTTCATAAGGCACAAGATTGAAGAAGGACTCCTTATGACAAGGAGGATATCGTCAGATGAGAATCCTGCAGATCCCCTTACGAAGGGACTGACGAGGGTTAAGCATTTTCAGCATGCGAGACGCATCGGGCTGAGGGACGATATTAGTTTTACAGATTAGATAGTTTTCTTGAAACTTGTAAAATGTAATCGACGTTTGATGATGAATAAAATTTGTGATTTATTTATGAGTAAAGTGTTACTATCATTGTCAATTATTTACTATTGTTTCAGTTTTGCATGTTTTGACTTCCAGAATAATTAATTTGTTCAAACCTCCACAATCGATCATACGTCGGAAGTAGGTATGAATCAAGATTGTCATGAATTGGGTTTGTAGATGCCTTAAAGGTGTTTAGGCATGGCAATGGTTGCTGCAACATTCATGAGTACTCATAAGTTATGAGTATTGGTATAAACCCACGCTCACTTGTATCACTTCATGGAATTTATCTCGAGTGATCGTGAGACGATAACATCATATAAATCTTTAAACCTAGAGATATGAGTTGTTACCTATGAGTTGGTTGTGCATTGATTGCACGTAAACGCATTAGTAACTTGATGTTATAAAACGTGCCTTTGTGTACAATTCAATAAGTAGTAGAACAAGCATATCAGTCGAAGTTTATCTGTTCCTTCTAGAAATAGAAGCGATATCCGGGCCCCTCGATGATTTTGTGTTGACCCATATACCAGGCCTGGTCAGAACTAAACCGATGTGTTCAGTGAAGTTCTTCGTCAAACAAATCGGATAATCGAGAAACAACTGCTAGACAATAAGCAAGACATAGTTCCATGTGTTTGTCCGGCTGATATCATGAGAACAGAGGATTATGTGATCACTTATCTAAAATGGCGCTTCATAGTTCGACAGAGTCTTCATTGTTCGAGGGAGTTTTCGAGAGCTACGATTGTTGGTTGGTTCCTGAAGTTATAGGCAAATATAGTTATTAGACTTATCCAAGTGGGAGTCTGTTGGATAAGGTGTCTAAGTCCATAACTTATTTGGTATATACTTGACCCGACTGGCATGGTCCATTTGGGTTGCATCTCATCCAAACTATTATGGATAATTTTATGAGAGTTATACACATATGTTTATTAATATATTATGAGTTATAATATATTAATATGAAGTTACGTTATTTAATTAGTTTTAGTCTTAAATTAATTATGGATTAATTTAGAGATTAAAAGGAATACTAATTAAATTATGGGCTAATTGTTTTATATAGTGTGGGCTAATACTCATTTGTTAATGGGCTAGGCTTGTGTGGAAGTCCATGGATGATCCATGGAGCTTTTAACCCATGGATCCTTGGAATAGGAAAAGACATGGGTTATTAGGGTTTCACCCTAACCATGCATACTATATAAGCATGCTTATGGAGCATGAAAGAGAGCCTAAGATAGCCTAAGAGAAAGCTAGTGTTCTAGTGTGTGTGTGCATGTGTGTGGCCGAAAATACAAGAGTGTGTATACTCTCTCAAAGTTTTCCAAGAGTTTGTGGTGTTTGTGATTCCATTTGAGGCATTCACACTATTGGTGCTTGGCCCTCAAACTCCTAAGAACCCAACACAACAAAAGGTATGTAATCTCTTCTAACTCTTTTATGTTGAAATGTTCCCCATGCCATGTTAGATAGGTTATAAACCTTGGAAAATTATTATTTTGCATGTATTTAGACAAACATAGATCCAAGGTTTATTAGGGTTGCATGCACACTTAGGAAGTGTTAGGTTGCTCAAAACCCAACAGGTGTGTACTTTCCTTTCTATGAACTGTTATGATACTGAATATGATGTCCTCCGCCCCCGAACGATTCCGCCGTTCTGGTTTGGGGGTGTGACACTCCCTGGCCGCACACTCACCTTTATGGCCATACACCCACTTTAATACTCATATTTGGCTTTAAACTTGTAAATATCCCTACGTATGGAACCTAGTACATTTAGTCCTAGTAATTCCATGCCTTTAGGATGGTTTTACATCATAATGTAACATGGGATACTCAATCTAACACATATATTTGTGCAATATATGCTCATAGGGTCCATACGCAAACGAAACATCGGTTGACACTCGATGCTCATAGCTAATCGAAATTCGATTCCTACAATAAATTGTGAGTTCATACCCCTAAATCAACCTTTTTAAATGTTTTAAATGCTTTTATGGGGGGGGGGAATACAAGTTGACTCAAATGAGGTATAGTATCAATCTATGAAAATTATGACTTGTTACCAAAAAGATTTTCTATACTTTCAAACTACTTTGAAAATAAATTGTTTCAAATGCTTTTAAACTTATTATATTTCTAAATCATATCTACACCAATATATTTATATAAGTAAGTATTGAAGGACTTAGGACTGATATCTCACCTTATTTCCTGTTCTTGTTTGATTGTGGACTTAGGGTACTTCGTTATTTGTATGACTGTCATTGAATTCTTAGTTATATATCTTATATATTTGTGTCGGATATAAAAAGTCTTCACTTCAGCTCAATACTTTTGTGTATAAAAGGCATTCATCACACATCCCTATTTAACTATAATGGGTATAGTTAAGGATTACCACTCATTACTATTGCTACTATGACACTTACTATGGTTAATACAGTTATGAGTCAATACATAATATACACGATACGAAGAGAATACTATACACTATACGAAGAGAACATTATGTACTGTACAAAGAGAATACTATGTACTATACGAAGAGAACCCCATACAGTATACGAAAAAGAATGTTGTATACTAAACAAGAGAACACTCAATACGCTACACTAAGAAATACATATTACTCTAATACGAAAGAACACACTAAAATAGAATTTGATACACTACTTCTCGATACGACACTTCACTATATGGTCACCGTGTAACTAGAGCATCCTGGAGGGAGAGCGGAAACTATGTCTATAGATCTATACGGGACGGACACTCCCATATCCCGACTACTAGCTACAGTCCGAGCCGATTAGGCCCAGGGGTGACAAAAACACCACTATACTATGTGTGACCTAGAGGGTCAACTGTTACTCTATTATTACTCACATTGGTTACATACGAGTTCACATTCAGATCTTAATTAATACAATAATAATTAAGGGTAAAACAGACTCCCTGGGGTGTATATACATTTAATACCACCTGGAGTTCGTATCTCTATTACTTTCAGCCAACAGTGACACTGCTGGGGTGAAATACTAATTTCCCAATTACCTTATATAAACGAAATTTAAAACCATATTTTCACACTGATAGTTTCACTGGGAAAACTTCTACACTTTCAAAGAGTCAAAACTTACAAATAACCAAGTCTTGGCAGAAGCCTACCTTTGCTGGAAAATATAGGATTTTCTAGGGAACTTGCTATTTTCAAACATGATGACAGCTATTATATTACATGATTTTAAAACACTTTTATACAAGCAATGCCACAAAATACTTATGAACTCACCAGCTTTATACTGACACTCGTTTTCAATCTAACTTGTATTCTCAGGTCATCAATAGACAGGTACAGATGTAGCTTTTGAGAAGATGGAGAACACACAAGACTCATCTTTTATTTTGATTATACTTTTGTTGTCTATTAACATCTATAGAACACGTTTGTATTACAAATCATTATACTAATGCAATGGATGTTGACGCTTGTTTTTACTATTATACATTGTTATGATACTGTACACTACGTCCTCCACCCCGGAACGTATTTCGTCGTTCTCGGTTTTGGGGTGTGACAGATTGGTATCAGAGCATTTTTTATAGTGAATCAAGTATATCAACCCATATCATCATTGACATGATCCTTGATGAAATGATATTGAAGTGCTATATGCTTGGTCTTCGAATCTTGCACCAAATTATGGCAGATACGTATTGCACTTTGTGAATCGCTATACAAAGGTAACTTTTTGATGTTGATTTCATAATCATGAAGTTGGCTTTGTCTCCAAATGACTTGAAAAGTGCAAGCGGCAGCAGCAACATATTCTGCTTCTGCTATGGAAATCGAAACACAAGTTTGTTTCTTCGATTTCCAGCTAAATGGCTTCCCGTCCAAAAGTTGGCATCCACCACTAGTGATTTTACTGTCAAGTTTACATCCACCAAGATCTGCATCTGAAAATGCTTGAATAAAGAAACCTATTTTCGAAGGGTACCATAAACGCAATGAACTATCCCTTTGAGATAGCAAAAAATATTCTTTACAACTGTTAGATGGGGTTCCGTGGGATTCGACTGATACCTGGCACAATTACAAACAACAAACATAATATCAGATCGACTAGCAGTTAGTTATAGTAACGAACCAATCATGCTCTTGTACAAAGTAATATTGACAGCAGGCTTGTCCAACGATGCCCTTAAGTGTGTGCCAAAAGCCATTGGTATTCGCAATTTCGAACTATTCGTCATGCCAAACTTCTTAAGCAGATTTCGAGAATACTTCTCTTGATTTATGAAAATTCCATCTCTGCTTTGATGAATATTTAATCCTAGAAAATTATTGATCTTACCCATCATGCTCATGTCGAATTGACTTTTCACCATATTCTTAAACTCACTAGACAATAAAGGATCAATCGAACCAAAAATAGCATCATCTACATAAATTTAAACGAGTATCAAGTGATCTCCCACTTTCTTTCGAAATAGAGTGGGATCAACATATTCTTGTTTAAATTTCAAGAGTTGTAAGGAATTGATAAGAATTGCATACCAGGCTTGTGGTGCTTGTTTTAAACCATAAACAGCTTTATCGAGAATATAACAATGATCAGGAAATTTATCATTTACGAAACCTATTGGTTTCTCAACATATACAGTCTCTTCTAACACTCCATTAAGAAATGCACAATTGACATCCATATGATAAACATCAAAGTCATTGTGTGCTGCATAAGCAAGAAATATTTGAACAACTTATAGTCTCGCGACAGGGGAAAAGGTTTCATCATAGTCAATACCTTCTTGTTGCGAATATCCCTTAGCAACCAACCTTGCTTTGTTTTGAACCACATTACCTTCTTTATCAGTTTTATATTTAAAAATTCATTTTAAGCCTACAACTAAGACATCATCAGGTTTTGGAACAAGTCTCCAAACCTTGTTTCTTTTGAATTCAGCAAGTTCAGATTGCATGGAAACAATCCAATCAGTATCTTCCAAAGCAACCTTTACTGACTTTGGTTCAATTTTCAAAATGAAAACATTAAACATACAAAATTCTTGATGCACATTTAATACCTCATTTTTAGCATGAAGTTGAGCTATTGTCAACACTCCAGCTTGAGGATCACCAAGAACTTGTTCTTTTGGATGATTTCGTGTCCATCTTTCCATTCGTGGATATGCATGATCGAAATCCAAAGCTGCATCTTCGAACATTTCATCCATTTCTGAACCTTCACCCGCATTAGAAACATTATCACTAATATCAT
Organism: Lactuca sativa; assembly: GCF_002870075.4. Classification (NCBI taxonomy): domain Eukaryota; kingdom Viridiplantae; phylum Streptophyta; class Magnoliopsida; order Asterales; family Asteraceae; genus Lactuca; species Lactuca sativa. Next base: position 79,257,131 of record NC_056631.2, on the reverse strand, counting down.
GTAAAACATCAGTTTGACCATTCGAATTAGAAGGAATAAATTCAGTTTGCCCACCCTCGACAATTGGATTGACATTTTGATGCTCCCCCTCGACATCTATAGTCGAACATCCATACTCCCCCTAGACATCAACATTCAAATTTCGATGCTCCCCCTCAACATCAGTATTTGAATTCAAGTGCTCACCCTCCACTTGATCACCTTGCAATGTTGGTTGACTTTCAACATGTATTGGAGAATTTGTTGTAGAATGTGAATCAACATTGTCCTAAGTTATTGTCGAATCATCAGAATGCTTCGATGCTTCAGGAATCTGATTATCATCAGCATTAATTTCTGCATCTATTGCCCTGTCAGGAACACCAAAGATTAAGTCATAGTCAAAATCCAAAGAATTCGTAATTTGTGACTCTTCATTCGTTTCAGTGATAATTGGCTTTTATTCAAAAGACTTTTCGACATGTTTGACATAATGATCATCAAACGTTAGATTTAAAGTTTCTTTAATGTTCCTTGTTCTCTTGTTCAACACCCGATATGCAACTGATTTGATCGAATATCCCAAGAATATCCCATCATCGGCTTTGGACTGAACTTTTAAAAGGTTATCTTTGAGATTCATTATGAAACACCTGCAACAAAAAACATGGAAAAATTTCACATTTGGTTTTTGATTGTTAATGATTTCATATGGGGTGATATTAAAACGACAATGAATAAATGATCGGTTTTGAGTGAAAAATGTTGTCGAAACCACTTCTGCCCAGAGATACTGTGGACGATTTGCATAGGCGAGCATCGTCCTTGCTGCTTTGCATAAAGACCTATTTCTCTTTTCAACAAAACCATTTTGTTGTGGTGTGTAAGGAGATGAAAAATTATGTGTAATCCCATGATCAGCCAGAAAAGAGTCAAGAATTTGATTCTTGAATTCAGAGCCATTATCACTTTTGATTTTTCTAACATTCTTGCACAAACTGAGTTCAACATGTTTGATAAAATTTATCATTACTTGAGTTGTATCTAACTTCTGAAGAAGAAAGTAAATCCAAGTAAACCGTGAAAAATCATGGACAATAAGCAATATGTACTTCTTCTTGTTAAGAGTTTCAACAGTCGAAGGTCCACAAAGGTCAATGTGAAAAATTTCCAAAGGTTCAATGATAATTAGATGACCTTGACAATTTTGTTTCCCCTATTCACACGCTGCACATAACGAATCGTTATCAAATTTTAAAACAGGTAAGCCTCAAACAAGATCATTTACCACCATTTTGTTCAGATTTTTGAAATTCAAATGAGATAGCCTTCGATGCCACAACCAACTCAAATCAAGTGACGCCTTCGAAAGTAAACAGACCGAGGGAACACCAACAATCGTCTTGATGTCAAGGGTAAACATATCTCCTTTCATCTCTGACTTGGGCAACACTTATTTGGTTTCTTTGTTCGAAATGACACTTCCTTCTTCATCGAATACTACTTGATTACCAATGCCCACAACAAGTTATGAAACACTAACCAAGTTGTGTTTAAGACCTTTGACATATGCCACTCAATTAACTATGAAGTTCCCATTTTTAACTTTCCCGTAGCCTTTAACTTTACACTTCTGATTATTTCCAAATTGTACCACTCCAACATTTTCCAAACTTCGATAATCTCGCAGATTTTCCTTTCGACTTGTCATGTGACGAGAGCAACCACTGTCGATGTACCAGTGTTCATCATATTTCTCGTCACTTAACACATGCGATCAATTAAAGAATTTAGGTCCCCAAGGATTTTTTGGTCCTTTGTGATTAGAATGAAATGCATTATGAAACGATGAACCTAACACAAAATTTCGAACCTTGGATTTCAAACTATCTGTTAAGTCAACTTCGATAGACTTAGGTATCGAAATGAAATCGTTCATTGGTTTAGGTTCAACACAAATTTTCCCTTTTTCATTAGTAGTCCTTTTTGCCTCAACTTTTGCTTTGGGAACTTCTTTCCATTTTTGAACAGTAGGATTGGATTCCAATGACGAAGAACTTCCAATATGGGACTCATTCAAGTAGCTTTCGTAACCACACTGGATTTCATCTTCATAAAACTTTCCAGATTGATAAGGTTTTCCTTTTCCTTCGAGCGAATGATTGATGTTCTTTGTGTCAGACATCCCTTTTACGAATGAAGCTTTGATCGGCTGCTTCGAAACATGATTGGGAATTTGAGGTTTTTTAGGTGTAAAAGGTTCTTTTCTAGTCCTTTTAACATTCAAATATTCAAAATCTCTTTTTGGAAATGATTGTTCAACACGAAATTGAAAACGATTTTGGAAAAATTCGTTATAACCAACATATTGTCGATTATAAACTTGTTGTCCATTCGACAAACTTCTTTGATTTTGAAATTGATGAAAATTTCTTTGTTCATTTTGATGAACGCCATTTTTATGAAAATAATTTTGTGAAAACCTTTCATTTTGATGATTAGGAACAAAATTCCTTTGTTGTTGGTGTTGAATGAAATTCTCATCTCTTGATTTTTGAACATTAAGGTTTTTGAATTGGCTTTTAAACTTTGAAATGACTTTTAGAAAACTCATTTTGTTTTTGAGCCGATTTGTTCTGAACAAAAGACTTATTTTGTGAAGAAGTCTTAACTTGTTCAGCCTTTTTCTGTTCAGACGATTTTGTTAACAAATTTTTTTTCCGTACAAGACTCGACATTTTGCTAATAAACCTTTTTTCTTGCTTTCGACATCGAAATTCCTTCTTCTTAAGAAATCTTTTGAATGTATTCATAGACAATTTGAGCTTTTGTATTTTGAATTTGAGAAATTGGTTCATGTCACACCCCCAAACCAAGGATGGCGGAAACGTCCAGGGATGGAGGACTTCATGTACAGTATCATAACAACAATTGTAATAGTGATTAAAGTAAACACAACCAACATAAATATAATTGAAAGAGTTACATCATTGTATGAGTTTACATGTTTCCAAATCAATTACATTATGTTGAAAAAAAATGAAATTTTTAATGTCTTAACATCTCATCCTCAAAAGCTCTTGATTACCTATTTATGGATTTCCTGAGAATACAAGTAGTTTTGAAAAAGTGTCAACACAAGGTTGGTGAGTTCATAAGCTTTTAAAGGTGATACTAAAATCCTTTCCTTGTAAAAGTAATGTTTGTTCAAGGAAAATCTCATATTTTCTTACGTAATGCATTGTAATCTTAAAAGTCAAGAGCGAATGTACAAGTATTTTACCATACTTAAGGAAATTTGTGCAAGTTTAAATCGACATAAAATCGTTAAATTTAAAAGTAAAACCCATAAATCTTATGTTTGTTAATACCACATGTGAGTTATTATAACCATACTATGACTCAGACGGCCTCGTAATACGCTGTTCTTCAGGCATCGCAAGTTAAATGACACTTGTCACCTCAGACCTGTCGGTCTAGCTGTTGCATGAAGCTCAGGTGTGGGTTTGTCAGACCCAATATAGATCTAAACACAACTATCACGTTCTCCCTACAAGAGACTCTAGTTACAATTTACAGGACTTTTGATTTTGTTACATGGATGTAACACGAAGCGAATGTCTCACAAATTTATTCATTAACAGATTTACGTGAACTGAGAACCTTTGGTAAAGAGTTTGATATGTAATGAAACATAAACTATACCTATTATAGTTTATCATAATCGTTTATAATGTAAAAGCAACATAAACTACACTTCCATAGTTTATCAAATATTTGCATGCCATGGTTGTAAACTTTGTTTATAACATTAAACTAATTTACCATTCTTGAGAAGGTAAAAATCTATTTGTCTAATGATACATGACTAATTACCAAGTCAAAATGGCATATAATGTAATAATATATGATCACACAATGATATACACCTTGCTCAACAAGTTACAAGGTGGAATGAAATTGATAGCATTTTTCTGTTGTTAACATTTTCTATTGCTGTTCTTAGAAAATTTATAGAAAAATTATCAAAGGTCCAAATCAAAATCCGTAAAGTCTGGGAGTTTGGAAAATGAGTCTAGTTTGTTCATAAATTTTATTATGATTTTTAGTGACCTCTAACTTGTGTGAAAAAGTCCATAATCATAGACTGGTCCAGATTTATTCTTGAAATGATAGGCAGTTTTGTAAAAATCACCATAAATTGTAGAAAAATAGTATGGAGATGTGCAAGTAGTCATTGTAAAGATAAGAACTTGAGCTATTTGCACCTATTACAGTTTTGAAAACTAAAATGTTTAAGTTGCCCAAAACAGTCCGTGAATGGAGTCCAACGTTTCTGATGAAAACTGTTGGAAGAGTTTAGTTGTGTTCTTGTTGTTTTAACTTGTATTCCTCCCCTTAAAACTTAATAAAATGTGAAAAGATAGGGGTTTGAGCTCACCTTATGTGATTTTAGTGATTGGATGTTGAAGAAGAGAAGTTTTCAACTCAAGAACACTTAGAAGATGCCTTGAAGAACCGATCGAGAACCTAACATATATGAAGGTGACGATGTTTGTGTAAGATTCTTATGATTTTGAGTAGAAGGATGTGTAATCATCATAAGAAGAATGAATTATACTTACCAAGAGTGGAAAAAGCTTGATGATCAGCCTTGGAAGTCTCGAAATTGGGAGAGAGTTGTGAGAGAATTTGGAGTGTGATCCTTGGAGGAAAAATGAGAGAATGAGGGGAGTGTGAGGTGAAAGGGTGGATGTTCCAGCTCTAAGAATGTGAGTATGACTGGAAAATGATGAGAAAGTACAAGGAAGTGACTAGGTATGGTGTAATAGTGACTGGGGGTTGTACTATGAAGGTATGGGGAGGTTGCTTGTGTCCTTGTCCAAAGGATAAGTCAACACTCCACCTAAATATCTTACCAAATAGATTTTATTCTTAGGCAATGATTCTCCCCAAAATATAGTTGAAATATGAATATTTAGGGTTTATTTTGTTAAAATACGAGTTTGGGTGAAAATCCCGCGTTAAAATCTCGAAAAACGGGCTTAAAACGAAGTTTGGGTCAAAAACTGGCAATCTGGACCGAACCTGCAACGTTCGACTCTAAGGGAGTGAGAACCGAGAATGGAGAAGGAAGGAACCGAGAGTAGAAGGGAGGACCGAAGGTGCGAGGGTTCGGTCGTGGCTCGCATCTCGGAACCGAAGGTCAAGTCCTCGGACCGAAGGTCAGGTCCTCGGACCGAAGGTGAGAAGAGAAGATCAGAAGGTCAGGCTCGGTTCGGAATGATCAGGGGACCGAAATAGACCGAGTGCTCGGTCCATTTCGGTTGAAAGGGTTTCGGTTCTCAGGAGGTTCGACTCTAAGAGGTTCGGCTCCTAAGAGGTTCGGTTCCTAAGAGGAGTTTCAGCTCCTAAGAGGGGTTTCGGCTCCTTAAGGCTATTTTTCGCGTAGACTTCCGTTTTTAAGCGGTTTTCAACTAAATTAAGGGCCAAGATGCCCCAAGTGATTTTAAGGAGTTGAGAGAGATTTTGGAGAGATTTCTCATACTTGGAGAGATTTGACATACAAAGAGAGATTTAGGAGAGATTTGACATACTTGGAGAGATTTCACATACGGAGAGAGATTTGGGAGAGATTCCATATTCTTGGAGAGATTTGGGAGAGATTCCACATTCTTGGAGAGATTTGGGAGAGATTTGACATACTTGGAGAGATTTTGCATACGGAGAGAGAATATAGAGAGATAGATTGAAAGAGATTAAGAGAGGCTTCTTTTGTGACCTTTTTGAGTGTTTGGATTCGCAACGCAAAGTCCGCAAGCCCCGTTAAGCCATGTTTAAGGATCTTATGCAATCCAAATGAGTATGCAACGTTGTTTTATCGGTTTGGTTCATTACTTACCACAGTTTTAGGTTAAAGAAATCTGGATATATAAACTTTTCAAGTGATGATTTCTTATTAGAATAGCGAGTTGTTCAGTAATTACATAACGTAAACCCTAATATACAAGGGTTGACTGAGTTGACCGGTTTGACTTGTTGACTTAGTTTGACTTTGACTTGACCAGAATTTGACGGTTGTCACAGTTCATTTGATGGTTCAATCACATTTGTTTTTTCTTTCTTAACTTCTCAATTTCGTTTTGGTTTTTGCCTTTGAAAAGTGGATGAGTTCTTATTAAGAGTATTTTCAACCGTACTTTGGTTTGAGAAAAACCCTTCTTTGTAAGCTCCTTTGTTATCTTCAACAACAATTATGTTAATCTTAGGATTCACTTTGTCTTCATTGCATGTGGTGACAAACACCTGATTGGGAAACACCACATCATCAGTGCATTTGAATTTTGGATAAACAAATGAGTTCGATTCAAGATTACGAGGACCTTTTTCCTTCATCACTTTTTCGAATTTTTTGTTTCCTCATAAACTTGATCAACAACTCTGGGAGTAGATGTTTTGATTGGAATATCGTCATCATCATTACTCTGGGAGTAGATGTGTTGAGAGTCAGATGTCGAATTCTCAATCTTTTTCAAAATTTTCATTTGTTCGCTTTTTGGTTAAAGTCTCATTACAATATGAACCAAATCATTTGCATCTAAACATTCATCTATCGTAACAATACCATATGCATATGAGTCATTTGGGACCTTGTCAAACTCAGAAATCTTTTTCTCACAATCATAGGAAGTTGAATCTATTTTCTCGCTTTTGAATGTCAAAAAGAGAAAAAGTTTCCTATCCTGTTCCTTACTTATGTCAGATGAATGATGTAAAGCAGTCAATTTAGCATACAATCTTATGGCCGAATTAAAGTGGATGTTACGTTTTTTTTTAACAAAGTACAATTATCCAATCTCAAATTATCCCTATCACAAGTAACATTCTTATACTTCAATTCTAGATTGTTTATTCTACCTCTCTTCGATTCCAACCTTTTCTGAGATTCTAGCAGCAAAGATTTAGATTTCTCAACAGCACTACTAACAGAAATAAGCATGCCATTAATGTAAGATAGAGTATCTATTGGGTTTTTGAGCATTATAACACTCCTAAGTGTACATGCAACCCAAAATACCTTGGATCTATGTGTTCTCTATTATACATGCAAATATGAATATTCCAAGGTATTACCCTATCTAGCATACAATCTTTGATACTTGGGTAATAAAACAAGTTAGAAGACATACCTTTTTTATGTAGCTTGATTCCTTGATGCTTAAGAGCCGAGTGCCCCAAGTGTGACACCTCAAATGGTTCACACAACATCAAAATACACTTGGAATAACTTGAGAGAAATGATATACTTCATCAAATCGGCTAGCCCTCACCATACATACATAGTGCCTTCATGGTGGCCGATTTTGACAAGAATAATATGCTTATATAGTGTGTCACAATTAGGGTTACACCATGTAAACCCTAATTGTCATGGCCTTTCATTTCCATGAGCTATGGGTACAAAAACACCATGGAGCATCCTTTGAGTTTTAGCCCAACTTGATAATCCATGGAGCATTAGCCCACTATACAAGTATGAATGATTTACACAATCAACCCATATATTTAATTAGTCTCCTTTTGATCACTTAATTAATTCCAAATTAATTCTTGATAAATATTAATTAAATAATCTTATTAATATATTAGAATTTATAATATATTACCAAACCTTAAGTGTTATTTCTCTCATTTTAGTCTATCCAAATGCAAGATGCCATGCAACCCAAATGGACCATGTCAATAGGGTCAAGTACATACCAAATATAGTTATGGACTTAGACACTAATCAAACAGTCTCTCACTTGGATAAGTCTAAAACTATTATTGAGTATGACTTCAAGAATCGACTGGCAATCGTAGCTCTTTAAGCCGCTGTCGAACTCTGACGTTGTAACTGTACTTTGATCTTGTCAATGACTTGTCCATTAGATAAGTGATCATATATTCCTCCATTCTAGATATCATATGGACTGAGACATGGGTTTCAAATCATTCTCTCTATCCACTTGTTGTTTCCCGGTTTCCGATTCATGACGACTGACTGATTGAACTGATCAAATCAGTCCTGGCTTGGCCAAGCACTCACATGTGTCATCACTAAATCATCTAGGGGCCCACATGTATCGCTTTTATCCCCAAGGTAAAAGGAATGGATAAACTTCGACTCATATGGCTTGTTCTACTACTTGCTGAATCATACACAAAGGCACGTTTTATAACATCGAGTTACCAATGCGTTTCCGTGCAATCAATATATAACCAACTCATATCTCTAGGTTTGAAGAATATAAGATGTTATCGTCTCATGATAACTCGTGATAAATTCCATGAAGTGAGTCAAATGAGCGTGGGTTGAATCCAATACTCAGAACTTATGAGCACTCATGAGTGTTGTAGCACCACTTTGTCCAGCATCTTAGACCTCTACAAGCCAACCCATGACAGTCTTGATTCATATCTACTTCCAACATATGACCGACTGTGGATGGTTTGAATAACGTAGTCATTCAGAAGGAACGACCTAGTTATTTTGGAAGTCAAAACGTGCAAAGTGAAACACAAGAATAATAGAATCCAATATGGTCTCAGAACTTATGAATATAAATAAAACATCTTTTATTTATCACCATATTAATTACACATTATTCATTGTATATTGTTTCAACTATCAACGTTATACTTGAATTAAAACAATAGTTGTTCCATGCTCCAAGCATGTACACTATGTTTTCTAAACACTAGTCATTCCATACACCAAGTATGCACACTATGTTTGTCTAAACATTAGTTATGCCATACATCAAGTATACACACTAAGTTTGTCTATGATCTTTACTCTGTGAAATAGATCGATTGAACATAATTCCAATGATTCTCATTTCACAATCCCAATTCCTTACCGCAAATGCAAGAATTCCAAATCCTGTCATTTACCAAAATCGGTTAGATTATAAACTTATATGCATTGATCCTCTTGTAATGATTATGCACAAAGTCATAAAGACTTGTCAACGGACATTACAGAGTATTCCAATGGAGATCAACTCCACAGAAACATCCTTCTTGCATTAAGTTTTTCTAATCTTACACAGATTTAATAACTTCCAACTATGAAACATATCCATATTCCAATCTTGACTGTCACTTCTTTCAGAGTATGTCAATATGGTCCTTCCAAAATTTAACACTATACTTCCAACTGTCATATCCAATTCTAGATTTTTTGCCCCTCTTAATGCCCTGAGCATTTGGAAAATTTTGAAAGGATGAATATTATAGCACATGCAATCGATCCTATATCCGAAGCATATGGGACACGATTAATGATGTCTCACATAAAGACATGATACTAGACCAGTCCTTTTGCTACAATATTTCTATTTGCCAAGTTCTCATAATTTAGATTATGAAAAGGGATGTCGTAATCATAATCGAATTTTAGAACGCAAATAATGGACCCATATATAGAATTTCCTTATGTTGATCCATTCCAACACAAAATTCATATATATCCTTAACTAAATATGATTAAAACTTCAATATAGGCATTTAGAATTGAAATGAAGTATAATTTCCTCTCCCTTAATTATAGCAAAACAACTTTTTCCCAATTCAAACCTTTTGTTTTCTATAATTAACATTGCTAACTTGCAACACTTATAATAATTATCATGCTCCCACCAACATGATGATTATTAGCATAACACTTATGCTCCCACTGGCTTTGACATGTACTTATAAATCAACTGGACTTCTAGAAATCAATACTTTATTGACTTTCTTACCAAAGTTCAGATTTATGATACGATATGCTTTGATGAAACTTTATCAAAATCATACACCTTTCCTCAGATAGCACACATGTGTGTCTAAAAAATTTCAGAACTATGAAAAGGGATGTCGTAATCATAGTCTTAATTGTTTACACCTTTTTCCATTCCTCACAAGTCCATGTTAGTGTGCCGATTAACCACACACGCTCGACTGACGACTTTGAGAATGCAAATATCACACTTGCTATCTACCTAAAATCTACTTAGTGAAAGCGTTTCCTCACCATCATTTTCATGAATCGGAGAGAAACCTTATGACACTTAGATTCTTTATGGTGTAAGTGTTCTTATCCAAACTCATATGGACTGAACTCAATCTTACTTTCTTGCCACCTGGCAGCACAAGGGCCTGCCATTTCTTCCAAGTTATTATGCAACCAATTGAGAACTCTCATAACTCATATGAAAAGCCAACTTTCACTGGAATGGGCACAGAAGTAGGAATATGTTAACACGATAGGTTATAAACCTCAAGTCGTGTGCCAATGATAAACTACAGGTTTTATTCTTGATTAGATCTTGAAGTTTTTCCAAGATCTCTAAGACTCCCACTGTCCTCTTGACATATAAGACTCACTTGTCAAATATTCAAGAGATAGTGCGGACTCTTTATCAAGACAAACACTTCACACAATTGGCCTAAGTTGGTCTTTGTTTTATCCAAAACATCACAACTTACCAATTTCAAATGTACAAGATTAGGACACTTTTACTCTTACATTTTACAAGTGTTATAAACCTTTCTTTAAGATATATCACTCAAATTACAGTCTTGGAGTATGACTCTAAGACTTGTTTTGAAACGAAGTATGAATCATCTTCTTGATTTAACCATTTCCACCGTTCATGATTCTTCTTCATAGCCATAGGAATGCATTAATATGTCCTTAAAGGACTAATTGTGACATGATTTCTAAATCATTAAGATGATCACAAAACTGATGGGTTTTGAGCACTACAACATTCCTATGGTGTACATGCAAACCCTAAAGCTTTGGATCTAGTTTATCTAATGAACACACAATAATCATCCAAAGCCATAAACCCTATATCTAGCATACAATAATTGAATAACATATGAATTAGGGTTTAGATCTTACCTTGATTGTTATGTAGCAATAACAATCTCCATTCCTTCTTGTAATTGGCCTCTGAAAACTTAGTCCCACAAGTGTCACACCTCTAATGGAGTCACAAACACCATAAGTAATAAGGATGAAGAATGAGGAGAGAGAAGACACAAAAAAACGTCTAAAAACCCTAAGGAATGCTTAACCACGTTTTTGGAGCCCTAGGGGTCTTTAAATATGTGAGGCTATTAGGGTTTTGAACTAGGAAACCCTAATCTGCCTGCTTAGGCCCTAAGCAGCCCATGGACTCCTCCTTTAGAGGCCTTGGATGAATTCTAATGGGTTTCCCCATAGATTTCGTCCACTCCATCCTCTATGGAATCCATTAGCCCAATATCCAACTATCACACAATTGACAGTTCTAGTCCCCTTTATTTAATTAATGTCTTTTAGCCATAAAATTAATTCTGATTAATTATTGACTATTATTAATTAAATAATATGATTTCTCTCTTAACATATTAATCATATAATATATTAATAAATCATAATTAATCTCTTTCTCCACAAATCATCCTATCAAGTTGCTTTGGTGAAGGCAACCCAAAAGGACCATGCTCACAATCGGGTCAAGTACATACCAAAATAGTTATGGGCTTAGACACTAATCCAACAGTCTCCTACTTAGATAAGTCTAATAACTATTCTGCGTATGACTTCAGATCCTGATCAGCAATTGTAGCTTTCAAAAGTCGCTGTCAACTCTGATCTTATCATATACATGTCCTTTAGATAAGCGATCATATATTCCTCCATTCTAGATATCATATAGATGTGAGACTTGGATATAAATCATTCTCTCAGTCTATGTGTTGTTTCCCGATTTCCGATTTACGATGACTGACTAATTGAACAAATCAAATTAGTCCTGGCCTGACCGAGCATTTTCCTTTGTCATCAACAAATCATCGAGGGGCCCACAAATATCGCTTTTATCCTACATTGAGTAAAAGGAACAGATAAACTTTGAATCAATGCTCGCTTGTACTCACTCACCGAATCACACATAACAATATGTTTTATAACACCAAGTTACTGGTGCATTTACATATTATCAATGTGTAACCGACTCGCAAGATACAACTCATACATCTCGGTCTCATGAATATAATATATTGTCGTCTCACCAATCACTTGTGATAAAATCTATGAAGTGTTCCAAGTAAGCGTGGGTTTAATCCAATGCTCAAATCATATTCATAAGCACTCATGAACGTTGTAGCAAACCTTTGCTATGTCTAATACACTTTAGACAATCTACAAACCAATTCATGACAATCTTCTTTCATACCTACTTCCAAAGTATGAGCGATTTTGGAATGTTCGAATAATCTTATTATCTAGGAAGTCAAAACATGCAAATTGAAACACAAGAATAATACTAATCTTATATGGCCTAAAACTTATGAGTATAAATAAAACACTTTTATTTAATCGCCATATTGATTACTCATTATTTGTTGTTTCGGGTAATCAACTTCTTACTTGAATTATAACGACAATTGTCCCATGCTCTTAGCATGCACACTATGTTTACTTATGGTCCTTACTTTTTGAAATAGTATAATTGAATAACATTTTCAGTCACACTCATTTCATAATTCCCAATCCTTACCACAAGTGTGAGAATACCAAATTCTTGCCACTTATAGAATATGTTAGATTCTAACATTTTATGCAATGGTCCTTTCGTTATATCATGGCACAAAAGTCACCAAGACTCGGCCAATGAAATTACAAAATGCTCTATTGGAGATTGTTACAAGACAATTCCATAGACATGAAGTCTCATATTCAAAATACATTCCTTTGAACATCCTTCTTACATAAAAGTTTTTCTAGACATACAAATTCTTAACGTCCAACTCCCAATATGGAAACATTTCCATATTTTCCATATAATAACTCATTTTAAATAGAATCTTATGTATTAATAATAATTTCAATATGGTCCATCCATGACTATACTTCTAACTATCCACAAGTGGCCAATCCTTGGCGAACCTTAGATTATCCTCTTGACAGTTGTTTAATTAATTCAGTCAAATCTGATTCTAGTCCCCTTTCCCTCTTAATGCCCTAGGCATTTGGAAAATTGTAGAACGATCGAATATTACAACGACATGATACTTTACCAGTCTTTTTCTATAATATTTCTATTTCTATTTGCCATGTTCTCACGCTTCGAACTATGAAGAGGGATGTCGTAATCATAATCGAGTGTGAGAACGTAACAATTATTTCCATATATAGAATTATCTTACGTTGAATCCATTCAACATAACATTCATATATCTTTTTGACTAAATTTGATCAAAATTTAACGATCTAAACCTTTAGATTTAAAACGAAGTATAATATCCTCTCCCTTAATTATAGCAAAACAACTTTTCAACCTATGCAACTTTGCAAAGTGAAACTTTTGTTTTCTATAATTAATATTGCTAACTTGCAATAATAATCATGCTCCCACAAACATTATGATTATATCCATACCAGTATAACATTTATGCTCCCACTATCTTTGACACGTATTCGGAAAATAGTTGGACTTCTAAAAGACAATACTAATTGACTTTCCAAAGTTCATATTTCCAATACGATGTGCTTCGATAAGCCTTTATCTAAGCTTCTCAAATTCACACACCTTTCCTTAGGTAGCTCACATGTGTGTGTAAACTAATTCAGAACTTATGTTCAGACTAACTGCCAAATCTCACAATTCGAACTATAAAGAGGGATGTCGTAATCATAATCGAATTTTGAGAATGTAATTTACATAATCGCTATCTCCTTAAAATATCTTTTAGTGAAATCGTTTCCTCACAATCATTTTCATGAAGGAGAGAAACCTTATAACACTTAGATTTTATGGTGCATGTGTTCCTATCCATGCAAATTTGTCATAAACATAATCGTAATGATAATGTTTGTGACAAATTCAAACTCTTATGGACAGAACTTGTTCATTCTTAATTTCTTGCCATCAAGGGTCCCACCATTGCTTCCAAGTTATTTAGCAGCTCACCTATGCCAGTCAATGTACTTTCATTGATCAATGTGTTTGACCTTTTGTATTCAATTGAGAAGTCGTAGAACTCATATGCATAATCACTCAACTGGATTGGCACAGAAATAAAATTTTGTCAACACGATAGGTTACAATCCTCAAGTCGTTTGCTAGTGTTTAATAGGTTTACTTCTTGATATGTTCTTGAAACTTTTCAATATCATTAGACTCCCACTGACCTCTTGACATATAAGATTCTCTTATCAAGAAACATTTCTTGACAAAAAAAATATTCAAGAGTCGGTGTGTGCCTTTATCAAGACAAACCTACACACAATTTGGTATTAGTTGGTCTTTGTCTTATCCAAGACATCACAACTTACCAAAATGTGCTAGTGTAAGAACATTCCTACTTAAGTTTATGTCACTCAATTCACAATCTTGGAGTATGACTCTAAGAATTGATTTTGGAACGAAGTATGATTCATCTAATTGACTTAACCCATTTTGACAATTCTCGACTCATCTTCTTAGCCATACTAGTGCACTAAGGTGTCCTTAGCGGATGAATTGTAATATGGTTCTTAAGATGATCATAAACATGATACAAAAGTACTCTCCCTTCTTCTTAGATTGGAGAAACTTTTATCACACAATTGGCCTAAGTTGGTCTTTGTTTTATCCAAAATATCACAACTTACCAATTTCAAATGTACAAGATTAGGACACTTTTACTCTTACATTTTACAAGTGTTATAAACCTTTCTTTAAGATATATCACTCAAATTACAGTCTTGGAGTATGACTCTAAGACTTGTTTTGAAACGAAGTATGAATCATCTTCTTGATTTAACCATTTCCACCATTCATGATTCTTCTTCATAGCCATAGGAATGCATTAATATGTCCTTAAAGGACTAATTGTGACATGATTTCTAAATCATTAAGATGATCACAAAACTGATGGGTTTTGAGCACTACAACATTCCTATGGTGTACATGCAAACCCTAAAGCTTTGGATCTAGTTTTTCTAATGAACATGCAATAATAATCCAAAGACATAAACCCTAGATCTAGCATACAATAATCGAATAACATATGAATTAGGGTTTACATCTTACCTTGATTGTTATGTAGCAATAACAATCTCAATTCCTTCTTGTAATTGGCTTCTGAAAACTTAGTCTCACAAGTGTCACACCTCTAATGGAGTCACAAACACCATAAGAAATAAGGATGAAGAAGGAGGAGAGAGAAGACACAAAAAATGTCTAGAAAACCTAAGCAATGCTTAACCACATTTTTGGTGCCCTAGGGGTCTTTAAATATGTGAGGCTATTAGGGTTTTCAACTAGGAAACCCTAATCTTCCTGCTTAGGCCCTAAGCAGCCCATGGACTCCTCTTTTAAAGGCTTTGGACGAATTCTAATGGGTTTCCCCATAGATTCCATCCGCTCCATCCTCTATGGAGTCCATTAGCCCAATATCCAACTATCACACAATTGACAGTTCTAGTCCCCTTTATTTAATTAATGTCTTTTAGCCACAAAATTAATTCTGATTAATTCTTGACTATTATTAATTAAATAATATGATTTCTCTCTTAATATATTATTCATATAATATATTAATAAATCATAATTAATCTCTTTCTCCATAAATCATCCTATCAAGTTGCTTTGGTGTAGGCAACCCAAAATGACCATGCTCGCAATCGGGTCAACTACATACCAAAATAGTTATGGGCTTAGACACTAATCCAATCTCCCATCTTTCAGATTTGAGAGACTTTTATCCTTCTGCCTGATTTGATTCTTCTCATTCGTTCTTCCATACATCGAAACTTTTCCAACGTTTCAAAATTATACTTTAACTAGTAAGTATAACCATATTTACTAAACTTTATTAAATCATGACCAATAGTCTTCTCGATCTTTTGAGGTGGACTTAATCAGTGCACCATAATATGTACTCGATCCCTTAGTCCTTCACTTGACTCACATATACATTTGAACAAGGAATTAATCTTAATTTTCTAAAGATGAAAATTCTCATTCATCATACTATACAACTTGCATGATTTCCAAGTTTTTATCCAACTGAAACCTTGGGTGATGAGAATCTTTCCTTATTTGGTAAATTATGACACTACCACAAACGAAAGAATCAAATCCATTTTTCCAATATTGTTATCAATGGAATCATATAAACAACCATTCCTTTGTAACGAATGCCCATTCCTTTGGAAATATAAACATATGGACTCAATGGAAATGGTACATGGGACTATCACAGACTTAGTCTTTCTCTTTACCATTTGGTCAACCGAGTCGACTATGGCCGATCCCTTTCCATTGGGAAGAGAAAGCTTTTTCTGGATGTCCAATGTTACCATTGTCAATGTCCATTTAGGGTTTGGGAAGTTGATCTTCTTAATCAAACTTTCTTTACTAGACCTCCAAATCATTGCTGATTCAGTAGCACCAAGAAAATAGATAAGATCATTTAAGGGTCATGTCATAGTTTGTTTCATAATAGTCCCAAAGGAACTCACTATGTGACTTAGAAGGCGATTGAACATCCAACTTTCTTAAGACTTTTACACCCAACTCTCCCGGCTTGTCAATATGTGACTTCATCTCCAAGATGCGATCACACATAGACCTTGCTTGCCAATAGGGATTGAGTGACCTTGAACTTGTGGGTTAGGGAGAATAATTGGAGGAGGTGGAGGAAGTGAAGTTCCAAGAGATTTGGGAAGATCATAAATGTCTGAACTAGACATCTTTTGGGAAATATTCAAGATAGTTGATTAAAAGTCCTTAATATAACACCCAATATGAAACATTAAGGCTAGGAACCAACACAATATTTTATAACTTGGAAGAGGGATACCATAATCCAAGCTATAGAATATTTGAAGGTAGGCGAATGACGATTCGCCAATTTCCACCATGAAAAACGAAATAGAAATATTAGGTTTTAATTGGATTTGAAACTCCTAGATCTTTTGAGATTCATTGAACCTTTCAATGGCATGTTTCAATCTCGATTTTGCCCTCTCAAGTTTTGTGACTGGGATGCCGAGGATCACAAAACAAGGTGTGAATAACCATGCAAATATACTTGGTACCCTTAATATTTACCCCTTAATCGATGTCCCGGTTAACCACACGCGCTCCACCGATACTACGATAAACATTAAGTTACCCTTTGCCTAACTTGTTAAGTTAAGCTAGTGTGCCGGTTAACCACATGCACTCCACTAACCGACTTAAGCAAGGTGCAAAGTGTAATTTCATGGGTTAGCACCAAATTCACATTTTTCCTAAGTAACTAAGATTGGGAATTTATAAAAGATTAGTTACTTAGTATTTATCATTGATACTTTTAATGAAGGGAGAACTCTAGTCCTTGTCCTACCCGTTCAGCTAACGACCCTCCACCAGTCAAGGAAGCTATGGGTGAGAGTGGACACCCATTAAACTGTCATTTTATAGGCAGTAACCTTATACCCCCCTTATAGACCGGCTTCGTGAATGAGGCCTACTAACGGTAAAACTGACTTGCTCTTATATATATATATATATATATATATATATATATATATATATATATATATATATATATAAACTTATAGTATTATAAAGTATAAGGATTGAATTTTTAACTTTCAAAATTCTAAGGGCTTAACTTAGAATTAAAGTATTCATAAGGGAAAACTTTTCAAATTCCAAAACATGAGGGAAAGTTTTGAAACTATTCAAAACTATTCAATTCCATAACTTATGTGTTTAAAGTAGTCTTAATATAAAAAACTCTTCAAGTTCCATAACTTGAGGACAAGTTATGGAAGACTTTAAACTATTAAAAGAATGTAACTTTTCCTTTATTCATAACTTATGAAATATTTATGAGTTTTATGATTCTTAAATGTGACTTTTCATGTAACTTGAGGACAAGTTACAAAAACACATTTTAGAATCAACTCTTAGATTAAAATGTATTGAAACAACAATTTCACATAACTTTTCTATTAATCTAAGCAACTCATAAGAACAAGACATTTCAATCAAACTTTTTCATGTAATTAGACTAACCATTAAACTAATAAAAAACATGAATCTATTGACAATTATCTTTGAAATTTTATTAGCATGAACATTACCACATCAAAAACAGGTTTATAGGTTCAAAAACAGCTTAGGGTAATGATTCTAGTCCAATTACAGCCTTAAAAGTCGAAAATATGTTGTTAGGGGGTCCTACTCGTCGAGTGTATGAACCTATTCGACGAGTAGGATGAGTTTCCTCATGGACTCAGCAAGTCCATCAGTGGACTCGGCGAGTCCAGTGCCCAGACAGCCCGAAAATCGATTTTTCAGCATTTTTCAGCACTTTGCATCAAGTATAATTGAAAACAAGCCTTGGCTGTGATACCACTGTTGGGTTTTTGAGCATTCTAACACTCCTAAGTGTACATGCAACCCTAAATACCTTGGATCTATGTTTTCTCTATTATACATGCAAATATGAATATTCCAAGGTATTACCCTATCTAGCATACAATCTTTGATACTTGGGTAATAAAACAAGTTAGAAGACATACCTTTTTTATGTAGCTTGATTCCTTGATACTTAAGAGCCGAGTGCCCCAAGTGTGACACCTCAAATGGTTCACACAACATCAAAATACACTTGGAATAACTTGAGAGAAATGATATACTTCATCAAATCGGCTAGCCCTCACCATACATACATAGTGCCTTCATGGTGGCCGATTTTGACAAGAATAATATGCTTATATAGTGTGTCACAATTAGGGTTACACCATGTAAACCCTAATTGTCATGGCCTTTCATTTCCATGATCCATGGGTACAAAAACACCATGGAGCATCCTATGATTTTTAGCCTAACTTGATAATCCATGGAGCATTAGCCCACTATACAAGTATGAATGATTTACACAATCAACCTATATATTTAATTGATCTCCTTTTGATCACTTAATTAATTCCAAATTAATTCTTGATAAATATTAATTAAATAATCTTATTAATATATTAGAAAATATAATATATTACCAAACCTTAAGTGTTATTTCTCTCATTTTAGTCTATCCAAATGCATGATGCCATGCAACCCAAATGGACCATGTATATAGGGTCAAGTACATACCAAATATAGTTATGGACTTAGACACTAATCCAACAGTATCATTGAAGTCAGATAAAATAACATCATATGAACTGAATTGAATATCAAAGGATTCGAGAAGATAACATACCTTCAAAGTCATTGGAGACTTGTCAGCACCAGTAGAAACGAAGCACCTTCCTATCACCTTCTCCTCATCCTCACTTCCTTCTTCAAACCTTACATACATGGCTCCATGTGTGGGGTTTCACATTTCTTCATCATCTGATCCAGATGACCAAATTTGGTAAGTACCATCCCCTTCGCCATTTCATTTTGAAAACTAGAGACATCCCCTTCATCCTAGCTCTGACTTCTTCTAGCCTTTCAAAATAATAGGCTTCATCCTTCACCCTTTCCTTCTTTTCTTCTCTCTTCCTCAACATACAATCGATTGCCATATCGTTCGCACCATTGCAGTAATGACAATCGAAACTAGAGTCACCCTTTAATTTCTTTCCTGACTTCTCAACCTTGGACTTGTTTTCTTTCTTCTCCACCTTCGTTTCCTCTCTCACATTCTTCCCATATGAGTTTCCCTTGAAATCAATTCCTTTAAACTTCGGGTTAAATGGATTTTTGTAAAACTTCTTGACTTTATTATTCGAATAATATGCCACAGTTCGTCATCCGAGTTCATGATAAAACCTTCATTGTCAGAATCATCAACACCAGCAGATTCAATTTCCATTTCTTTTCTAGAGACTTTAGAAACCAGTGATAGAAGACTGCCCAAACTCAGGTTTCCTTCTTCAGCAATCTCGTTAATCTCACTCTTATGGGCTTTCAGAACATTATAAAGATCACCAAGTGAATAATTGTGGAAGGTTTGTTGCATCTTGATCATCAAACCAATGTTCCTCCATTCCTTTCGAAGTCCCATCAAGAAAGTAAGATTGTGCTCCATAGTTGAACGATTAACTCTATAACGAATGCACCTGAAGATTAATTCATTCAGACGATCATAGTACATTTCAATTGTCTCCGTTTCCTTCTGTTTGAATTCTCCTAATTCAAGCAGACATTGCTTAACTAAACTTTTTCTAGTCTTCTCACTTCCTTGATACTTTTCATTCAAAGTATCCCAGACCTTCTTAGCAGTTTTACAACCAACGACGTAATTATAAACCACCGGTGGAAGAGCATTGCGAATTTCTCTCAAGCATCTCTTATCGTTTGTTTTCTGTCTGTCTCCTTGATGTGAAACATCAGTAGATGAACCAGCAATTCCAATTTCTACAAGCATTGACGGACGAAAGTTTCCACTCTTGATACAATGCCATAGATCTTCATCAATCTTATTCAGATAATCTTCCATCCTATCAGCCCGTTTTTCATAGTATTCAGGGATCAGCATCAGAATTTTGGTTGAAGAACCAAGAAGATGAGAAAAACTAGTCATCGTGTTCATGTTGAAGTTCGCCATTAACGTACGAACAAAAATGACGAAAAGCTTCAAAAAAAAGGAATCTCATGAATGAATCTTTCAGAAATGAAAAATTGAACACTCAATTTATCAAACTAGCAGCAGGATCGAATCAAAACAATTGATTAGAAAAGATTTTCTGGATCAAAAGTGTGGAATATTTTTAAATAAAAAACAGTGACTCAAAAACTTTTGAAACAAAGAGAAAATTAGAAATCAATTGAGAGAATCCTACTCTGATACCAAATGTAGTTCGTATAAATCGAGTAAACAAAATGAAATCAGAGTATGAGTTAAATCTCAGACACAAGTTGTAAATATAATATGTTTGGCTCAATTAATACTTCTGAAAGATACAAGACTATGGTAGAGTAAAGAACATGAAGTGCCAAAAGTTACTTTATCCCTAGTACCTATCCCTATTTATAGAAATGACAGAAGTAAGAAAAAAGTACATAAGGGCTAAAACCTGAAAGTTTCGACATATAAGATTTCCCCTGTGAAATACATACAACGAAACACCATTACAGAATTCGACACTAATACAAGACATAAGACACTTCGACACCTCACAACATATTTTCGACCTCTACAACAGGTGGAGATCCTCGACCGAAACATGAAGACCTTACGAAACAAGGTGGTAGGTTTAGTGAAGGTGTCGTGGCTGCATGCAAAGCGTTTTGAATGGATGTGGGGCCTGAGGAGGAGATGAGGGAGCATTATCCCGAGTTATTTGCAGATGCAGACTTTGCGTTAGGTCATATTTTGTTGGTTTCGGCTGCGAATTCATTTGTATGAGTCTTGTTAGTCTTTGTTTACGTGTTTATAGGGTTTACGGTTGGATAAACCGAAAAAAGGGCGTTTTCGGTTCAACTGGTGTTTGTGATTGTTAGTCTGTTTGCGGTCGTGAACTCGTTTACGGCTCATGTTCCATATATATAGTGTCAGTCTTGTCAGAAGTAAGTACAGTTGTATGTGTGTGTCCATTGTACTAGACATTTTCGGTTCAATAGAAACGTGTGCAATTTGGATTATTCTTGCTTCTAATCCTTCTTTTTCTCATTAATTATTTCTTGTTCTTGTGTTTGATCACTAGTTGGTTCCATATTTGGGGGCTTACAATTGGTATCAGAGCCATACTAGTGTCAAATTTGATCAAGTTTTCGTTTTCGGTTGGAGTAGTTTTCATTGTCGTGATTGTTCAAGCCTTGTTACTGGATTTTTGTTGTTGATTGTGATTTCAAGGCCGAGAGTGCAGGTGTTAAGTGTGTGAAAATCAAGGTGTTCTAGAGAGAGAAAGTTAGAGAGAAAAAGAGTGTGTGTGTGTGTGTGTGTGAATCTTATGTGGAGCATCATTCTTATCATCAATTCATAGAGATTCATTAAGTTTTTCTACTTCTTCTTCTCCATTCTATCTTGCATCATCCACTTGATTCGGATTCCGCACCATCAAGTGGATTGTTAGGTCATATTTTGTTGGTTTGGGCTAGGCATTCATTTGTATGAGTCTTGTTAGTCTTTTTTAGGTGTTTATAGGATTTACGGTTGGGTGAAACGAAAACAGGTCGTTTTCGGTTCAACTGGTGTTTGCGATTGTTAGTTTGTTTGTGGCCGTGAGTTTGTTTACGGTTCTTGTTCCCTATATATAGAGTCAGTCTTGTCAGAAGTAAGTACGGTTGTATGTGTGTATGTCCATTGTACCAGACGTTTGCGGTTCAATAGAAACGTGTGCAATTTGGATCATTCTTGCTTCTACTCCTTCTTGTTCTCGTTGATTATTGATTGTTCTTGTGTTTGATCACTAGTTGGATCCAGATTTGGGGACTTACACTTTAAGGACGAAGTCTGATTCTAGTGGGGGAGAGTTGTAACACCTGGGTCTTGGAGGTACTTATTTATTTATTTTCTATCTTTTCGATGAGGGTCACAACATGAGGCATGGTCGTCACGTCGTGAGTGACCATTGACTAATTGAACCGTGTTTTTTAGTCTCACAACGTGAGATCTTGGGTACTCACGACGTTAGATTGTTTGATGGCCGAAACCCTAATATTCCGGGTATTTAATGGAATAAGAGGGCTAGGGTTGCCCATCCTTAGCCTCCCTCACTCTCCTGTCCCCTGAAAACCCTAATCTCGGCCTACTTGAAGTCCTTAGCCATTTTTGTGACATTGAAGCATTCTTTGGTGGTTTTTGACTCATTGATGTGGAAGAAGACCTTGGCAGAGCAACCTGTTGTCAATCTAGCTTCTACATCACCTTCTTGCAGAGCTTTTGGACCATTATAAGTCATAAAGCTCTGGCCTTTTTACCACTTGCATGCTAAATCTAAGTTTTAAGCTCCTTTTTTCATGGTATTGATGGATTACATGCATGGGATCCATATTATTGGCAAATTTATAGATCATTGAGGCATTCTATGTAGTATAATCTTTAGATCTAAGTTTTGGAGTAGTTTTAGACTCCAAGCATGAGTCTTGATCTCATTTTTCCCTCTTTTGACCTAATGAGTGTTTGACTCATGCATTGGACATACATGACTAAAAAGCTATGATTTTTATCATCCATTGGGTGAGGGAAGACCCTCTGGAAAGTCCCAAGTAATGGCTGAAAGGAGTTAGAGCTTAATGCTCAAAGTTGGCCAATGCAGCTCTCACGACGTGAGGAATAAGCCTGTCACGTTGTGAGAATGCTTTCCATCCCGACTGTTTTTCCCAGATTAGGTCACGACGTGATCATGAAGTGACGATGGTTGGAATCGAGACTGGGCGAGTTGATTGACTGACTTCACTCGCTGAGTTGGGTCAGGTTCAAAGTCAATGCTCATGATGTGACCACGAGTTGGTCACGACATGAGGGTTAGCTGTTGGAGTTTGGACCATTGACTTGAGGGCATTTTGGAACATTTGGGCCTTAGGGTTCTCTAGATGGGTTGGGTCATTAGTGGTCCTAGTTTGGACTTGGGTCATTATTAGGCCTCATGATTATGGGCTTAACGTTAGAAAGTAACTAGGGTTGGTATTGATTGTGTTCAACGTGAGGAGCCATTGTGCAGCAGACTTGGGTGTGAGATGTTGGGTTTTTATTCAAAAATTTGGTTTTATAACCGGTAAAAATGACAACGGAAGCTTGAAAAATGTTGAATAAAACTAAAACTATTTTACCCACCCAATATCATTTTGCAAGAGTTAGAAAGATTAAAACAACCATAGAAGGGAAACCATAACAAACTTTGAAGACTTTGATCCTCATGGTAGGATGGAAGTTGATGAAGTGTGGCATGAAACTCTAAAGCAAGAGTTCTCTACAAGTATCCACCAAGAAAGAGTAGAACCATCAAAACATGCTAGTATTCACTTGTAATTTGTTGTTCATAAGCCTTTAAAATATATGCCAAATATATGTTCAAAGGTGATGCAAAAAAGGGACTTTCTTCAAGCATCAAATGCAAAAGAATGGAGGAGAAAGGGATGCATTAATCTTCGAAATTTGGCAGCCTCACGGGAGCTCTTATGCTCACGGTTTTGGAGACTCAAAGAAGAAAAAGATGCAAGCCAAAGAACTACTACTCAACCCTTGAAATTCTCTCATTTATATAGGCCAAAAAAGCAAGAAGAGACCATACCTTGTAGCATGTCAAGCATGGGTTGAATAGACAAGGCATGGAGGTGGATTAGACAAGGCATGCATGCCTTGTCTCCTCCATATTTCGGCCCTATGGCTAATGTATGGAACCAAAGGATGTTCCATCATTATATGTCTAGTGTATATATATATATATATATATATATGTATATATACATATACATATATATATATATATATATATATATATATATAACTATATGTATATATATATATATATATATATATATATATATATATATATATACCAACTTCATATAAAAGGCTATCATTTATATAAAGTGATTCTTATATTCAAACAACTAGTCATATATTTATATAAATATCCCTTTTATATAAAACTACCTTTTATATAAATAAACTCTAACTAGTTTTTTATGATATAAATATAACTTATAAATAATCATACTTTATGATATATGTTTATAAGTTGTTATTTCTCCAATAAATATTATTTCAACAAATACGAAATTCCCAATTAGTAAAATATTATTTCCATGAAATAATAATTTTTCAATTAAATACAGTGTTGATATATTTATTAATAATTAAATTATACTAATAAATAGTCAATTGACGGTAACTTGCTATATGGTGTGACCCTATAGGATCATATATTATTAGCAATATCATTCTATAATGACTCTTGGGCATACAAGATCTTTCATGAGATTTGTTATCTTCTGTTTGAGGTGAGTCTTCCTCATTGTATTTGTAGGTCGAAGGCACTAAGGGCGGCCCATTGATCTGATATCCTGTTATATACTATTGATGATATATTGAGCATCTGGTAGGTCTGTATGATCACATTATAGATGTTGATAGGTGTTATACTAAGATATCTATAGGACTATTCATGTTTATTGGCTGTATGAGTATTTGGTTGCTGAGTATACTATTAATTGTTATATGTCGACATGTTATATTGGGTTAGAAACTACTTCTTTGTACTGACAGTTAATAGACCGGGCAATCCAACCATGAGGTTGTGGGTCAGGGGTAATCCAACCAGGAGGTTATGGACCTGTTATGTATTCGGCAATCCAACCAAAAGGTTGTGGGCCAAGGCATTCCAACCGAAAGGTTGTGGGCCAGGGGTAACCCAGTCGGGAGGTTGTGGACCCGATATATGTTGTTTATATGTTGTGTGTTGGTACCTTGGGGGAACTCACTATGTTTTGGCTTACAGTTTTAGTTTATTGTTTCAGGTACTTCAGATGATCGTGGCAAGGCGAAGGTGTGACTGTGCACATACTTCAGTTTTATGTTATTTGGATTTTGGAATACTCGGATTACTGAAATACACTTTTGAAAGAATGGTTTTTGTAACGCCCGGGTTTCAGGGCTAAGCATTTTTGTCAATGTAATAGTCTAGGTCAACTCTTGTAACTCTTTTTGAAGTAATAAAGATGAAATATTTGAGTATTATGTGAATTATGTGTGTTTATGTGTTTATTATTTAATTATAAATGTATAATTAATAAAAAATAAAAATGAACGTCAAAATTAAAGTGTGAGATAATCCTGATATCTCTACATAAAGTTGTAGAATATGTCTCAAGGTTTCCGTGCATATAAGGAACGCCGAAATCCGAGTTATAACGAAGAAGTTATGACCCGTCGAAGTTTCGCGACAGAACCGGCACGAAACCGGGAAGCGTAAATAGTGAATTTACGATAGAGCAAGATTTAGCCTTAGCGCTCTAAACGAAAGTCGTAGAATATGTTAAACTAAGAATATCGATAAAAAGAATGCCCAAATCTGACTTCGTATGAGGAAGTTATGATTTTTCTAAGATTTAGCATAGTAGTGCACAGCCCGAAATCTGAATTTTAGATCGGTCGATTTTTAGCCGACGGGATATAAATGAAATTTGTAGTACTCGTAAATACCAACGCGTGGATATAAAGAACGTCAATAATAGAGCTCGTATGCGAAAGATATGGACGAAGCTTAGTCCCTACTTTTCGAGCGCGGCGAATTCAATACAGTTTTGTAAATCCGAGATAGAATGAGAATTAGCCAACGAGGTCTAAATGAGAGTTGAAGATCTCATTAATAGGAACTCAACGGTAAAAAGACAGACAAAAACGGAACTCGTATGCGAAAGTTATGGACGAAGCTTAGTCTCTACTTTTCGAGTGCGGCGAATTCGATATAGTTTTGTAAATCCGAGATAGAATGAGAATTAGCTAACGAGGTCTAAATGAAAGTTGAAGATCTCATTAATAGGAACTCGACGGTAAAAAGACAGACAAAAACGGAGCTCGTATGCAAAAGTTACGGACGAAGCTTAGAGACTACTTTACTATAAAACTCCTATAAATACAAGGGTGAACTCCTAATATTTTCTTCACACCATAAGCCTCTCTTTCTCTCTCTAATTTCTCTCTAGCCTCCCTAAACCCCTCCCAAGTATAGGGAACCTCCCTATCACGAGAAGAAATCCTCAGAGCGCCCGACGGCTCCGAGAAGAAAAGCTTTCGGCTCGGAAACGCTGCTCCAGCGAAGCCCAGTTTTTAATAAAAACCCATTGTAAGTGAGTTATGCCTATACTATATTTAATATAGCTTTTATTTAATTATAGTAACATTATTAGGACCTTAAAATAATTATTTGGGCTATTATTATGAGTTATATTGAGTGTTATTTAATGCTTATATAATAGTAATAATAGCTAGACTATTAATTAGTCGCGATTAACGTTAAAACTAAACTCTAGTGGTATTAATACAAGGTTTTGGTCAAGGAAAAATTGTTTTAAGAAGTAACGAAGAGCTGTCCGAGTGCCGAGTCACCACCTTACCAGGTGAGTGCATAGTTACTTTCAGCTTACACATAGATATGAAGTATTTATATATATTACGTGTTGTGAGTGCATAGTTACTTTCAGCTTACACATAGATATGAAGTATTTATATATATTACGTGTTGTGAGTGCATAGTCACTTTCAGCTTACACATAGATATGAAGTATTTATATATATTACGTGTTGTGAGTGCATAGTTACTTTCAGCTTACACATAGATATGAAGTATTTTATATAAATTACGTGCTATGTGTGCATATTACCTAAATACTTTCTATCTATGCTAGATGAACATTTTTATACATGTTTTCAAAGATTTAAATTGTATATTTATTTTATATCTACGAAAATGTTGGGGTAAAACATGGGTTGATGTATTAGTTGTTGTGTGATAAAATGAAATAATGAGAGGCCCCGTTATAGATGTTATTGATGATCTAGTCATCTAGCGGAGTATAGATGACGACCACGGACTATTCTAGATAGTCCAGTGGAACACTAGCAGGATCGCAACCTGTAGGTGTTTATTCGAACTGTGTGTTTATTTGAACTGTGTGCTCACCAGATGTACTCCATCCCCCACATGGTTGCCTTAAGGACATTTATTGTTGAGGAATCCCCTTAGCAGTAGTGTCCGTCCCGATGATAATCCTTAGGATAGGTCCCTTATGATAGATGCTTAGGGACGTAATGTGAGGATAACGGGAACGGGTAATCGGGTTTGTTTAATTTAATGAAGTTAATAAACTTATTCATTGTGGGGTGTAAAAACTCTATGTGCTCACCAGGCTCCCAAGCCTGACCCACTCAGTTTTATGTATTACAGGTAGTGGCGCTTGAGCATAGATATGATGTTGGACGAGGGATTACGGATATAGGCCTGTAGATATGAAATAATGTAGTAAGGCTTATATTGTACTGTTTATGCTTTTGATCTGTACGAACATGACATCCCAAGTCTTTTAATGAAATACATTTCTACGGAAATGCTTTTGATAAATCTTTATCATATTTTGTTTTGGGACAAATTCCACAACACTTTCATTTAAAATGTTACTCTGATTTTTAAACAAAGCATAAACAAACCGGTCTTTTCAGACCGTGATTTTGGGGATGTCACAGTTTTGTAAACAATTATGGATTTGGGTTATTTTTGAAAAGTTCAGATTTGTTGTGATTTTTGGGATGTTACAAGATGTCATCCAATGATAGAGTAATCCCTAAGTGTAGGAAAACTGAGTGTTTTTCTTGGAAGGATCAATAGATAGATTGATTTGGATGATCCGAGGAAGTTGTAGTGTAAGTCTACTAGATTTTTGTTATTTGAGATTATAAAGATCCATCATGGTTCCGAGGTATAAGGGATTTGTCTGAACACGAGTGCAAGATTGGTGGAAGTCAGGTTCATTCATTCAAGGATGTGCATGTGGGCATCACATCAGAAAATCCTAAGAAAAGATCCTATTAATGACAGTAGCCCCTTTCTTGGACACCGAAGATAGGGTAAAAAAGGTGCTTCTGCAATTCAAATTGAATGTCAGATGAAGGGTTGGTCGATTCGTTGAACTGACCGCTATCTTTAGTAAGGGAAGAGATATTGTTGATTTTTCAACCAACTTCTGGGTGTGGGTGATGCATGTTCACATAAAATTGTTTAGCAATTGAGATTGTTTGAGTTGTATTAGTCGACAATGCTATGGGTGCATCGATCTTTTAGAAAGTATGGAGTGATAGACATTTGGACTTCTAGTTAGGGTGCCGGAACATCATTATTTGGTTTTTAGGAAGTTTTGTTTGATAAGTTGTGCTCATACAAGATCTGTATGGTTATTTAAGATTGAGATATTGTTTTGAGTTGGGAAGGTTTATGGTTGGGTTGTGACCATAAGTTGGTAATATTGGGGTTTTTCCGTTATGGATTGTAGTCATATAGTAGAATTTTTGAAATTCTTTGAAGAATTCGGATTCTCTTATGACCGACAATGACAGGCATGGGTGTCAAGAACCAACTGGGTGACATTTTGGGCTGGCTAGGAAATTCGAATGGTTATGAAGTTGTTAGAGCGTAGATTCCAAGTGGGGGAGAATCCCTTGGGGTTAGTGGAAATATTTCCATGTGCGGGTCAACCATGAATATCGTAACCAAGGGAAATTGGATAGCCAATTCTGATTGTGGAATGAGTCAATGCTTATGCAAGGAATAATTTTCGGTTGGCAGTAGTAATCAAGGAAGCAAATTTTAAGGATCTAGGTTATATTGTCCGAGGACGTGAAGCATCGGTAGTGATATATTTTGGTTCCATAACAAGGTTCAGGTTGAGGGTTGTATGGGGACCTCTCTACCCGTTCTTGTCTGATGAAGTCTTTAAGGTTCTAAGCACGACCCAAATGCCTATTGGAGTCTAGCAGGTTAGGGTTTCGGCCCGTGTTGATTTTTGGGAGGGTATTCTTATGTATTGTTGGAAAGACCATGGGATGGGATAGGCCATAGCGATGATGACTTAAGACTATGGGAGGATCACAACATTTTCTTAGATTGATATGGACCCGTCATTGTTGTTGAGCCACTCCTTGTTGGGCATGAGGGTTGTTAGAGTTATGGCATTGTTCAAGCTTGTATAGTTCTCGATTGTGGGAGAGGCCCGTCTGGTTATGTTAGTTTGGGTGAGACCCATGGGCGAGACTCGTTTGGTTATGTTAGTTTGGGTGAGACCTGTTTTGGTTATGTTAGTTTGGGTGATACCCGTGGGCAAGACCCGTATGCTTATGTTATCTTGGGTGAGTGGACCTTTCAGACGTTCGAGGTTATGATTGGGGAATGGGGTGTTGGTCGCGAGTCTCTAGGATAGTGGTGGAATGATGGCAAGATCAGTATGTTCTATGGTCTTAACAATCGAGTGGATTAGACGGTGTCACGGTGCATCGTGAACTGGTGACTATATGAGTTATGTGGGTGGGACCCGATAGTCCTATGTTTGAGACTCTTTGGCCTTAGATCGTTAGTGCTTGGCATGTTACGGTGTTAGAACATTTTGGGGGTCATGACACTCAATGACCAGGTGGTTGTAAATGTCTTGAAATATTTGTTTGATGGTTGTACACCTGGTCCGACATGCGATTTTGGATGCAACGTGAAATTCTTGGATTGACCATGTCATGCTCGTGAGAGCAGTGGGCTAAGGATGACTTTACGGAAATTCAAGTGCGTATATGAAGTCTTTTGGGCTAAGATTTTGTGTTGGAATCCAAGATAGGGATGTCCTGAGTAGTCATTTTGCATGTTTTGGTGGTGATCCTAGTTAGTGACAAGGGGTAAGTATGTCAAGGGGATAATCCTCAGTTTTAGGGCATGGTTTCCATAGTTATACTAATGGGTTCCCCGATCACAAAGTATAATGTTAGAGCCATGATGATAGTTAGGCTAGGATAGCCTTTATCAGCCAGACTCTTGGTTGGAGTCTCGAGGAAGGACCGTGTGAGGGTTGTGGATTTCAGTTTACGGGTTTGAATGATTCTGTATATCCGGAAGTCAGGCATGGTATGAGGTTTTCAGTTTTCGGGTAGAGTAGTTGGATTTTATCATTATTGGTACAAGGTGGCGTGTTAAGTTCATTTCTTTGTCGGGGAACATGATTTATGCAAAGATTAGGTTTCGGTTACAGTATCGGAAGGTAGTCGCTTGTGTGAGATGATTTCTTAGTTTTATTTCGAATTCTGGAAAGTTTATATGGGGTTGGCTGTTGTAGTAGAGTAAGGTGTAAGGAATGAATTCGAAGACGAAATCAAATTTAAGTAGGGGAGAGTTGTAACACCTGTTTTCCATATTGGTTTATCTTGAATTTTGTTGGATCAAAGATGGAGTTTTTGGGAAGAACTCCATGCCACGATGTGGCACATAGATGCCCACGGCGTGACAAGATTATTATGGAATACGTTTACATGGTGAGCTCCAATACGTGGCAAAGGATGGCCACGACGTGGCAGCCGATACAGCGGAAACCCAAGATTTTCAGGCTTTCTCTCATATATAAACACCTTAACCCCCATTCTAAGTCATCTTCCTCAGCCTCCATCACTCTCATCCTTAGAAACCATAACCCTAATCCCTCTTGGTGATTCTTGGATCCTTTTAGTGCTTTTGATAGCTTGAAGAAGAAGAAGAAAAATGTGTCCTAGCATAATAAAACATCATCATCATCTTCCTGTGCATTCTATGGACTCTTGTAAGTGTTTAAGATCCAATCTTTTTTTTCTAAGCTTCTAGATCTAGGTTTCGTGTCCCATGTCTTCATGATTATGGAAGTTTGATTGAAGGGATTCCATAAAGTTGGCAACTTTATAGATCTTTAAGGTCCCTTTGGGGTTATATGTTCTAGATCTGGAATGCCTTGGAGTATCTTGGTCCCATACATAAGTTGTGTTCATTTCTCCTATATTTTGACTTAAAATGGAAGAGACATGCATTGGACATGCATGCCCATGAATCACCAATCTTTATGATCCATTAGATGAATGAAAGCCTTCTGGAAAACATGGATAAGTGTCTTTGGTGATTAAGATCTCAATGGATAAGTCATGCTTTTGATGTCTTTAAGAACCTAGATTTAAATATTTGGTCTAATTTGAATGTCTTAATGGATAAAGTTGGAAACTTCATCCATCAAGACCTTGGGAAGGATCAGATCTGAGCTTTGGAGCTCTTGGTATTGGGAGCAAACAGCTTAGCTCATTAAGTTGTTTAGGCACAGTTCCTACGACGTGGCCTTTAGGCTACCACGGCATGGCGAATGGGGGGTGCTCAAGTATTTTGTAATTATTATGGCATGAAGTGGCCAATGGGAGGTCACACCATATCGACTTGCTAAATCTGCTTGGACATTGACTGTTGACTTTGAGTGTTAGCTTTGACATATGTTGACTTTTTGTCATTGTTAGTTTGGATGGTGGACTAAGGGTTTACCTTGTATGATTTTGGCAATGTATTAACGTTAAGAAAATCTATTGCAGTTACTTTCTTAATTATGAAAGGATTATTGTAATTTTAATTTTTGAAACAAAAAAGGTTTTAACAGCTTACTTTTTTCTCAGCTTATTTCAAAGTAGAATGCCCTAATTAGAGAAAAGGTAAAAATATTTAGAAAAAAAAACATGACCCGGGCAAAGGGTTTTTTTAGGTTGTGTTTGGCGCGTCATAGCTAGCTTATTTTTCGAGCTTTTTTATGTTGTCGTGTTTGGTAAGCCAAAAAGTAGCTTATACGCTAGCTTTTTGAAAAGCTACTTAGACTAGCCTTTTATGAGCTTTTTAAAAATTTTCCTAGTATACCCCTTATTAATTATAGAAACACATACTATTACATGTCATTTTATGTAATTTTATATATTTCAGCTAGTTTTGCCAAACGTTATTTTTTATCAGCTAGCTTTTCAGCTATCAGCTAGCTTTACAACTATCAGCTAGTTTTTTATTTAACAGCTAGCTTTTCAGCTAACAGCTAGCTTTTCAGCTAGTACGCCAAACATAGCCTTAATAGTTTATTGTAATTTTAGGAAAGTTGCATTTTTTGAAAAAAAAAAATAATGATTTTTAGATACCAATTTTTATTTTAAAAGATTACAAGTTTTAAAAAGATGTTGAATATAATATGATCCAAAATGAGATGATTAAAAAAAATTATGACTCAAAATGTGTATAATCCTTAACTTGTTATGATCTAACAGTATTTTGATTCAAATATTTTATGATCCTTTAATTATATCATCTTTTATGATTCAAAATTAAATGATTCAAAATAATATAATAATTCATATTATTAAAAAAATAAAATGATCAAAAATATTATGCTTCAAAATGATATGAACCAAAATTATATGATAAAAAAATGATATGATTCAATTTTTATGATCTAAGAAATTATATATTCCAAAATTAGTATAAAGCATAATTATGGGTGAAGTTGGTACAATGCCAAACATTTTTTCCTCAAACCATATACCATACCAATTATAATTGATATACAAATATTACCAATAATATTTGGTATCAAGTTGTTGGCTTCAAACAACTTTGATTGGTAGAAATTGATAACGGTATATACCAATAACACAAACTAATTTTTTTTCGTAATAACATTTTCATTTACTACTAATTTTGTTGAAGTAATTAATATAGCATAAGTTGTGTTTTTAACCTAGTAATGTCCATGTTTGTTTAGTCGTTTGTCTTAAGATCATAACCATTTTCAAATATACGATTTAGTTAAAGTGTGTGTGTATATATATATATATATATATATATATATATATATATATATATATATATATATATATATATATATATATATATATATACACACTAGAAAAGTTTGAAGCCCATATTGACTTGGCATATCCAGCTGCGAATCTTGTGTATTCTGAAGCTCGAGTGACACAACTGGTTCCAGCCAATATTGACTCGGCATAACCATAACTTCATTTTAAATTCGCTTCATAGTTCACTCTCGAAATAAAAGCTTCCGGCTTTCCAGTGTGACCTGAGCTTCACGTTCAGCTTTCTCTTTCACTTCAGCCTCGCGAATTATTCTCTGATGCTCATCCATCTCAGCTTCACGTTCCTTTCTTCGTTTCAACTCATTCTCATCAGGCTTTTCATCTTCATTGTTGTCAATAATAGGCTCATCACTAAAAAGTTTTTCTTTTCCTTTAGGCTCAGATTCGCTTTTGACAGTGTGTTTGACAGTAGTTTTGGGGTTTTCTTTCTTTGATGTCATCCCTTCTCCCCCTTGTTTCGGAATAGAGCTGGATTTCGGAACACCATCTAGTCTGTGAAGCATGGTGAAGATATGCCTGAGTTTTTCAGAAAGATGCTTCTTCATCGTGATTGTGATCATTGAGTCGCGAGTCTCAATAATATCTGAAAGCACGCAAATGACGTCTGCGATATAGCTTTTCATCACCGCTTTCTTTGATAATAAATCATTGACTTGTTTTTCATAGTTTTCCAGCTTGACAGTTAAGACTTTCACCTATTCAGTCTTCTCGGCAAGTGCATCCATGATCTTGCTCTCCATGGCTAAGTCATCCTGAAGCTTAGAGATCTTCAAGGTGATGGAGGAACTGAGCTCAGCGTGATCAGCTTGAATATCAGTGTGAATGTGTTCCAGTTTCGCTTTTTCTGTTTTAAGAGATGAGCCCAGGCCAGAAATAACTTTATTAGCCTTCGTAGTGTTTGCTTCAAAGGAGCTCTGGAACTTCTCCATGAATGGTTGAGCATCAGTAATTAGGTTATTGACTTTATCGGTCGTGTTGTTGCAAACAGTAGCAGAAGCATCGACCGCCTTGTTCATTTTCTGAAGGTTGGCGGAGTGCTCTTTCGTAAGGGTCTCAAGAATGGACTTGACCGTTGCTTGCGAATAATCATCGATGGATGATGCTTTTGAAGCTTGAAGCAACGAATCCAGTTTTTCATGTATTGTCTTGAGTTGCCCTCTCGTGACGGGAGCTTCGTCATCACTTTCAGTCCTGATGTTGAAAGGACTGTAGGTAAATCCTCTGAAGTCTTCGTCATCATCACCGTATATCATATCTGGGTCATTTTGGCAAAGAGGAGAAATGGGAGGTATGAAATGACCAGTCGTGAAACCTAAAGCTCCTGTCCCCGCATCAAATACGTTAACAGTAACAGGAGGCTGAACAGTGAATGTTATGGAGGTGGTACTAGAATCGGTGAAAATAGGAGGTGGGGATTGTGAAACGCCCAATGTAACAGGTGGGAATTGGTCAATAGAAATAGATGTGGAAATAGTAGCAATTGGAGAGGGAATAGAGACCTCTTCAAAGAAATCACAAGTAATGGGAACTGAGGCAGGAATCTCGAAAGTTACCTCAAGGTTCGTAGATATGGGTTGTGAAACCTCAGGATGCGAAGTTGTTGTAGTGTCTTCACTGTGCACTGTGTCATCCTCTAGAATGCGAACGACAGAGTGGGTGACAAATTGCGAACCTTCGCTTGCACTGGGAGTTGGAGATTTGGGCTTGCGATCCGCTTTCTTTATCTTTCGCTTCTTTGTAGGAGTTGGAATCAATTCAGATGAGCCACTGGGTGTTTTTCGTTTCTTAGGAGTTTGAGCGAGATCAGATGGACCCTCTTGAGCACCTTGTTTCTTTTCTCCTTTCTTACGACCTTTCTGTCGTCCTTTCTTTGGTTTTTCAGCTTCATCAATAGTCGATTGCATCTCAGGAGTTAAAGGACGAAAGCCTGAAACTGGAAGTTTTCTGTAGGCTTCAAGAACCTTGCTTTTAGCAGGAACATCATGAAACATGGCTTCAGAAATGGAGCCAACGAATGAGAACTTGGAGTTGTCAACAAGGATGATATTTGTAGTGAGAAAGATTGAGATGGTAGACATGAAGGAATCTTGCATCACTGGAATTTGAAGCTTCTTAATTTCCCTTTGAACAATGATTGTCCATAAGCGAACACAGGAAACTTCACTGTGTTGAGTTGTAGAATGGGTACTTTGGACCAATTAAGCCCAAAGAATAGCCCCAAAATCTATGTTGATCCCCGTGTATATCCCATACATGGTGGTCATGAATAACTTATTAGCCCAATCTGAGCCAGTCAAACGCTCAGAGAAACTTTTGAACAATAGGGTAAAAAGCCCATTCCATTGAGGTGGCAAATTGGGTTTCCTGAATTTAGAGATGGTAGTTAGGTTTTCTTTGTACCCCATTTGGTAAAACATCTCCATGATGGCTGCAATGGAGAGGGAACCCGGGTTAACCATATCATCATTCTGAGCGAGCCCTAGTAAGGAGAAAAACTGGGACTTGGTGATTGAGGTTTTCTTGTTGTGAACTTCAAAGGTGATTCTTTGTTCCTCCTTGATGTAGCAAGCATACGAGTAGGCTTTCGATAAGAGAGACATTGGAACAATCTCTGATGTGGTCAAAGCTTTAACCAGAGGAGAATATTTCAAGCACTCGAAAATGGGTAGAAGATAGTTGTCGTACATGAGAGGATCAAGTTCGAGAATCAGGTTTTGATTTGGCTTGATGGCGAGAAGCAATGACTGTGCCGACTGATCTTGAACAGAGGGGGTTTTTGATGAAGCAGCCATGGATGCTTGCTGAAAAAGATGATGAACAATAGAGATTAAGATCGCTGGAGGATTTGTTTGCCTTTTTTAGAGTAGTAAATGATTAATGAGGTGTCGAAATCCTTTTATACGGAGTAGTAGGTGAGAGAAAATCATCGATTTGTTGCATCGGTTACTAAAAAGGTGCCTAAAAAGGCGTGATTGACAGCTGTGACGTGCGTCAGACGGCATCAAATCAGCGACAGTTCAAATAATCATCGTTTCAAATTCTCGCGCCTAATCTTATATGATAAGATGTCGCGTCAGATACGCACTTTCGCAGTTGAATCAATTATGGACTTTCGTAGTGATAAAGCATCAACAAGGCTGCGAAACTAAATGCTAAAGTAAGTACCACGAACAAGACTTTGGAAAATCACAAGGATCTTCGTGTGAGAGTGTGCCAAAGATAGAGAAATAAAGCAAAAATTATATGTAAGATCTTAGTGAAGTCTTGTTTAAGACACAAAACAGTGGATCCTAGGCAACGATCTCTTCCTTCGAAGTCAAGAGAGTAAGAAGTTTCTATGTCGTTTCCCGTTGAACTACGATCATCTGTTTATTAAGAAACAATGAAAGGCATCTTTTACAAGGCTTTAGTTAGTGGTTTTATCTCTAACGAAACTATGAAACTTGATATAAATACGAAAGTTCGAATGGGGTACTTGTTTGACCAGTGTAGTCAATTGAACAAGTGAGCTTTGGAATTATTTTCAGTAACAGGGATATTCGCATAGAAATCTCAAGAAAAATAAAAACTGATCTATTTGGTAGAAATGTCTTAGGTTTAGAGCATTTCATTAAGATCTCGCAAAAGAAAAAGAGATTTCTTGGTACATACCACGAAAGTGGCTTTTCGTTAATTCCTTGGTGAATAGTCTAGAACATGTATATTGTTCACCGTCAATTCGTATAAGTGTGTTGGATTTTTGGGTTTCACTCAACTCGTGGTGATAACGAATTGAAGATCATAAACATAGAAGTTGTGTAACCATAAACCTCAGTGGTAATATTTGAGAGTCTCAAGGGTTACATTGGTGAATGAAAAAGTAATGGAGAAGAGTATGAGGTGGTTCCAAAGAAAATAGTGGACCTCTGCAATGTGACCAAGCAGTGAACTCCTTACTCAAAATGAGAAGAGTAAGGTAGCTCGAGACTTATGTGAATGAACAGCCTAATTGGGAAGAAACGATTTGTGTTATCGAATCATTAAGGCTTCAACATAGTGATTCAGGCTTCAGACAACATGCAGCAACATGCTTCTAGGGACACTTAACTAGTACATAGATAAGAACGTTTATACCTACCCCATCATTCATAATTGAGATCAACAAGAGTCTTGATATGAAACCTGCTCAGTTATCCAATATTTTTGATATTTTGAAATAAGTAAGGTAAAAGAAAAAGAATATAAAGAAAATATTTTTATAATTTTGATTTTTCTGAAAAGAAATAAAAACAGAAGGATTTTTTTTTGGATTTTTGATTTTTCTAAAAAAGGAATAAAAAGAAAAAATTTTTGATTTTTGATTTTTCTGAAAAATGAATAAAATAGAAAGAAACAAAGAAAATGTACAAAAGATACAAAAGAATCCCAAACCACGAATGAACAGTTGACTGCGAGTCACTGCGAGCGTTCGCACCAATTCGCAGGACAAAAGATGACTGTGAATTACTATGAGCGTTCGCAACGATTCGCATGACATCCTATAGACCGCGAAAGAGAAAGTTTAACTAAAAACGAAAGTATCACTACGAAAGCGAAAGTGGTTTTGGAACAGATTCGGCTTCCATCATTCCTAATCCTTGAAGAATATGATTGAATGTTGATTATGGTAGAGCTTTCGAGAATATGTTAGCTAATTGATCAGCAGATCTAACAAAATGTATCTCAACATTACCATCTTCTACACAATCTTTGATGAAGTGACACCTTAGTGCTATATGTTTCGTCTTTGAGTGTTGCACTGGTTTGTGACAAATGTGAATGGCACTTTCAGAGTCCCAATATAGTAGGATTTGTTTCATGTTCAGTCCATAATCACGAAGTTGACTTTGAATCCATATGACCTGGGAAGTGCAAGAGGCTACAACAATGTACTCAGCTTCAGCTGTTGATAAGGAAACACGAGTTTGCTTTTTGGACTGCCAACTGACAAGTTTGTCATCAAGAAATTGGCATCCTCCAGTCGTACTCTTTCTATCTAACCCGCATCCTCCAAGACCAGCATCCGAAAATGCTTGCACGAAGAAACCAGACTTTGAGAGGTACTATATTCCAAGTGAAGATGTTCATTTAAGATACCTAAATATGTTCTTGACAACGATCATTTGAGGTTGAGGATTAGATTGGAACCTAGCACAATAACAAACGGAAAACATGATATTTGGTCGACTAGCAGTTGATACATTAGAGAACCTATCATTTGACAATAAAGCGTCATATCTATAGCCGATTTTCCAGAGATGGAGTAAGTTTCGTTCTGAATGCCATTGGAACCTTCACCTTTGAGTCTCCCACCATTCCAAACTTAGCAAGCAAGGTCTTCATATAAGCTTCCTGATTTATAAAGATTCCTTCTAGACTCTGCCTTATGTCAAGCCAAGGAAAAAGTTAATCGGGCCCATGGAGCTCATCTCAAATTTCATTTCCATCAATTTTCGGAACTCAACAGTTAAGCTTGGGTTAGTGGAACCGAAAATGATGTCATCAACATAGATTTGGATGATCATCAAGTGGTCACCATCTTTCTTGCGAAAGAAGGTTGGGTCGATTGAACCTTGTTTAAACTTAGCCTGTTTTAAAAAACGAGTAAGAGTGTACCTGGCTCTTGGAGCTTGCTTCAGATCGTAGACCGTTTTATCCAGAATATAGCAGTGGTTCGGATATTTTCCGTTTATAAACCCAGGTGGTTATTCCACATACACTGTCTCTTCAAGTTCCCCATTCAAAAATGCACATTTGACATCCATCTGGTATACTTCAAAGTTTTTCTGCGCTGCATAAGCCAAGAAAATACGAACAGATTCCAACCTTGCAACTGGTGTGAAGGTTTCTTCGTAGTCAATGCCTTCTTCCTGGAAATACCCTTTGACAACCAGTCATGCCTTGTTTCGTATGACGTTGCCTTCTTTGTCTAACTTGTTGCGAAATACCCATTTGAGACCAACAACAGAAGCATCCTTCGGACTAGGAATGAGTCTCTAGAGTTTGTTTCGTTCAAATCCATTATGCTCCTCCTGCATTACTTGCACCCAATCAGAATGATCAAGAGCAATTTGAACATTTTTATGTTCAATTTTTGAGATGAACGAATTGAACATGCAAAATTCCACTTTGGAGAATAATGCAGTTCCCTTCACCTTTTGTTGAGCTCTCATAAGAACAACTGAGGATGAATCTCCAATTACTTGAGTTTTCAAATGATCTTTGGTCCATTTAGCTAATGGGTGGTAATTTGGATCATATGATGGGTCCAACTCCATATTCACTTCTTCAAATTCTGATTAAATATCCGAATCATCATTCGCATTTCCATTCTCCCCCTCGAATGATGTATAAATGTATTCTTCTGGATTCGGATTCTCCCCCTGGAAAGATGGCTTTAAGTTGACTTCAGGGGTTTCGTTCTCCCTCTGAAGAGGTGTACCAGATGAGGTGGTTGAGGTAGAACCCTCCCCTGTGATGGAACATTGGCATCTATGGATTAAATCGGAACTTCAGGATCTTTCGTAGTGGCGTGTTCCTGTTCCATTTCTTTCGCAGCATAGTCAATGATCTTCTTTAATTCGTCTTCCTTATTGTATGCTGCTTTGGACTCTAAGGAGATTGCTTTTTTTGGTTCATCGAAAAGATTCAGGAACTCCTCGTAAAGATTAGAGAGTGGATTGGTAGCAGGATTCGGTTTAGGAAAGATCTCCCTTGTTGGACCGTCATTCTTCTGAAACTTCTTCATGTAATTGTCGTCGGATGTAGCATAGTAGGTTTCTTTAAACTTTTTGGACCTTTTGTTGAGAACCTTATATGCTTTAGAAGTTAGAAAAATACCCCTGGAAGATACCTTCGTCAGCCTTCACATCGAATTTGTTCCGTTGCTCCTTTGAGTTGAAGATAAAGCACCTGGAACCAAAAACATGGAAAAACTTGACATTAGGTTTTCGTTTAATTATGATTTCATATGGGGTGACAGAGAATCGCTTATTGAGGATTGGTCTGTTTTGTGTGAAACAAGCTGTCCCGATCGCATCAGCCGAGAAGTAAAGAGGCAGATTCGCAAAGGAGAGCATGGTTCTTGCAGCCTCACATAAAGACCGGTTACGCCTTTTAACAACCCCGTTCGATTATGGAGTATAAGGAGCCGAAATGTGTTTGAAAATCTTTTCACAGTCATAAATTCTTTAACCACTTGGTTTTTGAATTCCAACCTATTGTCGTTGCGAATGTTGCGAACCAGCTTTTGTAGTTGAAGCTCTATCTGCTTTATAAAATCTATGAGCTTGGGAATGGCTTCAGATTTCTGCTTAAGAAAATACACCCAAGTGAAACGAGAAAAATCATCTACAATAACTAGAATATATTTATTACCACCAATACTTTCAATCACAGAAGGACCACAAAGGTCGATGTGTAAAAGTTCGAGTGGTTCAATGACTTTCATACTCACTACATTTGAATGACTCCTACTGCTTTGCTTCCCCATTTCGCATGTAGCATAGAGGTGGTCCTTGTCGTATTTTAAGAGTGGAAGCCCTCGCACATGATCACCAAGAACAAGCTTGTTGATATCTTTGAAGTTGAGGTGCGAAAGTCTTCGATGTCATAGCCAAGTATCATCTGAACGTGCTTTCGTCAGTAGGAAAA
The DNA here is from genome assembly GCF_002870075.4 of Lactuca sativa. Lineage (NCBI taxonomy): Eukaryota > Viridiplantae > Streptophyta > Magnoliopsida > Asterales > Asteraceae > Lactuca > Lactuca sativa. Next base: position 79,216,094 of record NC_056631.2, on the reverse strand, counting down.
TGTTAGGCTTCCCTTGGATAGGATTCATTTTTAGTGGGTACATTTCACCTTTGCGTTTTGATTTTAAGAGAACATTCTTTGATTTCTTTTCGATGATTTCAGAACCCTCATCGTCAAACGAAACTTTCGTCAGTAGGAAAATGTTAGGCTTCCCTCGGTCTTTTTAAAGTTAAATTCCAGAATGGAATATACCTTCCTTCATATTCTAATGTGATCTAATCACATTTCAGCATATAGCATTTCTAGCTACAAACTTTATGAACAACGAGTATCATCGCAATGATCGCATTGACTTCAATCTTCTGACTTACGTCAGATGTTACTTTAAACTTGGTTCTTCGAACCACGTAACGTACTCATCGTAGTCGGACTCCAATTGGATATGACCACTAGGTTCGGAACAACAACCATCTTACTAGTCACTACCAAAACAATGGTAATGACATACCAGAATATAACGAAATCAATCACTAGCTTCTTGGTAACCTTGTGACTTTCGTTGATCCAAGTGCAAGTCCTGTGCTTCCGGTAGTATATGCATCTACTACCTTTCACACCTACTCATACTCGTCCCAAGTATTGTCTCGCAGTCCCCAAGTCCTAATATCATAAAACAATTTAACACATACGAATGTGTCCAAATAATCATAAACAATTTCCCTAGACTCTACTAGGACTTCTTTATTGTGTATCTTCAATCATCAATTCTACTTCAACTCGATTGGTGATGGAAATGCCAGGTGATGAGACAACCTCAAGAATTACATCAATCTCTCCATCATCCTTCGAATCAAAGGTGTACTTCAGTCATACCGTACTCCTCTAAATGTATTGTTATTTCATAAGGCGTATTCTAAAGGCAAGATACCACTCTTACGATATCTTCCGATATGTGTCACTCACTATCATAAGCCTTTTTCATTTCCTCCATTTACTCAATTTCTATACGAGTCTTCACCATGACCCTTTGTACACCCAAGCAGACATTCAGTGTACCAAGCGAGAATTTAAGATACAAAAGCTTTAATTACGATAAATGTATAAATCTCCTTATCGCTCCGAAACATTTACATGCTAGTTCTAATATCGTAGTCATACGCTTAGAATCCTGAACACATAAGGTTTACAGATCCGGTCGGCAACAGACCATAGATCCGAACAAATAATAACATCAAAATAGTTATCACACAAAACATTTAGCACATAAAAGCATTTTACGCATCATTCCTAAAATAAACTAGTGCTTGCGTCAATTTAGGTGTACTACCTAAGATATTTTAGATACACTCCTCACGATCATCACTTACCATTCTAAGTTTAAGTCTAGAAATTTCCTACAAATTCCTAGTTCGCTTAAACTAATGCCCTGATACCAACTGTGACATCCCTAATTTCATGGCCAGAAAAGACCGATTTGTTTATGCTTTGTTTTTAAAATTGGAGTAATCTTTTAAAGAAAACAGTTGCGGAATTTGTTCCCAAAACAAAAATATGATAAGAATTTATCAAAGCATTCCTTTAAAGAAATGTTTTTTTTCATTATATAACAAAATCTCGGGATGTTATGTTCAATACAAACCAAAAGTATAAACAGAACAAAATAGACCTTACCTACTGGCCTATAATCCAAAATCTCTCGTTATGTCAGCCAACTTATGCTCTCGTGCCATAATTTGTAATATAAAGAAAACTGAGAGGGTTAGGTTTGGGAGCCTAGTGAGCATATAGGGTTTTCAACCCACAATAATATAATTATTATATTCACTTATCAAACAATCAATCCAATTACCCGCCCCCATTATCTTCATTTATTTCTTAAAGATTTACCCTAACAACCGATTACCCTTCTCCCATTAATTCCTAAGGATTGCCCTAAGGAATTGGCACAAAGTTTAGTGCTGCCAAGGTTCTTAGATTACCTCTGGTGAACACGCAGTTCAAAATAATTAATGAACACCTAGTTCAAGAACACCCAGTGAACACACTCCGTTCAATAATACCTAATGAACACTTAGTTCAAATATCCCTGGTGAACACATAGTTCAAAACATCTAGTGAACACTTAGTTCGAATATCCCTAGTGAACTCAATCACCAAAGGAACACAGAGTACGAAAGCTCTTAGTTCAAACAAGGTGATAATAATGTATATCTCGATCCTGCATTGCTAATTAACTTTTCCTTCTCATCTTGCCCTGACATTGCTAATTAACTTTTCCTTCTCATCTTGTGGAACATCCTTTACTTCAATAATAAGGTTGTTATAGTCGGCTTGAGTTTTAATTACTCTCCTTGTTCCAGTACGAACAAACACCCCAACTATAATGGCATCCCAGATTAGATAGCCATTGTCTTCTAGGCCAATGACGTAGTCTTCAAAATGCAACACCCACACTTCATATTCACTGGGGAATAAGATAGGAATCCTTGTTGTGGATCCAATGCCACTTGAGAGATTTATTGAATTAACGTGAGAATCTTCTGAATACATGTTTGTATATCGAACAAAACCTGTATGAACCAGATGTGTAAACAAGATTAGGGTAATATTAAGAGTAAGATCAGCGTCAACAGATGAACAAAACACGATGACGGCTGTCACAAGATCCAATAATAGCGGAAACCATAAAATGATTCTTTCAATATAAGAGATGTGTATAGATTACACAGTCTCCTGCTTTGATAGCAATTGTTAGGATTGAATCCTAGTTAGATCGAATAGATTCAAACAAGTAATGAATAAGAACACGACAAGTAGATCAAAATATGTTGAATGATTATAAGCCACAACCTCAGAAGAACTCGATTAAGAATTGCTACTGTAGAGGCGTGTATGGTTACAAGATATTTTCCAATGATGCAAAATATGATGAATGCATGCAACTTAAAAATACTATAACCCTAATAATAGATAACGGGTGGACAGGCCCAGTCTAGTTACAAAATGCACTAAATAAATAAATACAATGACGCAACCCTTATACTCAACACGTAAAAACTATAATAAAATTCTAATATTATTTTGCTTGGATTAATGATTATTGTAACATTACAATAAAGTTAGAATAATATAAAAAGTAAAATATAATTCTACAAAATAATTACTATTTAAAAAGAACTTAATTTTAATAATTTTTTAATTGGTATTATGAATTTATAGTTCTTAAAACTATTATACTATCAAAATAAATCACCAGATCTGTTTAATTTGTCACATGGATTTACAGTTTTACCCTTCATGCAAAAGGGCATTTATTAGCAGTCATATTAAACATAACACATAAATTGTCAAAAACCTCAAGTCCCTCAAAGGAAAAATCAATTAATTCCGTTTTAGATCTCGCAATCACTGCAAAATCGCTACTTAAATTTGTATAGCTTCGATTGCCATTGAAAATGTTGTTGCCACCATTGATGAATTCCATGAGCTTGTTTGAAATTCTCCGATGGACTAATATTCACCGTCATATAAGCCGTCGGTAGCAGATGCAACGGTTCGGAATCCCTCCCCATTGCGCCGGAAACCAGACTTCCGATCGAATATCTCGTTGCGATCCTTTCGATTTTTCCGACTCTGATCCTGTCCATCATCTCCCTATGTTCAAAATACCCAATGTATTCCGCACAGATCGGGTCTAATGGATTCGCAAATATATACGGCGTCCATTCAGACAACACAACAAACGGATCTTCTTCTGGATCCTTACGGTGACGATTCATCGCCGTCGCAATTCCGGCCGTTAAGAGACTGCCGGTGATACGGACGCCGTGTTTCAACGTTTGGTTTTTTATCATCTTCTCGATTGGAACCGAGATGAACGGCGGATTGAAGAGATACGTTTCGAGTTGATATCGAGACTTCGCCATGTTCCTCCCTGCCAACAATGCCATAGACGCACCTAACGAATGTCCGGCTAACCAGACGTTTGTTGGCCCCACCGCCATTACCGTGTTCCAAACGGCTTCAAAAGCTTTACGAAATCGTGAGCTTTCTTCGAGTTTATCAAAAATACACTTCATGTTTAGTTTCATATCGTCAGATCTTGTTACAGATCTGGTGATTGTGCCTCGAAACGCTATCACATATCTCGGAGGGCATGGGGTTGATTGATAGAAGAAGGGATGTGCATATTTGAGCTCGTAAACTGCTCCAAAGTAGGATAAATCACTATCGTCTACTAGAACATGATTCAACTGAAATTGAAATTGTTCCCACCATGGAGGTGCATTAGCATCCTGTTGAATGCTTCCACGTTGACGATCCCTTTCCAGAATGTAAACTCCTTGAACAAGGCTTGCAGCAAGGGATCTTCGATGAAATGTGTTTCTCCTATAAAACAGAATCGAATCAGTTACTGGATAAATCGAAGCAAATCTTTCGTGTTGAAAACAACAATGTCTTTTACATACCAATCGAAAGAATTTAGCAGGTGGAGAGGTCCTGAAACATGAAAAATTTCTCGCTGTGATGCCATTAGTCAATTCAAGCTTCTCTTTCAGGTGAGTTTCTTCTGTGAATTTGCATAATGCTGTTGCAATACATACTTACGTGCACATACCTATTGAATATTGATCAAAAATCGATAAGGATAAAGATAAATCAAACAAATCCAAGTTGGGATAGAAGCCAAAGTAGTCTATTACCCATTGAAATTTCGTGTATATCGTATTTTGTGTCTTCTAAAAATATTTTTAATTTTTTTTCAAAATATGGGTTTGACTTTGAGTCATTGACTTTGTATATTCACACGCAAACTTGTAAAGTGGTTCCCATTTGCAAACACCAATCGACAATCATTCGCCTCAACTAATTTTGGAATTTATTTTATAATATTAAAACTACAATAATGGTTTGGTAAAGTATCTAAAACCTTGATAAGTTTATTTTACGGATTGATTAAAAAAATTAAATATTAAAATATAAATATTAAGTGTTTTTTTAAATAAAATTTTAAAATAAGGAAAAAAAATGTGTTAATTAGAATTACTATCATATTTATTATATTTAATATTTTGTATATATAAGTATTTTGTGACTTTTTAATTTTAAAAATGGGAAAAACCTAAAAATTGACATCTGGATATTATTTAATTTCAAAATTATCATAAAATGACAAGTATCAAAACTCATAAGAGATTGACATGTGAGAAAATGGATCTTCATTTATTATAGTTGATTTTGGAATTGTTAATAGTTGGAAATTGGCTGACATATGCATATTATTAGGGAATTAAAAAGGAAGGAAATTAAGGTTTGTATCACAATTATTCTAAGAGTTTAATATAATTAAATACTTTACATATATAAACAATGTATTTAATTCTAGAATTTTTAATTTAAGAAAAATAGAAAAAATCAGAAAATGACTCGTGGAAAATAAAAAATCAACAATATCTAAGAAAATTACATGTGTCAAATGTATGGAGAACATGACATGTGGCAAAAAACATTTCCGTTTATTAGGTTAGATGATAAAGAAGTAACCAAAATGGATGACAAGATTATTAACATCGGGATTTATATAAGATTTGTTTTTTGTTCTGCGAGATCGTGATCGTCAGATTTTATCAAAAGTATTTGACAAGATTCGTAACATCGGGATTTATATAAGATTGTTTTTTGTTTTGCGAGATCGTGATCGTCAGATTTTATCAAAAATATTTTACAATATAAGAAATGTAATGTCAGATTTTATCAAAAATATTTTACAATATAAGAAGTGTAATTTCATCGATTGATTAATTATTCAATCAACAATACATAGTTTAAAAAATATATAAAAATAAATATTTAACATATCATTTTACGATAAACAAATCAAATGGGGTATGCTATGTTTGAGTTTTTTTTTGTTGTACTATGTGTTTGAAGAATGATTCATAGTGTTGGTACTCATTTAAAAAGTATATCCAAATAATAAAGTTGTTTCCTATTTTTATGTAAGCTATTAGGATTTATTTGTTTCCATGTAATTTATTTATAGTTGCTCTTCTTCTAAATACATGTATGGGTTCTTCATACATATATTCATAAATACTTTGCTCTGCTAATTTTCCGAACATTTTGGTATCAGAGCCTATGTTAATGACTCGGTCTTAGCGTTTAACTCAACATCAAAATGACAACCAATACCTCTATAGTAAGCATCACACAATCCTAGATTTCGTTATATTCAAAAGGGATGTATATTGATTTTGGAACGTCAAAAAGAAGGCATTGTTCATGTCATAAGACTTGTGGTCTTGTTAAACATAGAGTCAATGACACGATCCAAGATGATGCAAGTAAGGAGGCACGGAAAAAGGATGCAAAAGCCATGTTCTTTATTTAAAAAGTTGGATATGAAAGCATCTTTTCAAGAATTATGACATCAACATTAGAAAACGAAACCCACTAAACCCCGAAATGAAGAGAGTTTTACACAAACCCTAGCCTAGAATTTGGAAGCCTTTCTCAAACTCGAAACCCACCAAATCCCATAGGTCGTGGTGTGGCCATCAGATGAGCACGATGTGATGTCGTTGTTGTTGGATTAGGTGTCTAAGCCCATAACTATAATTGGTATGTACTTGACCCAATGGTAGCATGGTCCTTTTGGGTTGCCTTTGTTGGGTTGAAGATTTGTTCAAGGGTTGCGTCTTTGGGCTCAGCTATTTGTTTATTTAATTTGTATTCCGGTTTGGGCCTGTCCAACCGAGAGCCCATTATGTTTATTATATAAGTATATGCTTGCATGCATATTAGGTAAATGATTGATCTAGAGCATAACGATAATTTTTACAGATTTCTTTGATCCTTCTTGTAAACCTACCAATCCTCTACAGTTGATGTTCTTAATCGAGCTCTTCTGAGGATTTTGTTTTAATCATTCGACACGTTTGATTCACTCTTGCCTTGTTCTTATTTTCGTGTTGCTGTTTTATATTTACTTACCTGTTTAAGATCTAATCGATCTTCAAAGATTAAAGTTTTAATCTCATCAATTGGTATCAGAGCAGGAGGCTGTGTAATCGATACACATCTTTTCTGTGAAAAGATTTCAATTAGGGTTTTTCCGCAACTACCGATATTTATTGAGCCGTCATCTCATTATTGACGTATCTTGATATTTATTGTTTTGCCCTAATCTGCTTTATTACAAGTCTGATCTTTGAACAGGTTTTTCGATCATAATGGATGAGTCGCAATCAAATCCTATCAATATTTCCAACAGCATCGGTTCAACCACGAAGATTCCAATCCTATATACCCATGACTATGAAGTCTGGGCGCATCACTTCGAAGACTACGTGATAGGATCTGAGGATAATGGATACCTCATATGGGAAGCTATCATTAATGGACCTTTTTCTCATTCTGCAACGTCCAGGATTGTCAAAACTCAAAAGGAGTAGAATGATCTGCTGAAGGATGTTAAAGATATTGCACAAGATGAAAAGGATAAATTCCAGTGTAATATCAAGGCGTTAAGATTGATAAGATTCGCCCTTCAGTCCGACACCTTCAGGTTGGTCAGCTCATGCACGACGGCAAAGGAAGTTTGGGATAGACTTCGCGAACTGTACTCTACAGACGAGGATCTTGAACATTCTATCCAAACCTTGCTCTTATCTGAGTTTGGAGAATTCAGGCAAGGAGCAGAAGAAACAGTGACCCAGACGTTCGATCGCTTTAATCATCTTCTCAGCAAGATGATCAAACATGACATCGAAAGGAAGCTTATCGAGCAGAAGGTTACATTCTTAAATGGTCTGAGGTCTGAATGGAGAGCAGTGGTGTCTACAGTCAAAGCCCATGAGCAGTTTAAATCATATTCTTTGGCGAAACTGGTGGGTATTCTCAAGTCCCAGGAGAAGATTGTACTGCAGGAGAAGAACGTTGTTTCAAGCCTTGGTTCGCTGGCCCTCCTGTCAAAAAGTAAAGTTGTGATGGAGGATGAAGACCTTAACTTGGAGGAGTATGACCTCACGTCTGAGGATTATGCTATGATGGTGTCTAACCCCAAGAGGTTCATAAAGAAGAGATTCCCCAGCAATAAAAACCGAAACTGGCAGGGGAGTTATAGTTAAGAAAAAGTTAACAATGAACTGAAGGTTGAAGAGCCCAAGAAGGAACCGAAGGTGGATGGTGATTCTGGAGTAAGCTGTTACTACTGTGGTGGGAAAAACCACTATGCTAAAGATTGTGTCCTTAAAAAGATGGCTGAAAAGGATGATGAAAAGGATGAGGAAGCTGTGCTGCAGAAAAGGCTCGATGAGATGAGAAAGAAGAAGTCTACCGCTAACCCTTCCATGAATGCTCTTATTGTGCAGGGTTCGGTTGCTGATGACGAGTTCGGTAGCGTGGAAGTTTGGTCTACCGACTCAGAAGACGATGAAGTGAGGAAGCCTACTCATGGAAAGACTTATGTGGCAAAGGAGGAGAGCAGTGGAGGAAGATGCTTCATGGTGTCTGATGTATCTCAGATGAGGGGATACAACACTGATGGTGGAAGCAATGAACCGAAGGGGCAGGAGGACATGTGCTTTACGGCCAAACCACTCAGCCAGCAGTTCAATGAGCTTGATGAACTGATAAAGAAGGTACAATCGGTTTTCATTTCATTTAAAGTACCACAATCCTCATATGAGAAAGAACTAAAAAATGTTAATACAAGAATTTCTCATCTAGATAGTAGCTTAACTCAAACTCGAGTCACCAATTCTAACCTAACTGATCAATTAAGCAGGGTGTCTTCGAAGAGTGAGGAGCGGCGCATGTGGATCGAGTTGAAGGAGTTTGAATTAGTTAAAATTAAAGACGAAAACATTTATTTACAAAGAGACAATTTAAAGTTGTTAAAACAGCGGAATGTTTTTTGTTTAATTGCAAAACGTCTTTATTCTAATATTACTCAGCTTCACTTGGACTGTGAAATAGGCCAAAAGATCCATCGCATGATTTTGCCCTTCCTTGAGTTTAAGGAGGATGAAATTGATGCCGAAGCTTATAACTGTGAGAGTGTGATATCATCTGACGATGTCAATCCGACCTACATGTATGGACTGGACAAAATTGAGTCCTTCATTAAATCCAAGGACCACAAGGACATGCTTAAAAACCTTTTGGATGAAAATGATAGACTTAAACTGAGAACCGAAACCATACAAAAATTTGACTCTTTAAACGCCAACGTAAGCTCAGAAAACAAAATTGATGTTGAAAATGCATCTGAGCTTAACGAGGACGACAACATGAGTGAAATTTCTGTAGAGGACATGGTTGACTGCTCAGAATTTGTAAAAAGCGAACCTGAAAACCACAAGAATCTAATTTCTGAAAATTCAGTGGAGTTCGCTCGATTGTCCCAACAAAAGTCCCCGATCTTAGCAGAGAAAGCAGTTGTGTATCAAAAGGTCAGGACCACTCCAAATCAAGTATACAAGGTCACTGGAGTAACCGAACATCAGACGGCTGAACTCACAGCTATTGTAAACGAAGACAATGCTGATGGCTATGATGAGTACTTCTGGTCAGCTCCAATAGATAATGCAAACGAAACGGTAGGCTTATCATAAAGAACCTCTTGGATGAGTAAAGGTAGATACATACCTGAACCCTTGAACAAGCCATATAATTTCGATGAGCCAAGCACCAGTGGTACGAAAGACATTCCTCAGGAGAATGAAAGTTCGGCAAAAGAAGACGTTCCCGCTACTTCCTCAGTTCAAAGTGAAACTCCTACAGTTCAAAATGAACCAGCTAAGGAGAAACCGAAAATGAAAGCTAATATTCATCATCAACCGAAGCAGAGGAGGAATAAGAAACATGAAAGGAACCAAAGATACAGGAAGAATCTCTCTGAAAGGAGGCAATTCTGGCAATCCCGGAATGCATACTTCTCACATCAAGACAAGAATCTGAAGTATGAAAACAATCCTGTCGGAAAGCCTGAGAGCCACAACAACCGAAAGCAAAGGTTCGGTTCTGAGAATGACTTCAACCGAAAGCAAAGGTTCGGTTCAAAGAACGATTCCAACCGAAAGCAAAGGTTCGGTTCTGAAGTCAAAAGAGATCAAAACTCTAAGGTCAGTCCCTCCAATGATCAAAAGCAAAAGGGTCACCTAGAGTCTCCAGCCAAGAAGTCCTCTCAATCGAAACCCACTCCTTCTAGTTCATCTAATTCTTCTACTTCCACCAATTCATCTCCATTTTGCTCTAAAGCTCATTCTGTTCATTCTCAAAAATCTCATTCATCGGCTGAACAAAAGGGCAAACAGAAGGTTTCTACATCCACACCAGAGTCTAAACCGACCGCACCCAATCCTAATAAAATAAAAGTTTTTACCATTAAAAAAAAAGATGAAACAACACTTATAAAACGAACATATCTTGTTGACATCTCTCTTACTGTTCCTGTTCCCATGAAAAGCTCACGTGGACCCAAGAAACTTTGGGTTCCTAAATCTGCTTAATTTTTGCAGGTTATAAGTGACGAGCAGTTTGACGAAGAATGGTACATCGATAGTGGCTGCTCACGTCACATGACATGGAGGAAAGAGGAGCTCAGGGAATACAGATCTCTTACAAATGGTGGCAATGTCAAGTTTGGAAACAATTCTTTCGGCACCATAGAGGGATACGGAATGATAACTAATGGTGATTTCACTATAAGGAAGGTGGCTTATGTGGAAGGACTCCAACACAACCTCATCAGTGTATCTCAGTTTGTTGGAGGTACAGGTCTCAAAGTCTCATTCGATGATGAAGGTTTTGAAATTATTGAGAAAAAGACAAAGAAAGTAATTCTCAAGTCAGAGCGAAAGGGTGAAATGTTTCCTCTAAACCTTAAACCCATCAAAGGAAACCCAGCTATATGCTTGTTATCAAAAGCTCAATCTGACGAAAGCTGGTTGTGGCACCGAAGACTCTCTCATCTCAACTTTAAAGATATCAACCGACTTGTTACTGGAGGTCATGTTAGGGGTCTTCCATTGCTCAAGTTCGATAGAGATCATTTGTGTGCTGCATGCGAAATGGGGAAGCAGAGTCGTCAAAGTCATCCATCTGTAATTAACACAAAAGTTGTTGAACCACTCGAATTACTTCATATTGATTTGTGTGGTCCTTCATCTATCGAAAGCATCGGTGGTAGCAAGTTTATTCTTGTTATTGTTGATGACTTTTCACGATTTACATGGGTGTTCTTTCTAAAGCTCAAATTTGAAGCGACTCATAAGCTGAAAATGTTTATCAAGCAAATTGAAGTACAGCTCAAGAAGGTCATTCGCAACATCAGGAGCGACAATGGTCTGGAATTCAAAAACAGGGAATTTGAAGAATTTCTAGCAGAAAAGGGAATAAGTCACAACTTCTCAGCTCCTTACACACCTCAACAGAACGGAATAGTCGAAAGACGAAACCGATCTTTGTGTGAAGCTGCCCGAACTATGCTAAGTTTCGCTTCCTTACCTCTTTATTTTTGGACTGATGCTATTTCTGCTGCTTGTTTTACACAGAACAGGTCCTATCTCAACAAGCGATTCACGCTCACACCTTATGAGATACTAAACAACAGAAAGCCCAATGTGAAATTTTTCCATGTATTCGGCTCACGGTGTTTCATCTTTAATTCTAAAGAACACCGCAACAAGTTCGATGTCAAAGCCGACGAGGGAATCTTTCTGGGCTACTCTCTCACATCCAAAGCATACAGAGTCCTAAACAAGCGTTCGAGAAAAATTGAAGAGACATATTACGTGACCTTTGATGATAGCTATGTCAAAAAGCTACAAGCCAAAGAAGACACCGCTGGGGAAATCTTTCCTCAAACTGGCCAAGTCACAGTCTCGATCGCTAATCTATACGAGAAATTTCTGGAGCTCGTTGACGAACCAGAGAAAGCTTCTCTCTCAGAAGCAGGTGCAGCAGACAACAAGGTAGACCACATGAAGCAAATTGTCGAAGAAGCTGCCAGGAGAATGAATGAAGGAGGATCGACTTCTGATGAACCTCCATCCAACGATGCTTCAGTCGAGGGGGATCCAAGCTCACAAGTCGAGGGGGAGCCAAGCTCACATGTCGAGGGGGAGCCAAGCTCTACAACTGCAACCGAAAGTGCTTCTCCAACTGAAAGTGCTTCTCCAACCGAAAGTGCTTCTCCAACCGAAGGTGCATCAACGCCTGCTAGTCCAGCATCACAAGAAACCTCTGAACCTCAAGTTTCTCAAAGCTCATCAATCGAGGGGGAGCATGATGATATGACGCTTGACTACGATAGCCAGTACGAGCCAGAAGAAATGATCAATGCTGAACTAGACCCAACCTTTGATCCAAATTATCCTCCTCATACCAAATGGACCAGAGATCATCCTATCTCTCAAGTGGTTGGTGATGTCTCTGAAAAGGTTCTGACTCGATCACAACTGAAGGCAAAACAGACATCCTTATTTTCAAAGGTTGAGTTTTGTATGTTTAACTCATTCGTATCAAAAGTTGAACCGAAGACAGTTAACACTGCCCTTGATCACTCTGATTGGGTTCAAGCAATGCAAGACGAACTGAACGAATTTGAAAGGAACAAAGTCTGGCGCCTCATTCCAACTCCTCCAGATGCTTCGGTTGTTGGTCTCAAATGGGTCTTTAGGAACAAATTGGACAAGGAAGGGAATGTTATAAGGAACAAAGCTCGTCTGGTAGTAAAGGGATACTGTCAGGAGGAAGGGATTGATTATGAAGAGACTTTCGCTCCTGTAGCTAGGCTTGAATCTGTAAGAATATTTCTTGCTTATGCTGCCCACAAAAACTTTGAAGTTTTCCAAATGGACGTCAAGTGTGCATTTCTTAATGGAGAACTCGAAGAAACCGTGTATGTGGAGCAACCTCCTGGGCTCGTGAACGAAAAGTATCCAAACCATTGCTATATTCTGGATAAAGCTGTGTATGGCCTTAAACAAGCTCCGAGAGCCTGGTATGAAACGCTAACTAAATTCTTAAAGATGTCTAAATTCAAACAAGGTTCGGTTGACCCAACCTTCTTTCGCAAAAAGGAAGGTAACCACCTTATGATAGTTCAAATTTATGTCGATGACATTATCTTTGGCTCTACGAATCTCAGCTTAACAGCTGAATTCAGAAAGTTGATGGAGACTAAATTTGAAATGAGCTCAATGGGTCCTATTAACTTTTTCCTTTGTTTAAATATTAGACAGGGACCCGAAGGCATCTTTATCAATCAGGAGGCTTACACGAAGACTCTCCTAGCAAAATTTGGTATGATGGGAGACTCCAAAGTCAAAGTCCCAATGGCATTCGGCACCAAGCTAACTCCATCCCTAGACAAACCGGCTGTCGATATCACGCTCTATCGTCAAATGATAGGCTCACTAATGTAAGCCTCCTGATTGATAAAGAAGCCTGAGTTGGAAGGTTACATTAGTGAGCCTATCATTTGACGATAGAGCGTGATATCGATAGCCGGTTTGTCTAGGGATGGAGTTAGCTTGGTGCCGAATGCCATTGGGACTTTGACTTTGGAGTCTCCCATCATACCAAATTTTGCTAGGAGAGTCTTCGTGTAAGCTTCCTGATTGATAAAGATGCCTTCGGGTCCCTGTCTAATATTTAAACCAAGGAAAAAGTTAATAGGACCCATTGAGTTCATTTCAAATTTAGTCTCCATCAACTTTCTGAATTCAGCTGTTAAGTTGGGATTCGTAGAGCCAAAGATAATGTCATCGACATAAATTTGAACTATCATAAGGTGGTTACCTTCCTTTTTGCGAAAGAAGGTTGGGTCAACCGAACCTTGTTTGAATTTAGACATCTTTAAGAATTTAGTTAGCGTTTCATACCAGGCTCTCGGAGCTTGTTTAAGGCCATACACAGCTTTATCCAGAATATAACAATGGTTTGGATACTTTTCGTTCACGAGCCCAGGAGGTTGCTCCACATACACGGTTTCTTCGAGTTCTCCATTAAGAAATGCACACTTGACGTCCATTTGGAAAACTTCAAAGTTTTTGTGGGCAGCATAAGCAAGAAATATTCTTACAGATTCCAGCCTAGCTACAGGAGCGAAAGTCTCTTCATAATCAATCCCTTCCTCCTGACAGTATCCCTTTACTACCAGACGAGCTTTGTTCCTTATAACATTCCCTTCCTTGTCCAATTTGTTCCTAAAGACCCATTTGAGACCAACAACTGAAGCATCTGGAGGAGTTGGAATGAGGCGCCAGACTTTGTTCCTTTCAAATTCGTTCAGTTCGTCTTGCATTGCTTGAACCCAATCAGAGTGATCAAGGGCAGTGTAAACTGTCTTCGGTTTAACTTTTGATACGAATGAGTTAAACATACAAAACTCAACCTTTGAAAATAAGGATGTCTGTTTTGCCTTCAGTTGTGATCGGGTCAGAACCTTTTCAGAGACATCACCAACCACTTGAGAGATAGGATGATCTCTGGTCCATTTGGTAAGAGGAGGATAATTTGGATCAAAGGTTGGGTCTAGTTCAGCATTGATCATTTCTTCTGGCTCGTACTGGCTATCGTAGTCAAGCGTCATATCATCATGCTCCCCCTCGATTGATGAGCTTTGAGAAACTTGAGGTTCAGAGGTTTCTTGTGATGCTGGACTTGCAGGCGTTGATGCACCTTCGGTTGGAGAAGCACTTTCGGTTGGAGAAGCACTTTCAGTTGGAGAAGCACTTTCGGTTGCAGTTGTAGAGCTTGGCTCCCCCTCGACATGTGAGCTTGGCTCCCCCTCGACTTGTGAGCTTGGCTCCCCCTCGACTGAAGCATCGTTGGATGGAGGTTCATCAGAAGTCGATCCTCCTTCATTCATTCTCCTGGCAGCTTCTTCGACAATTTGCTTCATGTGGTCTACCTTGTTGTCTGCTGCACCTGCTTCTGAGAGAGAAGCTTTCTCTGGTTCGTCAACGAGCTCCAGAAATTTCTCGTATAGATTAGCGATCGAGACTGTGACTTGGCCAGTTTGAGGAAAGATTTCCCCAGCGGTGTCTTATTTGGCTTGTAGCTTTTTGACATAGCTATCGTCAAAGGTCACGTAATATGTCTCTTCAATTTTTCTCGAACGCTTGTTTAGGACTCTGTATGCTTTGGATGTGAGAGAGTAGCCCAGAAAGATTCCCTCGTCGGCTTTGACATCGAACTTGTTGCGGTGTTCTTTAGAGTTAAAGATGAAACACCGTGAGCCGAATACATGGAAAAATTTCACATTGGGCTTTCTGTTGTTTAGTATCTCATAAGGTGTGAGCGTGAATCGCTTGTTGAGATAGGACCTGTTCTGTGTAAAACAAGCAGCAGAAATAGCATCAGTCCAAAAATAAAGAGGTAAGGAAGCGAAACTTAGCATAGTTCGGGCAGCTTCACACAAAGATCGGTTTCGTCTTTCGACTATTCCGTTCTGTTGAGGTGTGTAAGGCGCTGAGAAGTTGTGACTTATTCCCTTTTCTGCTAGAAATTCTTCAAATTCCCCGTTTTTGAATTCCAGACCATTGTCGCTCCTGATGTTGCGAACGACCTTCTTGAGTTGTACTTTAATTTGCTTGATAAACATTTTCAGCTTATGAGTCGCTTCAGATTTGATCTTTAGAAAGAACACCCATGTAAATCGCGAAAAGTCATCAACAATAACAAGAATATACTTGCTACCACCGATGCTTTCGATAGATGAAGGACCACACAAATCAATATGAAGTAATTCGAGTGGTTCAACAACTTTTGTGTTAATTATAGATGGATGACTTTGACGACTCTGCTTCCCCATTTCGCATGCAGCACACAAATGATCTCTATCGAACTTGAGCAATGGAAGACCCCTAACATGACCTCCAGTAACAAGTCGGTTGATATCTTTAATGTTGAGATGAGAGAGTCTTCGGTGCCACAACCAGCTTTCGTCAGATTGAGCTTTTGATAACAAGCATATAGCTGGGTTTCCTTTGATGGGTTTAAGGTTTAGAGGAAACATTTCACCCTTTCGCTCTGACTTGAGAATTACTTTCTTTGTCTTTTTCTCAATAATTTCAGAACCTTCATCATCGAATGAGACTTTGAGACCTGTACCTCCAACAAGCTGAGATACACTGATGAGGTTGTGTTGGAGTCCTTCCACATAAGCCACCTTCCTTATAGTGAAATCACCATTAGTTATCATTCCGTATCCCTTTATGGTGCCGAAAGAATTGTTTCCAAACTTGACATTGCCACCATTTGTAAGAGATCTGTATTCCCTGAGCTCCTCTTTCCTCCCTGTCATGTGACGTGAGCAGCCACTATCGATGTACCATTCTTCGTCAAACTGCTCGTCACTTATAACCTGCAAAAGTTAAGCAGATTTAGGAACCCAAAGTTTCTTGGGTCCACGTGAGCTTTTCATGGGAACAGGAACAGTAAGAGAGATGTCAACAAGATATGTTCGTTTTATAAGTGTTGTTTCATCTTTCTTTTTAATGGTAAAAACTTTTATTTTATTAGGATTGGGTGCGGTCGGTTTAGACTCTGGTGTGGATGTAGAAACCTTCTGTTTGCCCTTTTGTTCAGCCGATGAATGAGATTTTTGAGAATGAACAGAATGAGCTTTAGAGCAAAATGGAGATGAATTGGTGGAAGTAGAAGAATTAGATGAACTAGAAGGAGTGGGTTTCGATTGAGAGGACTTCTTGGCTGGAGACTCTAGGTGACCCTTTTGCTTTTGATCATTGGAGGGACTGACCTTAGAGTTTTGATCTCTTTTGACTTCAGAACCGAACCTTTGCTTTCGGTTGGAATCGTTCTTTGAACCGAACCTTTGCTTTCGGTTGAAGTCATTCTCAGAACCGAACCTTTGCTTTCGGTTGTTGTGGCTCTCAGGCTTTCCGACAGGATTGTTTTCATACTTCAGATTCTTGTCTTGATGTGAGAAGTATGCATTCTGGGATTGCCAGAATTGCCTCCTTTCAGAGAGATTCTTCCTGTATCTTTGGTTCCTTTCACGTTTCTTATTCCTCGTCTGCTTCGGTTGATGATGAATATTAGCTTTCATTTTCGGTTTCTCCTTGGCTGGTTCATTTTGAACTGTAGGAGTTTCACTTTGAACTGAGGAAGTAGAGGGAACGTCTTCTTTTGCCGAACTTTCATTCTCCTGAGGAATGTCTTTCGTACCACTGGTGCTTGGCTCATCGAAATTATCTGGCTTGTTCAAGGGTTCAGGTATGTATCTACCTTTACTCATCCAAGAGGTTCTTTCTGATAAGCCTACCGTTTCGTTTGCATTATCTATTGGAGCTGACCAGAAGTACTCATCACAGCCATCAGCATTGTCTTCGTTTACAATAGCTGTGAGTTCAGCCGTCTGATGTTCGGTTACTCCAGTGACCTTGTATACTTGATTTGGAGTGGTCCTGACCTTTTGATACACAACTGCTTTCTCTGCTAAGATCGGGGACTTTTGTTGGGACAATCGAGCGAACTCCACTGAATTTTCAGAAATTAGATTCTTGTGGTTTTCAGGTTCGCTTTTTACAAATTCTGAGCAGTCAACCATGTCCTCTACAGAAATTTCACTCATGTTGTCGTCCTCGTTAAGCTCAGATGCATTTTCAACATCAATTTTGTTTTCTGAGCTTACGTTGGCGTTTAAAGAGTCAAATTTTTGTATGGTTTCGGTTCTCAGTTTAAGTCTATCATTTTCATCCAAAAGGTTTTTAAGCATGTCCTTGTGGTCCTTGGATTTAATGAAGGACTCAATTTTGTCCAGTCCATACATGTAGGTCGGATTGACATCGTCAGATGATATCACACTCTCACAGTTATAAGCTTCGACATCAATTTCATCCTCCTTAAACTCAAGGAAGGGCAAAATCATGCGATGGATCTTTTGGCCTATTTCACAGTCCAAGTGAAGCTGAGTAATATTAGAATAAAGACGTTTTGCAATTAAACAAAAAACATTCCGTTGTTTTAACAACTTTAAATTGTCTCTTTGTAAATAAATGTTTTCGTCTTTAATTTTAACTAATTCAAACTCCTTCAACTCGATCCACATGCGCCGCTCCTCACTCTTCGAAGACACCCTGCTTAATTGATCAGTTAGGTTAGAATTGGTGACTCGAGTTTGAGTTAAGCTACTATCTAGATGAGAAATTCTTGTATTAACATTTTTTAGTTCTTTCTCATATGAGGATTGTGGTACTTTAAATGAAATGAAAACCGATTGTACCTTCTTTATCAGTTCATCAAGCTCATTGAACTGCTGGCTGAGTGGTTTGGCCGTAAAGCACATGTCCTCCTGCCCCTTCGGTTCATTGCTTCCACCATCAGTGTTGTATCCCCTCATCTGAGATACATCAGACACCATGAAGCATCTTCCTCCACTGCTCTCCTCCTTTGCCACATAAGTCTTTCCATGAGTAGGCTTCCTCACTTCATCGTCTTCTGAGTCGGTAGACCAAACTTCCACGCTACCGAACTCGTCATCAGCAACCGAACCCTGCACAATAAGAGCATTCATGGAAGGGTTAGCGATAGACTTCTTCTTTCTCATCTCATCGAGCCTTTTCTGCAGCACAGCTTCCTCATCCTTTTCATCATCCTTTTCAGCCATCTTTTTAAGGACACAATCT
This sequence comes from Lactuca sativa, assembly GCF_002870075.4. Lineage (NCBI taxonomy): Eukaryota > Viridiplantae > Streptophyta > Magnoliopsida > Asterales > Asteraceae > Lactuca > Lactuca sativa. Next base: position 79,197,492 of record NC_056631.2, on the reverse strand, counting down.
TTAGCATAGTGGTTTTTCCCACCATAGTAGTAACAGCTTACTCCAGAATCACCATCCACCTTCGGTTCCTTCTTGGGCTCTTCAACCTTCGGTTCATTGTTAACTTTTTCTTAACTATAACTCCCCTGCCAGTTTCGGTTTTTATTGCTGGGGAATCTCTTCTTTATGAACCTCTTGGGGTTAGACACCATCATAGCATAATCCTCAGACGTGAGGTCATACTCCTCCAAGTTAAGGTCTTCATCCTCCATCACAACTTTACTTTTTGACAGGAGGGCCAGCGAACCAAGGCTTGAAACAACGTTCTTCTCCTGCAGTACAATCTTCTCCTGGGACTTGAGAATACCCACCAGTTTCGCCAAAGAATATTGTTGGATATTATTCCTTTTATATATCAGCTCAGATACCGATTGTTGGAAATATAAAAATCTGATCACTGCGACAAAAGGCTCGGTTACCGGTCACTGTGTGATAGATATATAAGTTTAAGATATAAGATGTAAATATATATAAAGAATAATAATTGCGGAATAAGTATAAATATGAAAGCTATAAATGACTGAAAGCTATAATAATATAAATGACTATATTTAAATGACGTAAAGCTATAAATAATATAAATGACTGTATTTAAATGACATAAAGCTATAATAAAATATATATATATATATATATATATATATATATATATATATATATATATAAGTATATAAATATATATCAAGTAGGTTCGTCAATAAATTGACTGAACTGGACTCGTGGAACGACTGGTCGATATTTGTTCTCTTGGAAGGACCGGTCGATATTGGGACTCTTGGAACGACTGGTCGATATTTGTTCAAAGATCAATCCGGTATTTGATAAGTAGTAAAAAGTTCATTTTCATGTAAAATGGATTGTTTACAAAACAGTGCAAAGTACACGAGTCATGTATTTGTATACGGGTATCGGGTGTTTTGAGGAGATTTGATGAGGTTGGAGTGGGTATTTGGAGGGTGTTAGGAGGTGGAATAAGGTTGTAATTTTGGTGGTGTAAGGCAGCAAAGATGGTGAAGTTGAAGGAGCTTTGGGTGGTGATGGATGTAGATTTTCGGAGTAAATCTCTCTGGATAGCCAATTCTCTCTCGCGTCTCTTTGGGGTTTCCCGTGGTCAAAATCGTCCACGAAAATTTCTAGATGTAGGTAATGTCCTGAAGAATTGATGGTGAAAATCTCCCTAGTAGTATTTTGGCTGTGTTGTTCTCGCTTTTTTGTTTTCTAACATGAAGATTCTGAACTCAAAAACAGAAATCTCTCTGGATAGCCAATTCTCTCTCGCGTCTCTTTGGGGTTTCCCGTGGTCAAAATCGTCCACGAAAATTTCTAGATGTAGGTAAGGTCCTGAAGAATTGATGGTGAAAATCTCCCTAGTAGTATTTTGGCTGTGTTGTTCTCGCTTTTTTGTTTTCTAACATGAAGATTCTGAACTCAAAAACAGAAATCTCTCTGGATAGCCAATTCTCTCTCGCGTCTCTTTGGGGTTTCCCGTGGTCAAAATCGTCCACGAAAATTTCTAGATGTAGGTAAGGTCCTGAAGAATTGATGGTGAAAATCTCCCTAGTCTTTTTGTGCTTGTACCGAGCCCAGTTGTCTTCGTTTCTGACTTGAAGATTCTGCTGTCGAAAAACAGCAAGTGGTGATGGTTGTGGTTATTTGAAAGGGGTTTTTTTGGAGGAGGTTTAAGGATGGTATTTGGAGGGTGTTAGGAGAGTATTTTGAGGTTGTTTGGAGGTTGGAATGAGGTTGATATAAGGTGGTGAAAGTTTATGAACATGATGATGTTTGATGGGTTGAAGATGAACACCTTGAGTTTGAATGAAGAAGATGAAGATAGTTGATGATGTTCTTCATTTTTGGTTGTTGTTGATCTTGATGTTCTTGGTTATCTCCAGGGATGAAGATTGAGAGGGTGTGGTTTTACAAAGGAAAATTCACTATAACATATGAATCTCTCTTAGTCTCTTATATTCTCACTGTTTAACACACATTACATACACATGTATATATATATGAGAAACAAATATCTTGTAGTAGTGCACTTGAGTGGTTTTTGAAAGAGTTGGCTTCAAGTTGATGTAGAGTAGGAGGTAAAAAACGTGGGTGTGGGTTTTGCTTCACATTTCCGTTACTTTGTTGACTATTCCTTGTTGACTACTTCCATTTCTTGACTTTTCAATATACAACATATATATATATATATATATATATATATATATATATATATATATATATATATATAGATATATAATACATATATACATATATAATACATACATATATATAATACATATATATATATATATATATATATATATATATATATATATATATATATATATATATATATATTGTTGAAACTGTTTAGTCACACATTTGTGTTTTCGTCATTCGCGTGTTTTCGTATTTTCCGTTTTGATCACGCATTCATGCAACCTGAAATAACTGATAATATTTATTAGATTGTATAAAAACAGTTCATCTTATTTCAATGATGGTCACATACAAGCTTACATAAGAACATTTTTCAACAATTTCCCCCTATGTGATCATTGCTGAAATAAGGACAGGTATGATATAATCATATTGACAATTTAACTTTTGAAGATTCGAGATAAAAGATTTGTCAATAGATAAGATATATATAAAACCATAGCAATTGATTTGAAAGTTTGTGACTTGGTTTAACATATCTTATGTAAAAGATTTTCAGAAATTTGTTTCCGAATCAAAGTCTCAGGTTCGGTTATCAAAGGGTAGCCATATATGTATCTAAAGAAATTTCTTAAGATTTTATAGCATTATTAATGACGACAAGTGGTTTAACAGGTCGATTCAGATGAACGCTCATTGGTATAGCTCACACTTCACTTGGGTGTTTAGTTGTTCTGGCAGCAGAACAAGTTAATGATCACTAAAAATGAGTGATATCTCTCTCTGACGACTCACACTCATATTGGAGGTGTTCAACTATGCTTTTCTTGAAAGGTCACTTAGTCTCATTATTAGATAATCAATCACATAAGACTGGTTTCGGCATTACTCAGCGGGTTTCTTCATTCATGCCATTAACTTTCTCTCTCTCTCCGTCGGGAAATACATGTAGAGGGGTTTAGCAATTTTCATAGTGCAGTTTGCAACTAAGAACTTTCATTGATGAAGGCTACAGTATCCCGGGAAATCCTTTGTTGTTGCAGCTTTTTCTTTGATGGTATCCTTTTTGTTGATCAATATCCTTTTTGTTGTAAAAGGATATTTTGTTTTAGCATCGAGAATTTGCTACATTTGAGAAAATTGGGATTTTTGAGAGTATCTATCTTGCGGGATTAAGATATCCCTTTTTGTGAAAAATGGTTAAAAACAGATCACGAGATCTTTTGATGTTTGCTTTGAAATAACCATTTGATTGAACTTTGTTTGAAAATACCAAATGTAGAGTTTTTTTTGTTTTGTTTGGTATTTCTTCAGTGAATGATTTGGCTTTCTTGTTGATTCCTTTTTATCTTGTTTCGTCTTTTCTTGTTGATGGATCACGGGATCTCAAGACATCATTTTTGGTTGGCTTATATCTAGGTAGGGATTAGTGGCATAAAAGACAGTTTGTCTAGTATGTATGAAATGAATGTATCGTCCCTGGTCATTTTGATATCTAAGCAAAAATGAGACCGTGACAAGGTATAATCGGATATACCTTATAAGCAATAGTGACACACCTAAGCTCACAAGAAATGAATTCCACAATGATTCAGATTGATGAGGCACAAATTCTCACATGGGTTTTTGTTTTCATCTGAACCTCCTAACCTTATGTCCCTTTTTGAAATCATCAATAATGAAATAAAATTGAAGGAAATAAAGTTATGTACATTATGAAAAGTAGGAGATTTGAACCTTCACTCCAATTGAGAATCAATATGACTTAATATCTTCATCGAGCATAAGCATCTGAAAATTAAGTCAAAAGACGATTAATCACAAGGTTCTATAAAAGCTTATTATGGCAAGTCTTTTATAATATTTTTGAAGATTTGTTTTTCTGAATGTTTTTGGAAATATTGGTTATTTCAATGTTTTTGGTTTTTTTGAAAAGAAAGCAGTTTTCAAATGTTTTTGAATTTTCTTTTTGAATGAAAGTAAACACACTTTTGTACAAACAAAAAGTAAAAGTTTAAGGATGGATGTTATCTGGATTTAACATTCCTAGACGGCCTAGGAAGTATTGAAACTTCGTTTCATCGAGAGCCTTAGTGAAGACATCGGCAATTTGATCTTCGGAGTTGATGAAGTGTAGTTCGATATGACCCTTTTGAATGTTGTCTTTGATAAAGTGATATCGAATGTCGATGTGCTTTGTCATGGAATGGTGAACGGGATTGTGAGAAATGGCAATTGCACTAGTTGAGTCACAAAATATGGGAATTTGTGAGATTTTGAAGCCATAGTCACGCAGTTGAGTTTGCATCCATATGACTTGTGAACAACAGCTGGCGGCAGCGACATATTCAGCTTCTGCTGTTGATGTGGATACACACGTCTGTTTCTTTGAAGTCCAACTCACTAGTCTACCTCCTAGGAATTGACAGCTACCAGATGTACTCTTCCTATCTAGCTTGCATCCTCCGTAGTCTGAGTCGGTGAAAGCGTTCAGCTGAAAATCGGATTTAGCTGGATACCAAAGGCCAAGTTTGGGAGTGCCTTTAAGGTATTTGAAGATGCGTTTCACAGCAACTACATGGGATTCCATAGGATTTGCTTGGTATCTAGCACAAACACATGTAGAAAACATGATGTCAGGTCTGCTGGCAATGAGGTACAAGAGTGATCCGATCATTCCACGATATCTTTTCTGGTCAACGGGTTTGCCATTTAAGTCTGCATCAATTTTGTATCCAAAAGCCATTGGGGTTTTTGCGGTATTGGATTTTTCCATTGAAAAACGAGTGAGTAGGTTTTTGACATAATTCTCTTGGTTGATGAAAATGCCATCAGTTGACTGTTTGATTTGAAGTCCGAGAAAAGTAGTCATCTCCCCAATCATGCTCATTTCAAATTTGCTCTTCATTAGATCTGCAAACTTAACACTTAAAGATTCATCAGTAGAACCGAAAATAATGTCATCAACATATATTTGTACGATTAACAGATGTTTATTAAAGATTTTACGAAAGAGTGTTTGATCAATTGAACCTCTTTTAAAACCTGATTCTTCGAGAAAGGTTGACAACGTGGCATACCAAGCTCGAGGTGCTTGTTTCAAGCCGTAGACAGCTTTCTGCAATTTAAAGCTGTGATCTGGAAATTTGGGATCTTCGAAACCTGGTGGTTGTTGGATGTATACTTCGCGATCTATCTCTCCATGTAGGAATGCACATTTAACATCCATTTGGAATACTTTGAAATTCTTATGTGCAGCATATGCAAGAAAGATGCGAATTGCTTCAATTCGGGCAACTGGAGCATATGTTTCATCGTAGTCGATTCCCTCTTGTTGTGAATATCCTTTGACTACAAGACGTGCCTTGTTTCGACAAATGATTCCTTGATCGTCAGTCTTGTTTCTGTATACCCATCTTGAACCTATAACAGTAACATCGGGTGGAGTAGGAACAAGATTCCATACGTCGTTTCTTTCAAATTCTGCTAGCTCTTCTTGCATAGCTTTTACCCAATCTGGATCTTTTATAGCAGAATGTATGGTTTTGGGTTCGGTCGTGGATAAGAAGGCTCCAAATAAACATTCATTTGTGGATGCGCCTCTAGTCTGAATGCCTATGTTGGGATCTCCGATGATTTGGTCTGTTGGATGATTTCTGGTCCACTTTATTAAGCGATTCTCTTCCGCTATAATAATTGGAGTTTCAGTATCCCATTGTTCTTCTCCGGGCGTTTCATCTTGGAATAGGTTTGAAGGTTCCCCCATAAATGATGCATCGGGATTGTTTTGGCTATTTGGGGTTCGGGTGTTTAAAGGAGGATTTGGTGTTTGTTCCAAAGAGGAAGTATGTGTTGGTGGTTCCCCCTCGAATTGATTTGCATCATTTTGGTTTGTTTGTGGAATTACTTCACTGGGTGTTCCTGTAGGGTCAATTAAAGTAGTTAGAAGTTCAGAATTGTAAGCGGTTTTTGGTTGTTCAAAAAGCAAATCAAGATCGATTTCAATGTCTATGTCAGGAGAAGGTGTTTGTTGAATTGGATTTTGAAAAATATTTTCAATCATTTTTGAACCAAAATGTTCACGATCCAATTTCCTAACATAAAATTCATCGAAATGAACATCGGTACTTTCTTCAATTACTCTAGTACGTTTATTCAGTACTCGATAAGCAGCTGAAGAAAAAGAGTAACCAAGGAAAATTCCTTCGTCCGACCTTGATTCAAATTTTGAAAGGTGATCTTTATTATTCTTTACGAAGCATCGACAACCGAAAATATGGAAAAATTTGATGTTTGGTTTTCGGTTGTTAATGACTTCATATGGTGTTTTATGAAGATGTTTATGGATTAAGGAACGATTTTGAGTATAGCAAGCTGTGGCTATTGCTTCTGCCCAGAAGTATTGTGGCAGATCAGCGAAGATAAGCATTGATCTTGCAGCTTCACATAGAGTTCGGTTCCTTCTTTCGACAACACCGTTCTGTTGTGGAGTGTATGGGGCTGAGAAGTTATGTTCAATTCCTTTGTCTTTGAGAAATGAATCTAGAGTATTGTTTTTGAACTCTAAACCATTATCACTTCGGATTCTTCGAACAGGTCGTTTCAACTTCAGCTCGATTTGTTTGATGAAGTTGATCATCTCTTCAGGTGCTTCTGATTTTAGTCTTAAGAAAAAGACCCAAGTAAAGCGCGAGAAACCATCAACGACAACAAGAATGTACTTCTTCCCTTGAATGGTTTGGGTTTTGGCAGGGCCACAAAGGTCTATGTGCAACAACTCTAGTGGTTCGGACACACTAGATTCTGAGATGCTTTTGTGAGTGGATTTGGAAAGTTTTCCTTTTTCACATGCGGCACAAAGAGTTTCGTTATCAAGCTTCAGAAGTGGTAGCCCTCGAACAAGATCATCGCCGATTAATTTGTTGATGTACCCAAAGTTTAGATGGGAAAGGCGGCGGTGCCATAACCAACTAATATCTGCTGGGGCTTTAGATAGCAGACATATATCGGGTTTACCATAGATAAGATCCATGTCAAGTGGATACATATTTCCGGCACGGTCAGAATCAACTATAACATCTTTGGTTTTGGCGTCCATGATCAAGCTTCGTTGTTTGGTGAAAAGAACTTCAAGATTGTTATCACACAGTTGAGAAACACTGATGAGGTTGTGTTTCAGGTCATCGACGAAGGCAACTTTCTTTATGGTAAAATTACCATTTGTTATGTTTCCATAACCTTTGATTTTTGCTTTCATGTTGTTGCCGAAGGTAACATCTTGATTGGTTTGTATAGGTTTGAAGTCACGTAAGTAGTTCCGGTTTCCTGTCATATGCTTGGAGCAGCCACTATCAATATACCATGTATCATCATTGGGTTCTCCAGCATTAAGTACCTACAATCAGACAGAAACTTTAGGTACCCAAATCTGAATGGGTCCTGGTTTGTCAGTTGTTATTTTGGGTGCTTTTCTTAATGAATTTCTTTTATCATTTGACTTCACATTATTGTAATGGTTTGGTTTATAACGATGGAATGGTTGAGGTTTGATTTGATCTATCAATTTTACCCAAAATGCGATTTGTTTTTGAAAACCTGTGGGTTGATAAGATCTGTGATTTGGTGAAAGATATCCTAGATGTGAAGGTTTGTTTGAAAAGTTTTCTTCATATCTGGGATGTGATGGGCGGTTTTGAAAAGCTTTTTGAGGATGATGGTTTGAAACTTTCGGATGTGATGGTTTTTGAAAGTTCCTTGAATGATTAAAAGTAATATCTTGAAAGCGGTTTTCAAAAGGTTTTTGAAAAGATTTTGGTTTTTGTTTGGAAACCTGTTTATGAGGTATGACGTTTGGTTTCTTTGGTTGTTTTTCAAAAAGGTTTGGTTTGATTAGTGGGGTTTTGGTGACTTGAATGGATTTTTTGCTTGTTTGTTGTTTCTTGGAGTATTTTTGTCCCAGACTAGTTTTTCCAACAATTGATGAAGTCATTGTAGGAAAAGCAGTTGGTATAGAAGTACTACCATCCTTATAAGAGGAATTTTCTCCATTCAAAAAGTTTTTGAGTTTAGTGGTTCCATCAGTATTTTTGATTTGGTGAGTTAAAGAACTTGCAGAGTCTGTTTTAGAATTTACAACTCTTTTGAAAGACTTTTTGGAAACACTGAAAGCAGTATCATCTGGACTACAGTTGATAACTGTTTCGTCATCTGAATCTTCCTCATTAACAGATGTGAAAAGATTATGTAGAGTAGATTCAGAGTTTTCACAATTCGTCATGTTTTTCTGTTTTGCTTGTTCAATTTCAAAGGATTCTCTTCCAATTCCTGGTCTATAATTCGTATCAATTTTGCCAGTTCCCAAGGTGTTTGCCTTGGTGAAAATATCATCACTTAGTTTTCTGGCAACTTTGATAGAATCCATATTCCATATCAGTCTTTTATTCTCGGTTTCAAGAGAATTGATTTGTTTTAAAGAATCAGTCAGCTTTTCATTTAAAACATTGTATTTGTCAGTTGATTCTTGAAAGTCTTGTTTCAACTGAAGGATTTCCATTTCTAAAACATCTTTTATTTCAGAAGAAATGACTGACTGATTTTTTAGTTCCAAATCCCTTTTCTGAATTAGGGACTGATTTAATTGTTCCAAGACGTGATTATAATCTTCTGATTTTCTTTCAACGTCTCTTTCCAATTTGCTTTTCGTTCTTGTTAATTCTCCAAATTTGAGTTGCAAGGTTTGTAACTCAGATTTGCAAATATCATAATTGACCATTGTGTCATGATATGTTTTGAGATCAACTTCCAGACTAGTCTCAATTTTGGTTATGTGGGACTCAAAAATTGTTTTGGAAAAACCAAGTTCAGAGATCATAGACCATACCTGTTCTATGATGTTTGGAGCTCTTGAAGGTATTTCAACACCAGCTACGAAGCAGAAGTTTGATTGTGTTGGTTCGTGTTCAGCTTCGTCATCAGAAGTTGGCCAGTATTCCACACTTGGTTCATGGATTGCCATCAATGCTCTTTGCTTTTCTTGGTTTTCCAGTTTCTTCAATTCATCGGCTCTTTGAGCATAGTATGCTGAGTCTTTGATTTTGGTTTTGTTTTTGGCTCGACATTCTCTGGCATAGTGATTTGTTCCTTTGCAGTTGTGACAAATGATCACTTCTTCATCACTATCATCCTTTTGACTTTTAATCGGAAGTCTTTCAGGTGTTTGAGTTTGGGCTTGTTGGGAAGGTTGAGAATGGTTTTGTTGGAATCTAAAATTTTGGTTGTTTTGAAAACCATTGTTTTGATTGTTGTAACCTTGATTTTGGAAACCTCTATTTTGATTTTGAAAACTATTGTTTGGATTGTGATTATGACCTGAGTTGGGATCGTTTTGAAATCCCTGGTTTTGAAAACCTTGGTTTGAGTTATTTTGGAAAGAAGGTCTTTGAGAATTTTGTCCAAAGTAAGGTCTAGGTTGAAAACCTGAGTTGTTTTGACCAAAAGATGGTCTTGGTTGAAAACTTGAGTTATTTTGTCCAAAAGATGGTCTTGGTTGAAAATTTGGTCTAAAATTTGATTGACCATGATTTGGGATAAATCTCTGGAGATTTGTGTTTGCAACCAACGCACACAGTTGTTGATAATCTGCTTCATCATTTGAATCAGACTGGAAGGCTTGGTTTTGAAAAGATGTAGTCTGATTAAAATGATTAAAGTTTTGATCATTGAAAGGTGTTTGGTTTTGAGAAGTTGTGGACACAAGTGCAAGTGGTCCTCCAAAAGCTGCAATGGTTGGTGGGTCAATCGAGGATTCATACGATTGAAGTTCTCCATACAAATTGTACAAAGATTCGGTATGAATAGCTGGATTTCCCTGAATAATGAGTTTAACCATTTTCCAGCTTTCGAACAGATTGTTTAAAAACTTGAGATTTATCTCGTGTTGTGTCTTTTTGATACCCAAATTGTTCATTTTAACCATAATCAAATTGAACCTATCATGAGCATCATGGATGGTTTCTGATGAAAGCATTTTGAAATTATCAAATTCATTCAAAACAGATGTTCTTTTGTTTCCGATGATTCTTTTATTTCCACAAAAACGATTTTTCAAATTCTCCCAAATTTGATTTGCGGTTAACAGTATAATGTCATCCATTTGACTTAGAATACTGTGAGGTATTCCAGAAACAAGTTCCTTTTTGGCTTGGAGTTCCAACTTTTTTGTAATTTCAACTTGAGTGGCTTGATTTGTAGCAAGAGTAGCCATATTTTCTGGAGTAACATATGTTCCTTCTACACACTTCCAGACATCTTCATTTATAGCATTAAGATGAAGATTCATACGGCCAACCCACGAATTATACTCTTCAGGAATAAGTATGGGTGCCCGTGAACCAGATCCTAAGCTATTTGCAATGGAGACAGAGTTCATGTTGGAGTAATTTGCCAAAGACATTTTTTGAAAGGATTTTGAACAAGTGATATTAAAATGAAATTTTTAAAGAAAAGCTTATGGAAGGTTTATAAACGCTATAACCAAAAGTTTTTCGACAAAAATTTCAAGGTAAATCACACAAGCTCTGATACCAATTGTTGGATATTATTCCTTTTATATATCAGCTCAGATACCGATTGTTGGAAATATAAAAATTTGATCACTGCGACAAAAGGCTCGGTTACCGGTCACTGTGTGATAGATATATAAGTTTAAGATATAAGATGTAAATATATATAAAGAATAATAATTGCGGAATAAGTATAAATATGAAAGCTATAAATGACTGAAAGCTATAATAATATAAATGACTATATTTAAATGACGTAAAGCTATAAATAATATAAATGACTGTATTTAAATGACATAAAGCTATAATAAAATATATATATATATATATATATATATATATATATATATATATATATATATATATATAAGTATATAAATATATATCAAGTAGGTTCGTCAATAAATTGACTGAACTGGACTCGTGGAACGACTGGTCGATATTTGTTCTCTTGGAAGGACCGGTCGATATTGGGACTCTTGGAACGACTGGTCGATATTTGTTCAAAGATCAATCCGGTATTTGATAAGTAGTAAAAAGTTCATTTTCATGTAAAATGGATTGTTTACAAAACAGTGCAAAGTACACGAGTCATGTATTTGTATACGGGTATCGGGTGTTTTGAGGAGATTTGATGAGGTTGGAGTGGGTATTTGGAGGGTGTTAGGAGGTGGAATAAGGTTGTAATTTTGGTGGTGTAAGGCAGCAAAGATGGTGAAGTTGAAGGAGCTTTGGGTGGTGATGGATGTAGATTTTCGGAGTAAATCTCTCTGGATAGCCAATTCTCTCTCGCGTCTCTTTGGGGTTTCCCGTGGTCAAAATCGTCCACGAAAATTTCTAGATGTAGGTAATGTCCTGAAGAATTGATGGTGAAAATCTCCCTAGTAGTATTTTGGCTGTGTTGTTCTCGCTTTTTTGTTTTCTAACATGAAGATTCTGAACTCAAAAACAGAAATCTCTCTGGATAGCCAATTCTCTCTCGCGTCTCTTTGGGGTTTCCCGTGGTCAAAATCGTCCACGAAAATTTCTAGATGTAGGTAAGGTCCTGAAGAATTGATGGTGAAAATCTCCCTAGTAGTATTTTGGCTGTGTTGTTCTCGCTTTTTTGTTTTCTAACATGAAGATTCTGAACTCAAAAACAGAAATCTCTCTGGATAGCCAATTCTCTCTCGCGTCTCTTTGGGGTTTCCCGTGGTCAAAATCGTCCACGAAAATTTCTAGATGTAGGTAAGGTCCTGAAGAATTGATGGTGAAAATCTCCCTAGTCTTTTTGTGCTTGTACCGAGCCCAGTTGTCTTCGTTTCTGACTTGAAGATTCTGCTGTCGAAAAACAGCAAGTGGTGATGGTTGTGGTTATTTGAAAGGGGTTTTTTTGGAGGAGGTTTAAGGATGGTATTTGGAGGGTGTTAGGAGAGTATTTTGAGGTTGTTTGGAGGTTGGAATGAGGTTGATATAAGGTGGTGAAAGTTTATGAACATGATGATGTTTGATGGGTTGAAGATGAACACCTTGAGTTTGAATGAAGAAGATGAAGATAGTTGATGATGTTCTTCATTTTTGGTTGTTGTTGATCTTGATGTTCTTGGTTATCTCCAGGGATGAAGATTGAGAGGGTGTGGTTTTACAAAGGAAAATTCACTATAACATATGAATCTCTCTTAGTCTCTTATATTCTCACTAACTCTAAACATACACTACATACACATGTATATATATGAGAAACAAATATCTAGTAGTAGTACACTTGAGTGTAAGTTGAAAGATGCAAGTTGATGTAGAGCTAGGAGCAAAGAACGTGGGAAGGTTTTAGGCTTCTTCATCCTTGACTTTTCTTGACTTCCTCCTTTGTTTGACTTATTCAACACATATACATATCTATATATATAATACATATATATATAACACATACATATATATAATACATATATATACATACGTGTATATATATATATATATATATATATATATATATATATATATATATATATATATATATATATATATTGGTGAAACTTTTTAGTCACACAGCTAATTTTCTCGTCTATGCGCGTGCTTTCGTATTTTCCGTTTTATCACGCATTCATGCAACCTGAAATAACTGATAATATTTGTTAGATTGTATAAAAACAGTTCATCTTATTTCAGTTATGGTCACATACAAGGTTACATAAGAACATTTTTCAACAAATATGATTTAAACTGCTCATGGGCTTTGACTGTAGACACCACTGCTCTCCATTCAGACCTCAGACCATTTAAGAATGTAACATTCTGCTCGATAAGCTTCCTTTAGATGTCATGTTTGATCATCTTGCTGAGAAGATGATTAAAGCGATCGAACGTCTGGGTCACTGTTTCTTCTGCTCCTTGCCTGAATTCTCCAAACTCAGATAAGAGCAAGGTTTGGATAGAATGTTCAAGATCCTCGTCTGTAGAGTACAGTTCGCGAAGTCTATCCCAAACTTCCTTTGCCGTCGTGCATGAGCTGACCAACCTGAAGGTGTCGGACTGAAGGGCGAATCTTATCAATCTTAACGCCTTGATATTACACTGGAATTTATCCTTTTCATCTTGTGCAATATCTTTAACATCCTTCAGCAGATCATTCTACTCCTTTTGAGTTTTGACAATCCTGGACGTTGCAGAATGAGAAAAAGGTCCATTAATGATAGCTTCCCATATGAGGTATCCATTATCCTCAGATCCTATCACGTAGTCTTCGAAGTGATGCGCCCAGACTTCACAGTCATGGGTATATAGGATTGGAATCTTCGTGGTTGAACCGATGCTGTTGGAAATATTGATAGGATTTGATTGCGACTCATCCATTATGATCGAAAAACCTGTTCAAAGATCAGACTTGTAATAAAGCAGATTAGGGCAAAACAATAAATATCAAGATACGTCAATAATGAGATGACGGCTCAATAAATATCGGTAGTTGCGGAAAAACCCTAATTGAAATCTTTTCACAGAAAAGATGTGTATCGATTACACAGCCTCCTGCTCTGATACCAATTGATGAGATTAAAACTTTAATCTTTGAAGATCGATTAGATCTTAAACAGGTAAGTAAATATAAAACAGCAAGAACACGAAAATAAGGACAAGGCAAGAGTGAATCAAACGTGTTGAATGATTAAAACAAAATCCTCAAAAGAGCTCGATTAAGAACATCAACTATAGAGGATTGGTAGGTTTACAAGAAGGATCAAAGAAATCTGTAAAAATTATCGTTATGCTCTAGATCAATCCTTTACCTAATATGCATGCAAGCATATAATTATATAATAAACATAATGGGCTCTCGGTTGGACAGGCCCAAACCGGAATACAAATTAAATAAACAAATAGTTGAGCCCAAAGACGCAACCCTTGAACAAATCTTCAACCCAACAATCTCCCCCTTTGCGTCAATTGGAGCGAGATCTTCGCTTGTTACTTGGGCCAGCAGCGGAGACAGGTACCTTCTTCTTCACGGTGTTAAACAGACGAGAGATAAGAGCCAGAATCGTCTGCCTAAACCTGATGTACCACTGGATCATGTCATTGAAGTACTTAACATCATCCGTTGTATTCTCTTTACACCTTTGGATGATCGACAACACGTGCTCTAGACAAGCAGTGGTGTAAAGATGTTTGTCAGCTAAAGCAAAGATACATTTTTGTCCTTCTGCTCTAGTGAACATAACCGAATTGCGTCTCGGGTCGATCTTGCCCATTTTCATCTGATTGAGATCACTTGCCGATCCCACAGGAGCTATCTTCGGTTTCTTCTTGAAGACAGTGGCTACCTCCTGATCCATAAGGGCTACCTCCATGATATAACAGACAATCATCCTCTTGAGATGGTCTATGATCGGACCATATTCAGCTTCATTTGTCAAGAGGATGTTATGCAAAACAATCCAATCATGAGGATTTAAGTTCGGTAGATATGCCAGGGAGATATGATGTGCAGTTCTTGCAGATCCTCGAATCACCTTGAACCGAACATTAATGAATCTACCTTCGGTGTAAGGCTTCAGTACCCAGACGTTCACTATCTTCTGGGCGCTCCAAGTTAGATACTGAGGACGAGCAGCCTTCAGATAGAAGTCGATGAGCTCCCTATCAACCTCAGGGTTCGGATGAGGGACTTCATAAATATTTGAGAAGGCGTGGAAGATAAACGCCTTTCGAGTCAACGGCATGTCGAACTGCGAATCGACAGAATTATTGCAGTCGAACGAAATCACCGGCTCGAGCGATAAGATGCTGGGAGTGTCTATGGCCTCTTTGATCATTCACTCCCGAGTCCAGGCAGGGAAGAGAGTCTTCCTGCTCTCGAGTAGATCGTTGGCTTCCTTCTGCTTGCGTTCAGCTTCTTCAGCCTCTCGCGCCACACGACTAACATCTTCATCAGCATTGCGACTGTTCTTTCGTTTCAACATGTCAGCAATGGTTTCTTTATCTTCATCTTCATCTTCATCTTCTTCCTCAGCTATGTTTTTCCCTTTGTCTTTCACACCCGAACCCGAAGCTTGACCAGTCGGAGGTGGTTCGGTTGTGTGAGTAGCTTTGGAGGAAGGAGGTGGTTTCGATCCAGTCTTTTACTGACAAAGTGGACGCGTGTGCGAAATCCAAGCGACATCCCTCTGGCACTTAAAGGCGCGTGAGGATTTGAGACGGTTTTCTTCTGAAACGGCGCTTGTTGGGCGGCGTGATCCTAGGAATCTGACACTCTCTCTCCTACGTGATCATCGCACGCCTCAACTGTCACGCATCTGTCATTCAGGAAACCTTTTCGTATTTCCATAGAAGATTTGAAACGATTTTTCTCTCTCCTTTCACCCACTATAAAAGGCAGTCTTCACCACGATTTACCTCTTTACTGCTTCAAAATTTACAAGAGAGCCAAAACTCGAAAAAGCTTCACTGTTCATCTTCTTCTTCCTACCTTCAACAATGGCAGAATCATCTTCCGTCCATGGTACCTCACAAATCCTTCCTATTCGTCCACAACAATGCCTGGTGATCGACCTAAACCCTCTGGCGTACGACTCTTACATGTCGCCGATCATCGAGTGCCTGAAGTACTCCCAAATCGCTCCAGCTCTCTCCAGGATTGAGTCTGTGCCAATGGTGGTTCTCTCGTAGGTGTATGCGACTGCCTATTACGACAAAGCAGTCAAGCGGGTGTTCTTCGAGGTTGCTGATCACAAAACCTCTATTTCTCGACAACGATTTGGCACTTTGATTGGTTTGGCTGCTGACCCATCGCGAATTAATCCGGAGACGATTCCGATTGGGCATCTTTACAACATGTTCTATAACATGGGGTACACGGAGGCGCTCGTCTCCGTCGCAAAGTTCAAGAAGTCCTGCTTGCCACCGCAGTGGAACGGCATGTTCACAGTTCTCTTCAAGGGCTTGTCTGAACGGAGCTCAGGATCTGATGGTGCTAGTCGACTGTTCTTGTCGGTTATGTACGCAGTTTACAACGGCGTCAACCTCGACTTTGGGTTGGTCCTCTGGCAACAGCTCATCCAGAGCCTTTCTTCTTCATCACGACATTCTGAGGTGTCGCTTGCCCGGTTCTGGATTCTTATCACCAAATGGGCGATGGATAAGCTGGATATACCTACTGCTACTGGTGCGGTGATGTCTTCGGTCGGTACTTTTCATACCACCAAGATAATCGTTTCTGATGCATCCAGGTTCTCTTTCATTGGCTCTATTCCGGAGACAATGTATGGCAACATCCCATCCGACAGCAGGATCATCCGGACGATCAAAGAGTTCAAGGCATCTGGTCCTAGGGAACTTACACCGGAAATGCTAAAGTCCATCCATGATGCTGACAAACCGGTGCCCAGGGGCAAAAAGGCGGACAAAGGGAAGCAAGCGACCAAAGCTCCTAAGGGTCCTTCTCTCAAGAAGAGGAAACAGACAAAAGCTGCACAGTCCCCACAGCCGAAGAGGAGGAAGACTCAACCGAAGCGCAAGCTTGTTATTTCCTCTTCTTCGAGTGACTCTGAAGGCGAGAGTTCGGACTCGGATGGCTCTCAAAGAGGCGAAACCCCTCCAGGAGGCAACACCCCACCCCGATCTCCTACCCCAGATATGGAAATCCACAACTCACCCATTCCTTCACCCACTCAAACCATTCCTACTTCCATTCCCACCATAAACCCCACTGCCACTATTCCTCCAACCTCTTTCCCTATACCACCACCCATTTTCACAACTGCAACCGAAACACCACCTGTAATCGAAACCCCACCCGTAACCAAACCACCTCAAACCGAAACCCATACAACCGAACCTACCCACACTCAACCACCACCCGAAACTACCCCACCCCACACTCAACCTGAATCCACAAAACCCACAACACCCCCAGCTTCACCACCCCAACCATCTCCAGATCACGCCTCTGATGGAGATAACCCGTTCCTTGGCGGTGATAACATGACCTTCGATTCGGTCTATTTTAGTCCGTTTCAGGTTCAGAGTGATGAAGAGGATGATGCTCCAGTGACAAAGAAGCATCTTAAGGAGCTCAACGAGAAGGTTGACTTACTTCTCGCCTCATCTTCCAACCAACAGTCCTCTCTATCTGAAGCTGCACTTCAGAAGATTGTTGATGCCTTCTCCAGGGCTCAGCATGATTCGGTAGCCTCAACCACTGCCGCCATCGACGCCTCTACCAAAGCCTGTGAGGCTGCGACCGCAAAAGTCGATAAACTATTCAACGACGCCTCATCCCTGTTTAAGTCGTTACAGGAGAGTGCGGTTTCTACCAAGACAACTTTGGAACCGATTGTTCAGCAATTGGCAAAGTTCGTCTCAACGGAGTTGACGTCGTTCGCCAACCTTCGCCAATCAATATGCGACGACAACTCGGCCCTTCGTGCCTCCATTGATGAGCGCCTAGCTAAGCTTCAGGAGGATCTCGCAGCTGAGAACTCATTGATGGACGTTCTGGCAAGCAAAACCACCGCCCTAAAGGTCAAGAGCACTCAGCTATCAAACTCTCAACAACAGCTTGAAGCTCTTCGATCCGAAAGGGAGGTCATCAAGACATGTGTTTCGGATGTACACGCTGCCTTATCAAACATCCTAGAAGCACACGATCCAATTCTAAACCATTCGGTGAGGCGAACCCTTGCTGAAAAGCTTTCTCCTGCCATGGACCTTCTCAGCAAAATCGAAGGCTTACCTAGTTTCGTGTCCAATCCGAAACAAGGGGGAGAAGAGAAGAAGACTGGATCGAAACCACCTCCTTCCTCCAAAGCTACTCACACAACCGAACCACCTCCGACTGGTCAAGCTTCGGGTTCGGGTGTGAAAGACAAAGGGAAAAACATAGCTGAGGAAGAAGATGAAGATGAAGATAAAGAAACCATTGCTGACATGTTGAAACGAAAGAACAGTCGCAATGCTGATGAAGATGTTAATCGTGTGGCGCGAGAGGCTGAAGAAGCCGAACGCAAGCAGAAGGAAGCCAACGATCTACTCGAGAGCAGGAAGACTCTCTTCCCTGCCTGGACTCGGGAGCGAATGATCAAAGAGGCCATAGACACTCCCAGCATCTTATGGCTCGAGCCGGTGATTTCGTTCGACTGCAATAATTCTGTCGATTCGCAGTTCGACATGCCGTTGACTCGAAAGGCGTTTATCTTCCACGCCTTCTCAAATATTTATGAAGTCCCTCATCCGAACCCTGAGGTTGATAGGGAGCTCATCGACTTCTATCTGAAGGCTGCTCGTCCTCAGTATCTAACTTGGAGCGCCCAGAAGATAGTGAACGTCCGGGTACTGAAGCCTTACACCGAAGGTAGATTCATTAATGTTCGGTTCAAGGTGATTCGAGGATCTGCAAGAACTGCACATCATATCTCCCTGGCATATCTACCGAACTTAAATCCTCATGATTGGATTGTTTTGCATAACATCCTCTTGACAAATGAAGCTGAATATGGTCCGATCATAGACCATCTCAAGAGGATGATTGTCTGTTATATCATGGAGGTAGCCCTTATGGATCAGGAGGTAGCCACTGTCTTCAAGAAGAAACCGAAGATAGCTCCTGTGGGATCGGCAAGTGATCTCAATCAGATGAAAATGGGCAAGATCGACCCGAGACGCAATTCGGTTATGTTCACTAGAGCAGAAGGACAGAAATGTCTCTTTGCTTTAGCTGACAAACATCTTTACACCACTGCTTGTCTAGAGCACGTGTTGTCGATCATCCAAAGGTGTAAAGAGAATACAGCGGATGATGTTAAGTACTTCAATGACATGATCCAGTGGTACATCAGGTTTAGGCAGACGATTCTGGCTCTTATCTCTCGTCTGTTTAACACCGTGAAGAAGAAGGTACCTGCCTCCGCTGCTGGCCCAAGTAACAAGTGAAGATCTCGCTCCAATTGACGCAAAGAGGGAGATTGTTGGGTTGAAGATTTGTTCAAGGGTTGCGTCTTTGGGCTCAGCTATTTGTTTATTTAATTTGTATTCCGGTTTGGGCCTGTCCAACCGAGAGCCCATTATGTTTATTATATAAGTATATGCTTGCATGCATATTAGGTAAAGGATTGATCTAGAGCATAACGATAATTTTTACAGATTTCTTTGATCCTTCTTGTAAACCTACCAATCCTCTACAGTTGATGTTCTTAATCAAGCTCTTCTGAGGATTTTGTTTTAATCATTCGACACGTTTGATTCACTCTTGGCTTGTTCTTATTTTCGTGTTCTTGCTGTTTTATATTTACTTACCTGTTTAAGATCTAATCGATCTTCAAAGATTAAAGTTTTAATCTCATCAGCCTTCATTACTTGACTGGATGAACAATGGAGAAAGAGGATAAATGTGATTTATTAATATACTATGTGAATAATATATTAAAAGAGAAATCATATTATTTAATGAAAATTTGTCAAGAATTAATTTAGAATTTGTTTTGTGGTCAAAAGAGGTTAACTGAATTAAGGGAGTGATATTGCAATTATGTGATAATTGTTAAATGGGTTGTGGATCCCTAGGTTAAGGGATGGACGAAATCCTTGTGGAAGCCCACTAGATTTTGTCTATAGGGTATTCTAGAAAAGATCCTATAGGCTGCTTAGAGCCTAAGCAATCGGATTAGGTCTTTAACTGAAACCCTAATTCTTCAGCTATATAAAGGACTCCTTGGGCACCTAAAATCAACTACCAAAAACCCTTGAGACGATTTTAAGCCTCCTCCTCCTCTCCCTAATATTCTCCAATTGCTTTTGGTGTTTATGATCTCAAAGGTTCAAGGTTATCAAGCTACAACTGAAAGGTATGTTTCTAAAAGGTTCAAGGTTATCAAGCTACAATTGAAAGGTATGTTTCTAAATTGTTTTTAGTCATAGTATTCGATTTCTGTATGCTAGATTTAGGGTTTACAAGCTTTGGATGATTATTGCATGTACAATTAGAAAAACCTAGATCCAAAGCATTAGGGTTTGCATGTGCAGCATATGATTATTGTTTTGCTCATAACCCAAAAGTTGTGTTCGGCTTTTTTGCATCGCATTCAAGGTGTTCTTTGATTAGGTTATTGTCAAATGTTGTTGATTTGCTCCTTAGGTGCGACTATGAAAGAGGAGTCATGCGTTAGACTCTTTACACTCATTATACGATCAATATAAAGGAGTCCTCAACGATTACAACAAATATGTATTCTTATTCTTCCTTCTTTTCAGTTAGGGCCGGCAATTCTCGACACGACCCGCGACACGACACGAAATAAATGGGTTTGGGTTGAGTTTTTCAACCCGCTAACCCGTCAACCCGCCAACCCGTTTATTAAACGGGTCATATATGGGTTTCTCAAAAAATAAACGGGTTGACCCGCCAACCCGTTTATATTCTTAATAAAAAAAATTATTATATTTTTAAATGTATTTATGTATCAAGTATTAATATTTAATAAGTATTATATAATATATACCATTTATTCATAGACCATTCGATTGTTTTAACATTATTACTCGTGGTGGATGGTCTAAGGTCATAAGTCGTAACCTATAAGGCTAAGTCTGTAACATGTTTCTACGAATGTTTTTAATTTTCATTTGGATGTTTAAGACTTAAATATCTAAAATTTAGACCCACGAACCCGCCAACTTGTGAACCCGTATAAATAAATGGGTTGGTGGGTCATATATGGGTTTATGTTCCAAACCCGCCAACCCGTGACCCGCTAACCCGTGACCTGTATATTTAAATGGGTCGTGTTTGGGTTGGCACATTTTGACCCGCCAACCTGCCAACCCGCGACACGCCAACCCGAACACGACACGATTGCCAGGCCTATTTTCAGTTGAGTTGCATATATAGGTTGAACACAGATCTGGTGACTGTTTTATGAGACTAATTATTATATGTTTGTTGCTTCTGTTTTCCCTTTCATTGTCTAGGGACCCTCATAATGCAACACTACCTAGGATCGACAATTTATTTGATCAGCTTCAAGGTAAATCTTGGTTTTCCAAGATTGATTTGAGGTCGAGTTTTCATCATATAAGGGTCAGGGATGAGGACGTGTAGAAGATGACTTTCAATAATAGTTATGGACATTATGTGTTCGTGGTGATGCCATTCGGGCTCACCAATGCACTAAAAACATTCATGGATTTGCTGAATCGAGTGTGTAGACCCATGCTCGATTGGTCTTGGATTATATTCATTGATGATACCATGTTCTACTCTATGACCAAAGAGCAGTGTGTAGAGCATCTGCAGGAGGTCCTCGAGGGTTTTAGACAAAAGAGGTTCTACGTGAACTTCTCCAAATGTGAGTTTTAATTGTGCGGTGTTTAGCTCTTTGGGAACCTTGTCAACCAAGATAGTATCTTGGTCGATCCGGCTAAGATTGAGGCAGTGTTGCAGTGGGAGGTTTCGAGGTCTCCATCCAAGATTTCGATTTTCCTTGCGTTAGCGGGTTATTATAGGAGGTTCATCCAGGATTTTTCGAGGATGGCAGTACTTCTGACCCGTCTGACGAAGAAAAGTGTTACCTTTCATTGAAGGCTTGAGCAACAGGCAAAGTTTGAGGTTCTAAGACATAAATTATATAAGGCACTGGTGTTGACACTTCCCTAACAAGAAATCATTTTAAAATCAGTTAAAACCTTCAAAAGTGAATAGTTTAACTAACAAAAAAATTAAAAATATTTGACACTTGCTCATATTGGCTAAAACTAAAGATTATATGTAGATCATATTGGCATTGAATAATCATATTCGTCATTTACAATATATCATTATCTTCGCCACGCCTACCGTTAAGCAACTCTTTCTACAATTTTCCATTATCTTTCTGTTTATCACAATCATTAGCAGGAACAAGAGCATTTACAGTTTTTGGAAATTATCTTCATGAAAATTTTTGATTTCGTCCACCACTAAGTATAACTCATGACCACCAGGAAGGAAAAGATAATGTTGAAAGGGTGATGACTTACAATTCGGATAAACCATATGACATTGTTGTTTGTGAGCCTTTTCAACCCAGTCAACAAATTCTTTAGCATTTGGAACTGTAGCAGAAAGGAACACGAAACAAGCATTTTTTTTCTCGGTCCATAATAATTTCTCTTTATATAAAATGCTAATCATAAATTGCAACTCACACCTGGTGTTGAAATCGTCAAACAATATTTGTTGATGAGCAAAAAACGCACTTGGTGACGAAATTCTAGACGTTGTTAGTGATGAAATCGAAATGGATGATGATAAAATCGAAGTCTCCTAGTCGGGAAAGGAGGATCAAGCGACACAATGGTTGAGTCTAAGTCGAGATAGGTGGATGAGCAATATCAAAATCGCCTTCCACGTAGATGCATGTGACGATTGTGTTTCTAGGCTCGTAAATTGTTACTTAATATTGTATGGGGATCAGACCACACATACAAAGAAAGAACAACACATATTAAGATCAGTCCACTAACAAGCAGCAGGCCTAAATACTTAGCAGGTCGGGGAGTTTTCCTATCAAGTCAATCGCCCAGGAAAAAAAACGGCCAAAAATATATTAAACGTAAAAGAAATAGTTTGTATGGATTTCAAGGCAATATCCCCAAAAACACAGAAAAGGCAACATGATTGTATTGAAGGGTACTACCCTTGCAACCCCTAGACATCTACAACACATGTTTAGGAAAGCAAGAAAACAGACCATCTCGTTTTTATATAAGACCCTCAATACGCATCAACAAGGTAGAATTCGAACAACCCAAACAATTTTACTACCCCTTCTGAACGATGTCTAAGTAGGAATCAAAGAGTAACATCGAGGTCCATCCATCGATATCGCTTTCTAACCCTAGTGTTGTCTACCTTTGCAACATGCCTTATAGATTTCACATTAGAGGATGATCATTTCATCCAACTATCAAGCATGCGGAAGCCCATGTAACAACATTTGCTCCATTTGTATATAAATATGCAGGAAAAAACACATGTTTTACATCTTATAGTGGACTTAAGTTTCAGTCCCATTAACTTAATCCCATCATTCACCCCCATTACGACGACAACACCAAGTATAGTGCTACCAATGATAGTTTATTCCCAATTAGCAGAACCACTGTCATCCCCGACATACACAGGAAGGAGAACCACAATGAAAATCACCAAGTAAGGGGAAGAAAACAAGACAAACAGTCTACGGTAGCATCAGATAGTAGTTCTAGTACAGGAAGGCCAAACATGTCCACAAGACCTCCTAAGACCACTACTATAAACAATAAGCTGACAATACAAGTCTTACCAATATTATTCTTCCAAAACTTAACAACCATGGTAACCCCAACGCGACAAAATGTACGACCACACATACCGCTACCTCCTCTATTTCCATATGCACATTATCAAGAGTTATGGCCGCCTCAGTCCCAGAAAATTAACCTACGTTCCATAAACCATATTGGAAACCAAGAAACACCAAAAATTCAACGGGCACTGCAAGCGACGAACAACAATGGACTCAGGGACTCAAACAAAAAGACTAATAATTGTTGACTCCTGAGGTCAGACAAATCGCCACTCATTATAAGCATATGCATATATCAGTTACCATCTAGGAGTGAACATACCATAAATTTCGAAGTATGATGGTTCAGGTGATCCAAAAAATCATATCAAAAACTACGAATGGACGATGGATGCTTACTACCTGGAGGAAAAATACAGGTGTATTTTCTTCCCAACCAACATGTTAGGGCCAGCACGGTTATGGTACCAAAGTTTACCGGTAGAAAGCATACATTATTTCAACTATTTAAGAGAAGAGTTTATCGGTCATTTCGTACAACAAAGAAGATACACGACGGATGCCCATGCCATCTTAGGATGCAAACAACGTGAAGACGAGACGTTACATGCTATTGTGCATCATTTTAACACATCTAGTATTAATTCCCCGGAAAGTGTAGCCAACATGGTTATAGTTGTGTTCACTTATGGATTACATCCAGGAGTCCTATTCAAAAAACAGGTTGGTAAACCACCCAAGTCAAGGAAGGATATGATGGAAAGGGTTCACCACTACATGAAACAGAAGAAGAAAACTAGGGAGAGAGAGCCTACGTTCAAAAAGATTACTGCACACCTTATGTGAGAGGTTAAGCTCAAGAAAACCAAAAATACAACAATATAAGGGCACTGCGACCAACCTGTTTCCCGCACCAATATCATAATAATCAAATAGAAAGAAATGGAGGAAGGAATAATATGGCGACAATCGGAGAAAGCAAGAGGAATAGCGGAGAAAGAACAGGAGAAAGGTTAGGAAGCAAGAACCATGGAAAGTATTATGAGTTATATGAATCTATTGGGCATGACACCATCGAGTGCACCATGTTGCGACGAGAATAGGAAAACAAGATGCAGTCCGAACAACTCACTGATTTGATAAAGGGACTTCGATCCAAACAACTAGAAAGCATTGTACCAATAGAGCCCAAAGTAAAGCATTCAGTGAAGAACGAAATCATCATGTTCATACATCTAGAGCAATCTGAAGCAGATCATGAGTGAGATTATTACAAGTTCACATTTCATGAATGGGACTACAAAAATAATCATAAAGGAGATAAACGCATCGTGATTGGAGGATTCATAGGAAAAACTATGTGAATGATATTTATGTGGACATTATCAGCTTGATAGATGTCATGTACAAACATTTCTACAAGCATCTCCCAAGCCAGGTGCAAAAGAAAATAGAACCACCTGAAACACAATTAATAAGGTACAATAACGGCAAGAACGGCACTAAACTAATCAGGTTTGTTATTATCTACAACATAATATTTGGAAGAATAGAAATACATAAGTTCAGGGTCATAGCATCAACTATTCATAATTTAGTCAAGTTTCATACCATGTCGGGAGTCGACACAATACCCACGAAGAAAAGAGCGGGAAAAATAGAGTAGGTTCCAAACAAGAACGAACAATTAGTCGTTTTAGCAACTCTGCATTCCAAGAAGAAAACACGACATCCACAACCACAACAGACAAAAACGAAAGCGAGAAGGAAAAGAACAAGACTGTATAGCTTAAAGCAATAAGCCTAGAATCAAGCAACAGTTTGAAGGAATCGGTAGGGGCGCTCGCAGAGGTGGCAACATGGAAAGTGAGAGAGCAGGATGTCTCGATGGTTAAGAAAAAAATCACATGGACAATAATGATAACGAAAAACAACGATCAAGAGGGCATTAGAATTGTGAAAGGGGAGCAGAATGAGGAGACATGAATACGAACCAAAGAAGAGCCATGATCACCCAATGTGAAAGATGGACAGGAAGGGAAAGGAAATGCAAGCAAGGGTGATTTACGAACAACGAAAAGAAAAAGGGAAATTAGAGTGAAATGGAAGGGGAACCAATGAAAAAGGAAAGGAACAATTAAAAGCTTGAGAGGGATCTACGCCAGGAAGAACAAATTGTAGGTAGTCGTAGGCACTGCGAACAAAGACAACAAAGCTAACACATCACCACCAAGTTACTTCATCCTATGGGTAAGTAAGAAAAGGCACCCGAAAAGAAGGAAATAACGAAATCAAATCCTAGTGAGCATCTGAACGAAGAATGAACTCACCACAATGTCAGTAAGGGCTAACCATAACAGTTCAGGAAGGCATCACGACGAATCAAGAAGGGCATTCTACACATTGCACGATCATGTTCGACAGGAAAGAAGTAGCCATTTTTCGTGAATTAATGAAATGATGGTTTCATGGAAGAATGGAAAAAAGAATACAATTATTTTATAAGTGTAACTCGGTCAGCCGACTACACCAATGTGTTGGTCAAATGCAACATCTTGACCACGGCTACCCGCTTAGCCAAGAATGCAATTATTCTGTAGGTATAGCTCGGTCAGCCAACTACACAAATGTCTTGGTCAAGTGCAACATCTTAACCACGTCTACCCGCTTAGCCAAGAATGAAATTATTTTATAAGTGTGGCCCAGTCAACTACACCAATGTGTGGGTCAAACGCAACATCTTGAGCACGGCTACCCGCTAGCCTAGAATGTAATAATTCTATAAGTGTAGCTCATTCAATCGACTACACCAATGTGTTGGTCGAACACAACATCTTGACCACATCTACCTACTTATCCAAGAATGCAATTATTCTATATGTGTAGCTAGATCAGCCGACTATACTAATGTGTTGGTCAAACACAACATCTTGACCACGGCTACTCACTTAGCCAAGAATGCAATTATTCTTTAAGTATAGCCCGGTCAGCCGACTACACCAATGTGTTGGTGAAATGCAATATCTTGACCACGTCTACCCGTTTATCCAAGAATGCAATTATTCTATAAGTGTAGCCCAGTCAGCCGACTACACCAATGTGTAGGTCAAAACACAACATCTTGACCACGGCTGCCTGCTTAGCAAGGAAGGTTTTTATTCTATAATTATTGCTCGGTTAGCCGACTACACCAATGTGTTGGTCAAACGCAACATCTTGACTGTGGCTACTCGCTTATCCAAGAATCCAGTTTTTCTATACGTGTAGCTCGGTCAGTCAACTATACCATTGTGTTGGTCAAACGCAACATCTTGACCATGGCTATCCACTTAGCTAAGAATGTAATTATTATAGAAGTGTAGCTCGGTTAGCCGACTACACAAATGTGTTGGTCAAACGCAACATCTTAACCAAGGCTACTCACTTATCCAAGAATGCAATTATTTTATAAGTGTAGCTCAGTCATCCGACTATACCAATGGGTTAGTTTAACACAACATCTTGACCACGACTACCTGCTTAGCCAAGATTGTGTTTAATCTATAAGTGTAGCTCGATCAGCCGATTACACCAATGTGTTGGTAAAACGTAATGTCTTGACCATGACTACCCGCTTAGCAAAGAAAGCAATTATTCTATAACTGTAGCTCGGTCAATCGAGTATACCATTGTGTTGGTCAAACACAACATCTTTATACACAACTATAAATACAATGGGATAAAAACACTCTGACCAAGAGAAATACTTTTAAAATATAACAGTATTTTTATAAAAGTATATATATATATATATATATATATATATATATATATATATACTAGAACAAGTATCACAAGAAGAACAAAATAAAAGTATTTAGATGTTGGACACTATAGTCAAACCTAGACAATTATGTAATCATATTTGGGATAAATATAGCCTGGTCAACTATATTTATTTGAGATACAACCGACACGTGTTTGGGAGTGAAGGTAGTGTTGCAACAAGTCTAAAACTTACCATCTTTATATATAAAGGAACACTAGAACCAAACATAAAGTTTAAAATAGTATAGGAGTATTTTATGACACTATACAATAACAACAAGTCTAAAAACTTACCAACTTCATATACCAAGAAGCTCTAGAATCAAACATATAATTAAAATAATATAGGAGTATTTTAGGCACTAGAACTAACTTATGTGAAAATTAAAAAGACCCTTACTGGTAGGCCTATAATTGCGAAGTGTATACTCCATGGATTGTGTATAATGGATATTTTATAGACTTAGAATTTGTGAATTTCACTCTACTTCCTGTTCCTTGTTTGGTTGTAGTCTTAGAGTAGGATCACTTATTCGAAGGTCTATTCGATCTTGCTTATATACAACTTGTATACACTGCGTGATTATAGGAGGAACCGGTAAGGATCACCTCGTAAAAATAGAAATGTTTTATTTAATCTCATAGATTCTTTAGACACTCTCATTCTCGCACAAACGACACCTAGACATCGCAAACAACCAAGAACCAGAAGGAGTACAGGATGAGGATTTCAAGAGGGAATCAGACAGAGAGAATCACTCGTAAGTCATGCAAGGTGGCTGAGCACCGTATAAATCACACTAATAACTAAGAAACTAATATAATCTAGTGAGTCAGTGATTACACTACTCACACTATGTGTTAGGTTTATAACGTCTTTCGTCACAATTAGTACTTGCAAATTAAGTCACGGAATGTCAGTGAGTGTGGTCACTATTAAAAATTCATAAGGTTATTTTCACATAGACTTATGTTATGAATTTTTTACAAAACACTTTCGGAGCATGATACACACAAAACTACAATAACCTAATTCTTATTACATTCGATTTATAACCAATACCAATACCTTACCAACCTTTCATCTTTACAACTCTATGACATAAAGATGTTGCCTCGTAGATATATTAGGCGTAATAACAACACGACAACAAATCCATCACCGCCGCCACCACCACGGTACGATCATGCTGTCTTTCAGGCTGCTGTAACAGCCGCCATGACTCATATCCATGCAAGTGGTACCAATGGGGCGAGAAGTAGTGCCAACCCATCGAACCATGGAGACAACGATGGACACCCAATGGAGTGTTCCTACAAAGACTTCACCAATTGTAAACCCAAATCCTTTAATGTAAATGAGGGAGTCATTACTCTAATGCAATGGTTTGAGAAAACGAAATCGATTTTTGAAATATGCGCATGCCGAGAAGGGAGTAAAGTGAAGTTTGTTGCCTACACCTTCTCTGACAGGGCCCTTACGTGGTGGAATGGCCATGTCAAGTCACTAAACCTTACAATGGTTAGCCCAAGGGGCGAAGTACAAAAGCTAGAGCAAGAGCTCTAGGGTCTAGCGATGAAGGACTCCGACGTTGCAGCTTACACTGCCATATTTAGTGATCTGGCAATTCTATGTCCCGGGATGGCCACCCCAGAAAGTAAGAAAGTGGAACGGTAAATTTGGGGACTAACTCCCCCGGTCCAAGGGAACGTGATAGCTGCCAACCCACTTACTTTTGACAATGCCAAGCGTCTGACACAGACACTTGTGGAGCATGGAGTCTGCCAAGGTATGATGACCTTCATTCCTGAGCCAACCAAAGGGAGTGATTATAAGCGAAAGTATTGGAGTAAGAAAAAGGGACAAATAACACAAGAGCCCTCGAAGAAACAACAAATTGTTGTTGTTCATGCTGCCACTACCCTTGTTGTTCCAACCCTAGTAAGACAATATGTTGGGATTCGTCCAAAATGCAATGAGTGCAATTTTCATCACTATGGATCTTGCCGAGAGTTGCACTGTAAAAATTGCAACAAGAAGGGGCACACTGTCCGTTTCTGTAGGGCACCGGCACAAACAATCTCCCAGGTCCCTAGTGTTGGTGTAAGTCAGGCATGTTTTGGATGTAGTGAAACTGGACACTTCAAGAGAGATTGTCCAAAAGCAAGGAATGCTGGTGGTAATGGAAGGAACTTATGATCACTGCAAGAGAGACTCACCCAGAACCACCTGTGAACAACGATATGTTTTCCCAATAAAAATACTTAAAGCTTAAATTTTTATGAATAATTATAAATTACTCTCTCGTCCGAACAAAACACATCATTCATATGAAAACTAAGGATCCTTGCAAGTGAACTATGATGGCTTAGTGTATACATTAGGGTCATATATAATTGAGATTTTAAAGGCTTAGAGTGCGTGATTTCGCCTTATTTCCTGTTCCTCATCTGGTTGTGGATTTAAGGCAGAGTCACTTAGTCGGATGTCTTCTCAATCTTAATTATACATGACTTGTATACACCATGTGATTATAGAGGGGCCTAGTAGGGATTATATTATGAAATTTCATCATTTTCAATTATCGGAGCACTTGTATTGCTAGTACTCGCTAAACGCAGTACAAAAATGTTCACAGTAGTAATAAAAAGGAGAAAACTGAAAGCACTAGAAAGTACACATAGAATGCACTATCGCTCTAACAAACACTTCTTCCTAATCGACTTAACATTCGTTACGATAAGAAGTTCAGACATTGTCATTAGTAATGGATTGGCTTGGTCCTCACCATACCAATTCCATGTGCTACGACAAGACCCTTCGCCTTAACTGACCGACTAACGGAATCTTTTCAATCTATAACGACAAACCCGACATAAACCTCCAGATCATTTTTCGCTTCAAAACTCAGAAGTACCCATGCGAGGGGTACCATACCTTCCGTAACCTTTCCGAAGTATTCCCATCAGACCTCCCAGGAATACCACTTGTACAGCAAGTCAAGTTTGAGAATAGAGACTAAGGATCCATGCGGTTAACCTATCACTGCTAAGTGTATACACGAGGGTGGTATATAATTAAGATTCTACAGACTTAGGATGTGTGATTCCGCCCTACCTCCTGTTCATTATCTGGTTGTGGACTTGGGGCAGAGCCACCCACCTGACCGTCTTTTCAATCTTAATTATATACGACCTGTATACACGAAGTGATGATAGATGAACCAAGTATGAGTCCTACCATGAACTTCAGGACAAGGCTGCCCAAGACTACGAGTGAACATGCTACCATTCGAGTGAATGTAGACAAGTAAACCAAACCCACACCCTCCCTCGTCTTAAGTATAGTTTACCATCCCTGCACAGACAGTTATATTGAACGAAACAAAGTCACATACTAATAATAAAGGTCCGTTGGAACACCAAGCGATGGCCTAAATTCACATGGAAACGAGAATATCAAATGGAACAGAAGTACCCACCTCTTTCCCTAGTTCCTTAGTAACCACTCAAAATTCAAATTTCGGGACGAAATTTCCTCTAATGGGAGGATAATGTCACAAATGGGAAATTTTAGACCTAGAAAAGTCTAAACCCTAACCTAGTACAAGTGAAACCACATTGCAATCCTTGTTGCATTGTATCCTCTATAGCCTTGAAGGCTTGTTTATAAGCTAGTAACTAAGCATGGATTTAAACCTAAGTTGATTTAGGTTAGTATAAATCAATATAAGTCAAAAGATTAAACTTAAAACCATGAAATAACCCACCATATATTAGTTTTCGGTCCAAGAATTCAAGAAACATGATATTTTCGGTTTAAGGAATCTAAACCAAGATGAGTTTTCGGTTTTAAATCAAGGAATCATGGGTTTTTGGTCACACATGACCGAAATCTCTAAAGCTAAGCCCATTAGGGGAGAAAACACTATAGGTATAGGATCGAAATCTCAAATTCTTTTGGTGTAAACGTGGCCGCAAACCCCCTTCAAATATCTAGATATTTTGCCAATTTAACTTCCCAATGTGATAATTCTAGTAACCGACATAACCATCACCTCACCTCTTGTCCTTTACTTCCTAATTAAGATACAACATATTGATCATTTTCATTTCTCTCATTCAGTAAACCTTCATCTCATATTTCTCTCTCAAATATTCGAACCCATTTCCCTTCAAACATTTCCCACAGACCAAGTTCTTCAAAAGTCTTGCATATTGGATCGTAAGTTCTTTTCTTTTTATCTAGTAGTTATTCAACACTTTAAACCATTAGACCATCTTATTCACACACTATTGTGTGTTTAAAAATGTTAGGATACGGTTATCATTATGTACTCTAAATCGAAGGTCACCGCTTTCATCTCGATATCTAGTAAAAAACGCACATAAGGTGAGTTCATACCCCCACACTTTTTCAAGCTTTTTCTATATTTTAAGGGGGGATACAAGTAAAACACAAGAAATATTGTGTTTAAAAATATAAATCATTTATTACGTTCTTTTATACTTTATAAACAACCTTATGTAAAAATGTTAAATAATGTTACTACTAAACTTATAACTCTTAAAGTTGTTAAAAGACAAAGGTTATTTTATTTCAATAGAAAATATATTCTTAAAACTATAATAGGTATAGTTCTGGGATGTTTTACAATATTTATCATCATAAACAATTTCTATGGAAAAAGTTGTGTTTTCAGTTATAAGAAAAAGGGTTATTCATTTCATATAAATATACTAGTTAATACGAGATTGTGATCCACTTACTTCGATGTACCGAACATGGTACCCGTGAAAATCCTGAATTATACCCAAAGTCTCCTTGAGGGAGAGCGTGAATTTGTGTATAGATCTATATGGGACTCACAATCCCGCGCCCTGACTATTAGCTACAGTTGGAACGGAAGTTCTGGGATGACAAATGTCATAAACTTTCCGACGCCTGAAGAACGTCGTGCAAGCCATTAGTCATATTAGTATGGTTATAATGAACTCTCATAATAAGCATTAACTAAATATTTACGTAATGATATATTTTCAAACAGTCTTAAAGGGGTAGTAACTTTGTGATTGCTTAGTATATACATCATTGTTATATAAAATTAATGTCCGGTAGACAGTGGAATGTGTGATTTCCGCCTTATTTCCTGTTCCTTGTTTGGTTGTGGGATTAGGGCAGAATCACTCATTCGACTGTCTATTCGATCTCGATTATATACAACTCGTATGTACTAAGTGATCATTGGAGGGTATTAACATCACATCTAGTTTACAGGTCAAACACATCTTCAACTAGTTGTACTTATGAATAAAACTACGTATCATTAAATTAAGTATGACAATTATACTTATACTTTTCGGTCTTGGAACGTTTAAGACTATAATTTGGTTTTATGCAAAATATAGGATTTTCCAGGATAAACATCATTATTTTACAAGCAAACAGTTTACAATTCAACTTTCTGGAAACAAATACGATTACTTATATAAATTCAAAGCGTCATATTTTATTCTTTAAGCATAAGAAATATATATATATATATATATATATATATATATATATATATATATATATATATATATATATATATATATTGGTCTTAAGGCCTAAGACTACATTCCATTTTACTAAGATAATATAGGATTTTCTGAAGGAACACACTCATCACATCTAAAAGGACCATTATTGTTAACTCTATGATTACCTAGTGAATATGTTAGGGTTGTATATAATGAAGATCTTGTAGATAGTGGAATGTGTGATTTCTGCCTTATTTCCTATTCCTTGTTTGGTTGTGGGCTTAGAGTAGATCCATACATTCAACTGTCCATTCGATCTGGATTATATATAGCTTGTATTCACTAAGTGATCGTAGAATGAACTGGTATGGTCACATTACTTATCATTACTTATTAAGAAAATATAGGATTTTCTGGAGGAACACACAAACATTTTCAAGGAACAAAGAACTTATTTTCTAAAACAAAATGCTTATGAACTCACCAACTTAAATGTTGACACATTTTCAAGGAACAGACGTTACAAAGACGGAGCATGGTAGCATCACGTCTTAGCTTTTGTTATAATTTTTTTATTAGGTAAACAATTTTTTGAACACAATGTAAATTATATATTATCAATACAATGGTTGTTGTTACTTTGATTACTATTATACAATTGTTGTGATACTGTACATGACGTCATCCGCCCTCAAACGTTTCTGCCGTTCTGGTTTGGGGTATGACACCACGCGGTCCGATTCCAACTCATCTTAACCTAAACCAGTCAAAGGAAATCACTTGAGTTGTCCTCACGACATGAGCAACCTTCTCTTACCTCATGAACTCCAATGAGCTTAACAAAAAAATTTGTCATTCAACCCTAACGTTATGAGCACAGTCTGAAGTTAAAATCCAACAATTTAAGTCCTTAATCTGTTAAGCCTTTTACTCTAACTTTCAACAAGGTCTTATTACTCCATAATACACTTAAAATTCGATGCTTTATGGGCATGTATTTCCAATACATGTCAAGCTCTCATTTGGAACCAAAATTGAAGAAGAGATCATCCAACTTTCATGCAAAGGTTGAAAACCCAATCACTCACTAGATCTGAACTTCATGACACTCTAAAGACCCATATAACCCACAAAGTCATCAACTTTATGGTTTACATTCATTCAAACTTCTCAACCAAGGAGAAAAGTGGGAAAAAACTTGGATCTAGCCACAAAAACCAATATAGGTGGAAACTTGACGCTTATAAGTGTCCGAGAACAATTTGAGGTGATGATGATGATGATTCCTTGCAAGCCTCTTCAAAAGTTCACCTTCTTCTTCTTCTATTTCTCTTCTTGTTCAAACCAAGAAATGTTCCCAAAATGACCAAGAATCAAGCAAGGAGTGAAGGATAGGGTTTTCTAAGATGAAAGAGGGTTTGGAGGTTGATAATGAACCCTAAAATGGGTTTAGAGGGACTTAAATACGAAGGAAACCTTAAATGATCATGGGCTTGGGCTGCATCAGTTCTCACGTCGTGAGCCTCTATATGTCACGTCGTGAGGCCAGTCCCGAACAAAATTTCCTTAAGAACCCATCTCACGTCGTGACCACTAAAATCTCATGTCGTGAGGCTCCATTTCTTCCAAAATTCGAACTTTTTGACTCCTTGAAACCCTAAATTAATCCATCCTGGAAAACGGGCATTACATTTTTCCTATGTCTTGTGCCAAGTCTGAAGTCCTAGGAGGTCTCTAGTCAGAAATCGTATCCGGGGATGGAAGACATTACGAAAGGGAAAACGAGAAGCATTAAGCCAGGTAAAATCATTTTTTCATCCTTTGATGGATTCAGGCAAGCCCTCGATGAAACTCTTTCCCCGAGAACGAAAATAAAACCATGAATCACTGCTACAAATCCAAAAAAAAGTACTGGAACAATGCGACAGTAGGAATAACAAGGGAATCATGGCACATCAATTTGAAACAATTATTTTTGAGATTGAGTTTGGTTTCAGTTGGCATGTATGAATAATATAAGCCTAAATAATCTGCCCAAAAAAGGGCGAAAAGGGAACTCTCAAACCGACTTCGAAGTAGTAAAGATAAAAACCAACCTTACTGGAGGTAGGATGATCAATAGTAGCAGTCAGACCAAGAATAGAAGCACCATCTTCATCAATAAGATAATACTTCTCCATCACTCAGGCTAAACATTTTGCGAGTAACGGTAGATGAAAGGATAGGCATAATGGAGTACGACATTATCACCAGTAACAAGAAGCAAGGAATACCAGAGGAAAGTAACTAACAATGTAGTGGAAGTGAAACAACTGATGTGACATACATTTATAAGAGCAACAAGGCGCGTATACCAATCGATGACTTAAATAACCATGTAGGTACTCAAGCGCGTATACCCAAACGTTGAACGCCTTGATACCCAGCCCCCCCCCCCCCCCCCAAGAACACATTTAACCCTAATCGTTACAAATGATTTAGCAACTGTCTCTAACAATTAGGTTGGGGGCTTAATGGTGTATAGGGATCAACCCACACACAAAGAAAGAACATCACATATTAAGATCGGTCTATTAACAAGCAAAAGGCCCAAATACTTAGCAGGCCAAGAGTTCTCCTATCAAGTCAACAAGCTTGAAAAAAAGGCCAACAACGTATTAAAAGAAAAATAGATCATCCGTATGGATTTCAAGGCAATATATATCCCATAAAACACGGAAAAGACAACATGATGGTATTGAAGGGTACTACCCTTGCAACCCCGGGACATCTGCAACACCTATTTAGGAAATCAAGAAAAAAGACCATATCGTTTATATATAATACCCTTGATACGCATCAACAAGGTAGAGTTCGAACAACCCAAGTAAATTTACTACCTCTTATAAACGACGTCTAACTAGACATCGAAGAGCAATATCGGGGTCCATCCATCGGTATCGCTTTCTAACCTAGTGTTGTACACATTTGCAACATGTCTTCTAGATTGCACATTAGAGGATGATCATTTCATCCAGTTATCAAGCATCCCGAAGCCCACGTAGCAACATTACTTAAAGGAGATACAAATGGAGAATATATTTTACAAAAAGTGTATTTTGGCCAATTTAATTCCTTTTTATAATTAAAATGATTTTAAATAATAAATTGATTATAAAAATGTGTTAAAATTTTTAAAAATATGATTTGAGCAGATATGATAGTTTAAAAAATTATTTAAGGTATATATGATAATTAAATATTAGGTAGGGCAAAGATGATATTTTATTGTTTATTTAGAGCATATATGAAATTATCCCTTTTTTTGTTAAAAAAAAATCAAATTTCATAACCATTGGGATGGAGGGACAATGGTAACGGATGTAAATTCCGTTAAATGGAAGGACCAAATCGAACTAAAATTGCTGAAAAGTGTAAAATTTGTAATTATAAAGCAGCAGGGACTATAAGCATATAAGTCGGTAAACCAGAAGGACCAAATTTACGGTTTACGGCTTTACGTGGTTGATTTGCCAAATTACAAATTCACCATACATGCAAAAGGGAAATTAGTAGATGATGATTGATACTTCGATGAAACAAACAAATAATTAAACAAAGGATAACTTGCAACCGCTGCATTTGACAGAGTAATTATAAAAAATAAACTACTTGAATTTGTATAGTTTCGATCGCCATTGACAATGATCTTGCCACCATTGGTCAAGTCCATGAGCTTTATTGAAATCCTCCGACGGTCTAATATTCACCGTCATATAAGCCGACGGTAACAGATGCAACGGCTCCGATTCCCTCCCAATTGTGCCGTAAACCAGACTTCCGATCGAATATCTCGTCGCCACATTTTCGATTCTTCCGACTCCCATCTCCTCCATCTTCTCCCTGTGTTCAAAATATCCTATATACTCCGCACAGATCGTATCTGATGGATTCACAAACAGATACGGCGTCCATTCGGACAACACAACAAACGGATCTTCTTCTGGATCCTCACGGCGCCGGTTCATCGCCGCCGCAATTCCGGCCGTTAAGAAACTACCAGCTACACGGACGCCGTGTTTCAACGTTTCGTTTGGGATTATCTTCTCGATTGGAAGCGATATGATCGGCGGATTGAACAGATATGTTTCCAATTGATATCGAGACTTCGCCATGTTCCTCCCTGCGAGCATTGCAATCGACGCACCTAACGAATGTCCGGCTATCCAAACGTTTGCTGCTCCAACCATCGCCACCGTGTTCCAAACTGCATCAAAAGCTGTACGAAATCGAGAGCTTTCTTCGAGTGTATCAAAAATACACCTAGCATTTAGCTTCATATCGTCAGATCTGCTTGAAGAATTCAGGATTGTGCCTCGAAACGCTACGACATATCTCGGAGGGTGCGGAGTTGATTGATAGAAGAACGGATGTGCATATTTGAGCTCGAAAATTGCCCCAAAGTAGGATAAATCACTATCGTCTACTAGAACGCGATTCAACTGAAACTGAAATCGTTCCCACCATGGAGGAGCATGAGCATCCTGTTGAATGCTTCCTCGTTGACGATCCCTTTCCAGAAGGTAAACACCTTCAACAAGGCTTGCAGCAAGGGATCTTCGATGAAACGTGTTTCTCCTGTAAAGCAGAATCCAACTGGTTATTGGGTTGATTAATCGAAGCAAAATTTTCATATTAGAAACTGCAATACGTACCAATCGAAAGAAGTTAGCAGGTGTACAGGTCCTGAAACATCAAAAATTTCCCCGTATGAAACCATCAGTGATCAGTTGGAGCTTCTCTTTCAGAGTTTCAGGTTAGTTTCTTCTCTGAATACACAGACACATGCACGATTGCACGTTGAATATTGATTACAAATCCATAAAGATGAAGACAAAAGGTAGAATTTGTTTCATAATGTACAGAAGCAGTGTATGATTAGACTTATAAAGAAGACTAAGCAAGAAAACAAATCCATTATTAATTCACAAGTTGTGATAGCATCCAGAGTAGTTTATGCCCCGTTGAAGTTGTGTACATTTACTGATTTACAAGTTGCTCGTACTTTATTGTATTTTATTAACATAATTCTAATCACCAAAATAATCAAAATTTGGGTAATGCATTTAGATGAGAATCACTTATTTATTTCTTTGTCCATTAGCTAAAGAGGTGTGGAAAGAGCAGCAAAGCTTTGGCACTATCAAAATCGCAACCCCACATCAACTAAGGAGATACTTGAGGCCCATCGTATTTATATGAGGTGAATTATTGATATTTATTTGGGTTATATGGATATTCGGCAACAAGGCTATTTTCAATGATCTTTCTGTAATGTACTCCTAAGTTCTTGCTAGTTTCCCCTATTAATATATTTCTTGCCTTGTTGTTCAAAAAAAAAAAAAAGAAAATCAATTTTGGGTTTGACTTTGAGTCGTTGACTTAGTAAATACAATAATTAGCTTTAATTTTGCTTGCTAAAAATGAGAAATAAAATAATAGAAATAACAAAACCAATCTAAGGCTATGTTTGGCATACTAGTTGAAAAGCTAGCTGTTAAATAAAAAACTAGCTGATAGCTGAAAAGCTAACTGATAAAAAACAACGTTTGGTAAAACTAGCTGAAATATATAAAATTACATAAAAGGACATGTGGAAGTATGTGTTTCTATAATTAATTAAGGGGTGTATTTGAAAATTTTTAAAAAAACTCCTGAAAAGCTAGTCTAAGTAGCTTTTCAAAAAACTAGCTTAAAATCTACTTTTTGACTTACCAAACACGACAACATAAAAAAGCTCGAAAAATAAGCTAGTTTATCAGCTAGCTGTGGCGCGCCAAATACAACCTAAAATATTAAAGTTTTTTTACAAACACAAATTTCGCAGGTCAACTTGAAAAATGAGTAAAGTACTGTTTGACCTGCGAAATCATCAAAAACATTGTTATTTTACGGTTTCGTTATATAAATCAAATTTTTATTATCATTTTTTTTTTCAATTTTCTGTCAATTTGATTCCTAACTTCTGTTTCATATTTCATATCCCACAAACAATGATTCTAAATTCACATTCTTAGGAACTTTTATATTTTCTTAGTAACTATTTCTTGTGCTTGGTCGTTATTTTATGTTATGCAAATTTTGGATGTTCGAGTAGTAAGCAAACTAAGAAACAATTTAACTTATGCCACTAGTATAAAAATGACTTTTGATGATAGTTTTATAAAATAGGGTGGTGACGGTTTTCATATTTTTTGTCACTTAAGGTCCTATATTATTTTCCAAAATTCTTTTTGTCGTGGTTTACTCAAAATACGTCACAATGGCAAATATGAATTCATATCTTAGCAACAGTTTTACATAAGAATAATGATAGTTTTTAAATGAGACGTAAAGAATGTAAGGTGGCAAAGTTTAATTTTAAATGACTAAATCTTATATTAGAATTTGTCACATGAAAAAACGATGACCAAAAGGTAAGGTATATATCCGAGGAAATTTATTTGAATGACCAAAGGGTTATTATCACGATTTAATATTTGATTAGTGACTAAAAGTAAACAATAGTCAATAAAAATAAATTATAATTTGCCGATACAAGTTGTAAAATATCAATGTTATTATAAATAATTTGTGGTGAATGGTGATGGTTGAATTTCATATGTGTGACCAAAAGTAAACAAGAATCATGACAACGGATTAAACATCTCATTAAATGTAAACAACAATCATGATACATAATTAACTTGTTTTAGTGTGTATACAAGATACACAATATTTATGCAAAAATAAACAACTTGTAACTATACTTATCTTATGGTGACTGTTGTATGACTACTTTATGTCTAATAGTAAATACTTGTTATGAAGAAGACAACATGCCATTATGATCTTATTTTTTAGATCAATAGGATAATATGAGTTGTCCCTTAAAATTCTCCATCTCGCCTTCAAAATACCAAAACATCTTTCTATAACATTTCTCGCAGAAGAATGTCTCATGTTGAATAATTCCTTCGGTATAGTTGGTTGGTTTCCTGCACACCAATCATTAAAATGATATCTTTGACCTCTATATGGGGCTAAGAAACCTTCACCATGTAACACCCCGAGTTCAGAAGTGCAAGTTCAGGGTTCTTAGTGTAAATAAGGAAGTTCGACTCGGAGAGTCGATGGATAGAATCGGCGAGTCGAGTCGCGGTTCTGGTCAAGTGTTAAGTGACCAACTCGGCGAGTCGGCAGTTGGACTCGACGAGTTGGTGCTGAAGGGAGAAAAACCCTAATCCGGGGATTATGCCCTATATAAAGCACATTATAACCCACCTTCAGCCTCTTGGCTACCCATTTGAGATCCAGAAACTCTCATCTCATGTGTGTGACTCCATTGATGAAGAATTAGAGCTTGGAAGAGAAAATTGGTGTAAGAAACTTGGGGATTTGGAGACCATCATCAAGGGGCTTGGGTAGATCTGGAATCTACTTCTGTTTGGGCACATTTCAGGGGTAAGGAACCTCCTCCTTAAGCTATCTCATTATTGATTCATGAATGGTGGTTGATTTGGGATTCATTAGCTTGTTTGGGAGCTATCTCGAGTTTGAGGCTTAGATATGAAGTTGCTACTTCAGATCTAGACTTGTGATGGCCCAAAAGGTCATAAAGTTCTTGTCTAAGAGTCATTGGTGAAGCCCTTTGTCTTAAACCCTATCCCTAGAAGTGTTTTGGGCTTATATCTCCTTGCTTTCACGTAAAGTTTGCAACTTTATGTGAAGGTTAGGCTGTAGAAGAGTGGATCTATGGATTGGAGTCCCTGCATGGCTTGAAAAGCCTCTGTATGGAATGAGAACTGAAGAGACTCGGCGGGTCACATGGGTGTGCTCGACGAGTTGTATGAATATGTGCATGGACTCGGTGAGTTTGAAGAACAACTCAGCGAGTCTGTTAAAGATTGTCTTGAACTCGGCGAGTCTGTGCTTGGACTCGGTGAGTCTGGTCGTGGAACCCTAGCCTTTTCTGGTTGAGCTGTGAATCGGTGAGTCGAGGGATGACTCGGTGAGTTGAGCAAGAAGGGACTCAGAGCTTGTTGAACTCGACGAGTCTTGGGGCGACTCGGCGAGTTGAGTCGTGATTTGGAGATTCTGAGTATAGGGACTTGACAAGTCAACGCGTTGACTCAGCGAGTAGGGTCAACCAGGAAGGTTGACTTTGACTTTGACCAAGTGTTGACCAGTTGACTTCCAGGGGTATTTTGGTAATTATTGGTATTTATTGGATTTGGTTATTTGGTAATGTTCAGTGGTGGAGTTCGGGTCGGTGGTCGGAGCAGCGTGATCTTATTCTTCAGTCGGCGGTTGCAGGTGAGTTATCTTCACTATATCAACAGGGTCTAAGGCACCAAGGCTGGCCCTTTATCGGATTGAAATCCGGGTATCTGTTTGATATGTTATTGCTTGCTATATCTGTATCCTGGTTATTAGGATGGTGTATGTTAGAGACTTGGTTAAAGTCGGTATCCTGGTATATAGGATGATGCTATGTTAGTGACCGGTTAGGTCGGTATCCTGGTTAGGATGTTGTTTGATGGGTTTTAGCCATAAGAACTTTCCTATGTGCGCATGCAAAACTCTATTGCTTGGATCTAGGATTTCTAATTAAACATGCTTTGAATCCAAGACTTCTAATGACTAATTAGGTGTAATAACAATACTAAATCAGATCTAGAATCATACCTTTGAATCTCTTGTTTGATCTTGTTGTCTTGGAGCTCTAGAGTCACAATTGTCACTCCTCTAATGGCTTACAAACACCAAATAGCAAGGAGGATGATTTGAGAGATAGGAGAGGGGAGGGAATTCGGCCAGGGGTTCTCTACTTTAGTTGAAGTGCCGATTTCCCTTTGCCATAGGGTCTATTTATACTTGTAGACTCCTTAAGGGTTACAGCTTAAACCCTAGTTGGATAATCTTCTCTTAAAGCAATCCAAATCCATTCCTTAGATAGCCTTTGGACGATTTGAAGCTATCTCTAGCTTCTAGAATCCGTCCATCCCTATCCAATATGGATTTACAGTCTAAAGTTTAACTATCAAACAATTGACAGTTTATACCCTCTTATTTAATTAATCTCTTTAAGTCACCTAATTAATTCTATGACTTATATTAATCAAATAACAATATTATTATTCTTTATATTATTCTCATAATATATTAATAATATTTATTCTCTCTTAATAAATCATCCTATCAAGTTGCTATGGTGAAGGCAACCCAAAAGGACCATGCACAACCGGGTCAAATACTTGCCTAATATAGTTGCAGCCTTAGACATTATTCCAACAATCTCCCACTTGGATAAGTCTAGTAACTATATGCACAAGTACAATTCGATTTGCAATCGTAGCTCTCAAAGACGCTGTCAAACTCTGATCTAATCAATCTTGTCCTTTAGATAAGGGATCGTACAGTCCTCTGTTAGATATCATGCTGACAATTCAATGGAATGATTAGTCAAGCATTTAGGTTTCTCGATCTCTGATTTATTCGACATAGAACTTAATCGAACACATCAATTCAGTTCTGACCGGGCCCGACACATAAGTCAAATCAAATCATCGAGCGGCCGAGATATCGCTTTTACCTTCTTAGGATAAAAGTTACAGATAAACTTCGACTTATATGCATTTACTTATTCATTAACCAACTCTACACAACAATGTGTTTTATAACACCGAGTTACTGATGCGTTTTCACATTATCAATGTACAATCAATTAATAAATAACAAACCGTATATCTAGGTTTTAAGACTATATGATATTATCGTCTTGCGATCACCCTTTTATATCATATTCCATAAGGTGATTCTAGCAAGCGTGGGTTTGTTCCAATGCTCAAAACCAATTCATAAGCACTCATGAACGTTGCAACAACCCTTTGCTATGTCTAACACCATTTAGACAATCTACATACCAATTCATGACAATCTTCATTCATATCTACTTCCAACATATGAACGAT
Organism: Lactuca sativa; assembly: GCF_002870075.4. NCBI lineage: Eukaryota > Viridiplantae > Streptophyta > Magnoliopsida > Asterales > Asteraceae > Lactuca > Lactuca sativa. Next base: position 79,154,628 of record NC_056631.2, on the reverse strand, counting down.
TGTGGACAATTTGAATAATTCGATTATTCTTAATAAATTCAATTATTCTGGAAGTCAAAACATGCAAAATGAAACAATAGTTAAACAATTAACATAAGATAGTAACATTACTCATAAATAAAACTCCTTTATTTAATCATCAAATGTTAATTACATTTATCTATTACACGTTTCTAATACTATCTATCTAATCTATGCTAATATCATCCTTCAGCCCAATACTCCTAGCATGCTGCAAGTGCTTAACCCTACTCAGTCCCTTCGTAAGCGGATCTGCTGGGTTATCTTCTGATGATATCCTCTTCACTACGAGTTGTCCTTCTTCTACACGATGTCTGATAAAATGATATTTTCTGTCGATATGTCGTGATCTACCATGATCCCTCGTTTCCTTGGTCAAGGCAACCGCTCCTTTATTATCACAAAAAATCTCCATGGGCTCCTTTATGGCAGGTACGACTCCAAGATCACTGATGAAGTTCTTCAGCCATATTGCCTCCTTCGACACTTCGCTCGCTGCAATGTACTCTGATTTGCACGTTGAATCAGCTACGGTTTCCTGCTTGGAACTCTTCCATGTCACTGCTCCTCCATTCAGGGTAAAGACCCAGCCCGACTACGAACGGTAGTTGTCCCTGTCGGTCTGAAAGTTGGCGTCACTATACCCTCGCACCTTCAAGTCATCACTCCCTCCGAGGACTAGGAACCATTCCTTCGTCCTCCGAAGGTACTTAAGGATATTCTTCACCGCAATCCAATGGGCTCTGCCAGGATTCCCTTGATATCTGCTAACCATGCTCAAAGCGAAGGCTACATCAGGGCGAGTACAAGTCATAGCGTACATGATTGAGCCAACTGCGGAAGCGTATGGTACTCGGCTCATTTATGCTATTTCAGCTTCGGTACTCGGACTTTGAGTCTTACTCAACTTGGCATTACTTTGTATCGGTAATTCTCCCTTCTTTGAGTTTTCCATACTAAAACGTTTTAGTACCTTTTCTAAGTAAGTGTTCTGACTAAGTCCTATTAGTCTCTTACTTCTTTCTCTTACTATCCTTATTCCCAAAATATAAGAAGCCTCTCCGAGGTCCTTCATAGCGAAGCAATTCCCGAGCCAGGACTTAACTTCCTGTAGAGTCGGGATGTCGTTTCCTATGAGTAATATGTCATCGACATATAGAACGAGGAAGCTAACAATACTCCCACTGGCTTTGACATATACACATGATTCATCTTCGCTTCGTACAAATCCAAACTCTTTGACTTTCTCATCGAAACAAAGATTTCATCTGCGAGACGCTTACTTAAGTCCATAAATAGACTTCTCAAGCTTACACACTCTATTTGAATACTTCGGATCCACAAACCCCTCTGGCTGAGCCATGTAAACATCCTCAACCAACTTCCCATTAAGGAAAGCGGTCTTGACATCCATTTGCCAAATCTCATAATCATGAATTGCGGCTATCGCTAGCATCACTCTAATAGATTTTATCTTCGCAACTGGTGAGAAGGTCTCATCATAGTCAACTCCGGGAGTTTGAGTAAAGCCCTTCGCAACTAATCGCGCTTTATATGTGTGTACGTTTCCATCCACGTCGGTCTTCTTCTTGAAGATCCATTTGCACCCAACGGTCTTACGTCCGGGCACATTATCAACCAAATTCCAAACTTGGTTATCATACATGGATTGGATCTCGCTATCCATTGCCTCTTTCCATTTTGCAGACTTCGGGCCTGCCATGGTTTCCTTATAGCTGTTAGGTTCATCAAGGTTTATTAGTATACCGTCACTAATATACGTGTCCCCATCGGTAGTAATATGAAAACCATAAAACTGGTGTTGAACTCTAACTTTATCGGAACGTCTAAGAGGTAAGGACTCGTCAATCGGTTCAACCGGAGTTTCCTCCTCGGGTTGAGCGCCAGCGGTAGAGGTTCCTTCATCCATCGACTCTTGAATCTCTTCAAGCTTGATTTGCCTCCCACTGTCTCCTTGGCCTATGAGGTCTCGCTCTCGGAAAACTCCTCTCCTCGCAACGAAGACAACATTGTCCTTTGATCTACAGAAGAGATATCCAAAGGATTTCTGTGGGTAGCCGATGAAAATACATCGCTCACTTCGAGGTTCGAGCTTGTCGTGAGTATCTCGTCTTATGAAAGCCTCGCAACCCCAAACCTTGATATGTGCCAACGAGGGAGCTTTCCATGTCCACATTTCGTGAGGTGTTTTGGCAACCTTCTTAGTAGGGACTCGGTTAAGGATATGGGCCGCAGTCTCCAAGGCATACCCCCAAAAAGAGATTGATAGTGAAGCACGACTCATCATAGAGCGAACCATGTCCAACAAGGTTCAATTTCGCCTTTCTTCCACATCATTCAATTGTGGTGTCCTAGGTGGCGTCATTTGTGAAACTATTCCACACTCCTTGAGATAATCGTGGAATTCAAGACTTAGGTACTCTCCTCCTCGATCGGATCGAAGCATCTTGATTTTCCTGCCCAATTGATTCTCCACTTCATTCTTGAACTCTTTGAACTTTTCAAAGGTTTCTGACTTTTGCTTGATTAAATAGATATACCCATATCTACTATAATCATCGGTAAAAGTCACGTAGAAGCGGTTCCCATCCTTCGTGGTTGATCTAAACTGTCCACATACATCGGTATGTATTAGGTCCAATAGACCCTCACCCCTCTCGTACGTACTCGTGAAGGGTGATTTAGTCATCTTTCCAAGCAAACAAGACTCGCACGTGTCATCTTCCTTAAGGTCGAATGACTCCAACACTCCATCCTTTTGGAGTTGGGCTATGCGTTTCTTGTTGACATGTCCAAGACGACAATGCCACAAGGATGCTCTATCCATACTATTGGAAGAATCTATGTTTAAAACATCATTTCCTAAGTTATCAACAATCATAACAGTTTCATAAATTTCATTACATGGTATAGCTTCAAAATAAAAGACACCATTTAGATAAGCCAAAATAGAACCATTCTCGTTATTAAAAGAAAATCTAAAACCTTGTCTAAACAAACCATGAAATGAAATGATGTTTCTAGCCATTTCTGGTGAATAGCAACAATTGTTCAAATCTAAACATAAATTATTCCTAAGCACTAAAGAATACACTCCAATCTTGGTCACAAGCGACGATCTTCTGTTCCCCGTGATTAGATTGATCCTTCCTTGCTCCACATCCCTACTTCTTCTTAGTCCCTGCACATTAGAACAAATGTGATAACCACAATCGGTGTCAAGAACCCAAGAAATAGCATGATTAGAATCGCTAGATTTAATTGTGTATATACCTGCGAAAGACGGCTTGATCTTTCCTTCCTTGATGGCTTGCAGGTACTCTGGGCAGCTTCTCTTCCAATGTCCTATCTTATGGCAGTGGTGACACTCTGCCTCCTTAGGGTTAGAGTAGGGCTTAGCAGGATCAACTTTGGTCCCACTAGAAGAGGCACCATCTCGGGCTTTAACCTTGCGATAGTTCTTTGACGAAGCTTTCATCTTCTTTCCCTTTCCTTGACCAATAGCCAAGACAGGAGCAGCGGGTGGATTGGGAGTTGGTGCAACAGACTTGTCTTTGAAGTTGCTCTCAGCGACCCTCAAGAGACCTTGGAGTTTGCTTAGGGTGATCTCCTCTTTGTTCATGTGGTAGGTCATCCTAAATTGATTGTACATCGGAGTCAAAGAATGAAGCACCATGTCGATCGCCAAGTCTTCCCCAAAGTCAACATTTAACTTGCGAAGGCGGTCGACATACCTTTGCATCTTTTGCAGGTGCACGGTAAGAGATTCTCCATGACCCATCTTAGCGGAAATCATGTTAGTGAAAATCTCATAACGCTCTTGTCTCGCGTTTTGGTGGTATCTCTCCAATAAGTCTTGATGCATTTCGTACGGGTACATGTCCTCATAGGACTTTTGGAATTCGGAGTTCATGGTTGTGACAACCCGATATTTCAACTCTTTGTAATGACCAAAAAGGGTCAAGTATTGTAACCACTTTTAAGTAATAAAATGTACAAATAGTTCTATTTAATTTCCTTCTATGTTTAAATGTCTTTGAACCATGATTGTACGTGAAAAGAACGCCCAAATCCGACTTCATATAGCGAAGTTATGATTTTTCCAAGTTCGGATTAGCAACAGACATCTAAAAACTCGAATCGGAGATCGAGCGACTTTTGGCCGGAATGACCTAAACGAGAATCGAAGGCCTCGACAATGGTATTCCAGCGGTAAAAAGTCTGGCAAAAACCGACATCAGATAAAGAAGTTATGAATTTTCAAAGAAATTCCTTAAACACGATGAGTTTAAAATAAATAATAAAAAAAAATAATTTCGGAATTTGTCGACGGAGTCTAAATGAAAGTTGTAGAGCGTAGTCTCACCTACGCGTGGATATAAAGACCATCGAAAATGGAGTTCGTATGAAGAAGATATGAATTTTTGAAGTTTATTAAATAAATTATATATTTATTTAATTCAAAAATCGGACCTTATCCGAAGAGGAGTCAGCGTCCTCATCCGAGGTACGCGCTGCCTACTCCTGTACGCCCTGCGTACCCAAGAGACTTGGCCTCTGATCGTCCACGTCGCCCTATCCGAGGCGTCCGACCCGTCCGAAGCGTCCGACCCGCCGTCCCATCCGACCCGCCTCCCCAGCAATCCGTCCCATCCGAAGCCGAGGCAGTCGAGGCTTCGTTCATGCATGACGTACGCGTACGCGCTGCGTACGAGTATACGCCCCGCATACCGAGGCAGTTCAGCCTTCCTATAAATAGGATGCGAGGGCTTCCGAGAAAAGGGCTCATTTCTCTCCTCTCTCTCACAATCTTGCCTCGTTTTCCGTGCCCGTTCAAACCCGAAGCTCTGGTCTTTTTGCTCAAGTCCCGAGGGTCGATTTTACTCGCGAGATTCCCGAGAATCCCGAGGAAAATCCGTTTCCCGAGACGAAACTCTGCTCGGTTTTCCATCTCGCTATCTTCAAACTTTCAAGTGAGTTCATACCCCTTAATTTACCTTTTAAATATTTTATAAATTCTTTTATATGCTTTCAAGGGGGGGATTACAAGTAAAACACACGAGTATTATCGTGTGTTACATAAAGAAACTCTTTTATATGCTGTTATATATCCAAATCACATGCGATTTATAAACCTTTAAGGAACTTTCATATATATAACATATGTTAAAATGGCATTCTATCTTTTGAAATATAAATTTGTTGTAATGCATGTATAAACTAAACTTTTCTTAGATTATTCTTGTCTATCTTGGACTCTACACCAAAAATCTATGCTTTCATAAACAAGTGATTCCTTTTCTAGGTATTTCTAAACAAACAAGACACACTTTTAGAAAACTATAATAGGTATGGTTTTACGAACAAATTTCTAACTCTTATGTACTAGAAACATGAATTTCAAGAAGTTTACTTTCGTATACAAGAAAAAAAAACGTAACATTTTAACAAGTAGATCTGTTTTTTATACCACGGTTTTGTGAGACACTAACTTCATGTACGTTCGAGTACACATTTCAAGTCCTGTATTATATACCAGAATCCCTTGGAGGGCGAGCGTGGTGTTTGTGTATAGATCTATACGGGCTTGACAACCCGCGCCCTGACTGTTAGCTGCAGTCCACCGTTTGGGGTGACAAACGTCATAACATTCCAACGCCTGAAGAACGTTGTGTATAGGCATTCCGAGTCGATAGTATGGTTATAAAACTCACAAGGGGTATTAAAAATGCATTGATTTACAAGGTTTTCAAACTCATTGGTTATTTTACACTTACATACATTTTAGAAACAAACATTGGTCTTGAGTGAAGGCTACTATTATACTAGTAGAAAATATAGGATTTTCTAAACACAAACAAACAAGGACAAAACATTTCATTTCATTCAAACATTGTCATTTAAATACTTATGAAACTCACCAGCTTAAATGCTGATCTACTCTTTCAAAATTACTTGTATGTCCCAGGAAATCAGTAAATTTCAGGTATTCATTTTGCTTTTGATGAAGGGATGCTGCGGCGCCAGTTTAATCTCGTATTTTGACATCATATTGTAATTGGTTTTGAACATGTAACTTTTGACAAATGTAAACTTTCAATTATATATGTGATGGTTGTATTGCTTTCTTTACTATGTATTCATTTGTTACGTTACCACATGAAGTCATCCGCCCCCGAACGTTTCCGCCGTTCAGGTTTGGGGGTGTGACAGATTGGTATCAGAGCAATGTTTATAGTGAACTAAGTATATCGAACCACATAAGATATACAAACTATAAATGCTTAAGGGACTAATACTCTCTGACAAAACAAATTTTCTTTTTACGCGTAAGCAGCCTTGCGTTCAACTTAAATTGATAGTTCATTTAAGTACAATTACATGCATACCACAAATTATTTTCATGTTATACAACTATACAAGTATATAGACAAGTTGACACTACGATTGAGACTCGATATATGTAATCAGATTTTGGACAAATATAGCGTGATCAACTATATTTGCCCGAGATTGGACCAACGTATATCGAGGAATGATCGTAGTAAGCAACAAGTCAAACCTTACCAAACCATTACTAGAATCAAACACAAGAATTTAAATACTATAGGAGTATTTGCTATCTAAACTAGTTTAACTTACATGTTTTGCACGTTTCAACTTTATTCCATTCTTATAACCCTATTTCTCGTACAGTCAAATGGCTGGATTTCACCACCCTGGCGACCCCTACTTTCCCAACCAAGGCAACGGAGGATGGATCGAAGATGATCCCGAAGAGGACGAGGAACCTATAGAAGTGGGTGATGACTCCGGTACCGACTCAGAGCCGGAAGTTATCGATCCACCACCCATTTAACCTCCCGTCTTCGTAAGGAACTTTCAAGGACCAACTCCCGTCTGGGGAAGTCACCTCCACCATTGGAGCCAACAGCAAAACCTACGCCCTCCCTACGGCATGTGCCGGGACTTCTACGATGTCCGAGGCGGAGGTTCAGCTGATCGAGCACTCCCGGTAATAGTGGGTAAGTTAGCCAATCAGTCCTATCAGTCTGGAGTTCAAGCTAGTCGACTCCGGGATGTCAACGTGGAAGTGCAGGTTCACACTTCTGACATCCGTAGGCTGGACAAGATACAAGACAATGCTCAACTCCAAACCGAAGCATTTCAAGCGCAAATGATTGCAGCCCTCGCTGAACTGAGGGAACAACAAGCCGCTTTTGATAGGCGTCTAATGGAGTCGAAGCAATCAGATGCGGATTCAAGCTCCAAGCGCAACCTACGACGCAAGTAGTGCTTGTCAAGGACTCAAATTTTGTTATAGTTTAGGACCTCGGCTAAAAGTCTTTAAATTTCTCGAACTTTGTAACCGGAGACCCTTATAGGGGTCAAATTTTCATGATCGTTGTAACAACTTTTATATTAATATAAGTGACACTATTACTACTATGTTAAGTATTTCGTTCAAACCTTGAATGGTCTTTGGGAAGCCAAATACTTGTTTCATACCTTCAGTCTTACAAATAACTTTCATTCTTCTATTTTAAGACTCATACTATCATCTGTTGTTGATCTATAGCGATTTAGTTCATGAGACACATACATTTTCTATTCTATGAAATTCTTATCCTTGTCTTTTCAACCTATAGTTGAAGGATGCCTCCACGTAGGAATCCAAGGAGAAACAACGGTGAGGAAGCACCTGTACCACCACCACCTCAATTTGATGCTGTTATGTTTCAAGCAGCAGTCACCGCAACGGTGGCAGCTGCCATGTCACAGATCAATAACTCGAGTACTAATGGCTCGGGATCTGGCACACACCTATCCAACCATGGCGAGAGTCATGGACCACCTCGAGAATGCACCTATAAGGACTTCACTAATGCCAAGCCCCGGATGTTTTATGGAACTGGTGGTGTAATGGCCCTGAGGCAGTGGATTGAAAGGACGGAGGCAGTCTTTGAAATCTGCTCCTGTCCCGAGCACAGCAAAGTCAAATTTGCAACTTTCACCCTTCTTGATAAAGCTTTAACTTGGTGGAATGGCCACGTTAAAGTACTTACCCTAATCGTGGCAAACTCCATAAGCTGGGAGAGCCTGAAGGCCATGATGATGAGAGAATACTGCCCACGGGGAGAGATTCAAAAGCTTGAACACGAGCTATGGACTCTCGGAATGGTTGGTACCGACATTGCTACTTATACCAACAGATTCTGCGAGCTGGCAATCCTTTGTCCAGATATGATTGCTCCCGAGAGCAAGAAAATAGAAAGGTACATCTGGGGACTGACGCCCCAAATGCGATCAAGCGTGTTAGCTTCTAAACCTGACACCTTTGAAAGTGCTAAAGAACTGGCACAATCTTTGATTGACTACGGAGGTCATCAGAACTCAACCACTTCTGCACCAGCACCACAGAAAGGAAACAACAACAACAACAACAACAACAACAACAACAATGGCAGAAAGAGAGTGTGGAATAAAGGGAAGGGTGGGTCTTCCCAAGAATCCGCAAAGAAACAACTGGTTTCAGTGAATGCTGCCACTGTACCTACTGCAGCTCCTACAAATACCTACCCAACAAAGCCTTATGTAGGTAACCTCCCAAAGTGTACCAAATGCAATTACCACCACCATGGGCCTTGTCGGGAAATGCAGTGCGCCAACTGCAACAGGAAGGGACACACAGCCCGTTTCTGCAAAGACCCTGCAAAACCTATCACTCAAGTTCCCGGTGCGGGTGTAGGGAAGACTTGCTACGGTTGTGGCGAGGTGGGCCACTACAAGAGGAACTGTCCTAAGGCAGCAGGCACCGGAGGTGTGGGACGAGTTTTGGCAATAGGCCACGACGAAGCTGTAGCTGACCCAACTATAGTTGCTGGTACGTTCCTTCTCGATAATTCATACGCATGCATATTATTCGATAGTGGAGCGGAGAGAAGCTTCGTGAGTCAAAACTTTATTCATTTACTTAAACCTAAACCTAGCAAGTTAGAAAAATCATTCACTGTAGAGATGGCCAATGGAAAAACCGAAAACACTAATTGCATATACATGGGCTGTACGTTAACTTTAGATGGCCATTCTTTCCCAATCAATCTCATGCCGGTCCAAATTAAAAGTTTCGACGTCATAGTCGGCATGGATTGGTTGAGTCTTCTTCGCGCCGACATCATGTGCTTTGAGAAAGCAGTCCGTCTTAATCTCCCTAACAACGAAACCTTAGTTATCTACGGCGACAAATCTAGTACAAACCTTCGCATCATTTCGTGCATCCAAGCTCGAAAGTGCTTGCGGAAGGATTGTCAAGCATTCCTAGCACACATCGTGGATACAAGTCAAGAACTGAAGGACATCAAGAGCATCTCGGTAGTACGCGACTTTCCTGATATCTTTCCAGAAGAACTACCAGGATTACCACCGCAACGCCAAGTCGAGTTCAGAATCGACTTAGTTCCAGGAGCTACCCCAGTAGCAAAGTCGCCTTACCGTCTCGCACCAGCAGAGATGCAGGAACTTTCCAGTCAACTTAATGAACTCCTTCAAAAAGGATTCATAAGACCAAGTTTCTCACCTTGGGGAGCACCGGTCTTGTTTGTAAAGAAGAAAGACGGATCGTTCCGTATGTGCATCGACTACAGAGAGCTGAACAAACTTACTGTCAAGAACCGCTATCCTCTACCCCGCATTGACGACCTATTCGATCAACTTCAAGGAGCGAACTACTTCTCAAAGATAGACCTACGATCCGGATATCACCAATTACGAGTTCTAGAGGGGGACATTCCAAAGACAGCTTTCCGAACTCGTTATGGACACTACGAATTTGTAGTGATGCCGTTCGGATTAACCAATGCACCAGCGGTATTTATGGACCTAATGAATAGGGTATGCCGCCCTTACTTGGATCAGTTCGTCATCGTCTTTATCGATGATATACTTATCTACTCTTGAAGTGAGGAAGAGCATAGTCAGCACCTACGAAAAAGTCCTAGAAACACTGCGAACGGAGAAACTCTATGCGAAGTTCTCTAAATGCGAATTTTGGATTCGAAGAGTCGAATTTTTAGGCCACGTTGTTAGCGAGAAAGGTATACACGTGGACCCCTCCAAAATTAAGGCTATTGAGAACTGGTCGGCACCAAAGACACCTACAGAAATTCGTCAATTTCTAGGTCTAGCTGGCTACTATCGCAGATTCATAAAGAACTTTTCGAGCATTGCGAAACCTCTTACTACATTAACCCAGAAAGGTGTGGCCTTTGACTGGGAAGCGAAACAAGAGAAGGCATTCCAGACACTAAAGCAGGCCTTGTGCACCGCACCGATACTATCCCTCCCCGAAGGGATAGAAGACTTCGTAGTGTATTGCGATGCGTCAAATCAAGGACATGGTTGTGTTCTTATGCAGAGAGGGAAGGTTATCGCTTATGCCTCCCGACAGCTTAAGACACACAAAGTGAACTATACGACACACGATCTCGAGTTAGGAGCAGTGGTATTTGCTCTGAAGATCTGGAGGCACTACTTATACGGGACAAAGAGTACTATTTTCACCGATCACAAGAGCCTTCAACACATTTTCGATCAAAAGGAACTCAACATGCGACAACGACGATGGGTTGAGTTACTGAATGACTACGAATGCGAAATTCGTTATCATCCTGGCAAGGCCAACGTAGTAGCTGACGCCCTCAGTCGAAAGGAATACACTGGTCGGAGGGTCAAATCTCTGACCATGACTATCCATTCCCACTTATCCACACAAATTAAGGAGGCACAAATGGAAGCTTTGCAACCTGAAAATGTGGCAGGTGAATCCCTGCGAGGAATGGAGAAGAATCTAGAAGTCAAGGGTGGCGGAGCCTACTATCTCATGGACCGAATCTGGACCCCGAAACATGGTGGTTTCAGAAACGTAGTCATGACCGAGGCTCATAACTCAAGATATTCTGTTCACCCGGGTTCAGATAAAATGTATCTGGATCTTAAGAAGCTGTACTGGTGGCCTAACATGAAAGCAGAAATTGCTACCTTCGTGAGTAAATGTCTTACTTGCGCTAAGGTTAAGGTCGAGTATCAGAAACCGTCAGGATTACTACAACAACCAGAGATACCAGAATGGAAATGGGAGCGGATTACTATGGACTTCATAACCAAGTTACCCAAGACGACAAGTGGACTCGATACCATATGGGTCATTGTCGACAGATTGACCAAATCCGCGCATTTCCTACCCATCAAGGAGACTGACAAAATGGAGAAGCTTACAAGAACTTACTTAAGGGAAGTAGTGCGGCTGCATGGTGTTCCGATATCCATTATCTCCGATCGAGATAGTAGATTCACTTCAAGATTCTGGCAGTCACTACAAAGTTCCCTGGGAACTAGGCTAGACATGAGTACAGCCTACCACCCACAAACAGACGGACAAAGTGAGAGAACAATACAAACTTTAGAAGATATGCTGAGAGCCTGTGTGATTGACTTTGGAAAGGCATGGGATATTCATTTACCCCTTGTCGAATTTTCATACAACAATAGTTATCATACAAGCATAAAGGCTGCTCCGTTTGAAGCCCTCTATGGTCGAAAGTGCAGATCCCCTCTGTGCTGGACTGAAGTTGGCGATACCCAGCTAGCTAGAGGAAGAGTTCCTGAAAGCACTCTCACCGGTCCGGAAATCATACGAGAAACGACAGAGAAGATCGTTCAGATTCGTGAACGATTGAAAGCCTTTAGAGACCGACAGAAAAGCTACGCTGACCAAAGGAGGAAACCTTTGGAATTCCAGGTAGGAAACCACGTCTTATTAAAGGTCTCACCGTGGAAGGGTTTAATACGATTTGGAAAGCGTGGGAAACTAAATCCAAGATACATAGGGCCTTTCGAGATCCTTGCCAGAATCGGCCCTGTGGCTTACAAACTTAACCTACCGCGCGAACTTAGTAACATCCATCCAACCTTCCACGTCTCAAACTTGAAAAAGTGTCTGTCCGACGAGACTCTTGTTATTCCACTCGACGAGATCGAGATCAACGAGAGCCTCAACTTTATGGAAGAACCAGTACAAATCATGGACCGAGAGGTCAAACAAACAAAACAAAGTCGCATACCCATCGTGAAGGTTCGCTGGAACGCCAAGCAGGGACCTGAATTCACATGGGAACGCGAAGATCAGATGAAACAAAAGTACTCTCATCTCTTTCATGTTCACTAGTATCTTTACTACTTTAAATTTCGGGACGAAATTCTCTCTAACGGGGGGATGATGTGACAACCCGATATTTCAACTCTTTGTAATGACCAAAAAGGGTCAAGTATTGTAACCACTTTTGGGTAATAAAATGTACAAATAGTTCTATTTAATTTCCTTCTATGTTTAAATGTCTTTGAACCATGATCGTACGTGAAAAGAACGCCCAAATCCGACTTCATATAGGGAAGTTATGATTTTTCCAAGCTCGGCTTAGCAACAGACATCTAAAAACTCGAATCGGAGATCGAGCGACTTTTGGCCGGAATGACCTAAACGAGAATCGAAGGCCTCGACAATGGTATTCCAGCGGTAAAAAGTCTGGCAAAAACCGACATCAGATAAAGAAGTTATGAATTTTCAAAGAAATTCCTTAAACACGATGAGTTTAAAATAAATAATAAAAAAAAATAATTTCGGAATTTGCCGACGGAGTCTAAACGAAAGTTGTAGAGCGTAGTCTCACCTACGCGTGGATATAAAGACCATCAAAAACGGAGTTCGTATGAAGAAGATATGAATTTTTGAAGTTTATTAAATAAATTATATATTTATTTAATTCAAAAATCGGACCTTATCCGAAGAGGAGTCAGCGTCCTCATCCGAGGTACGCGCTGCGTACTCTTGTACGCCCTGCGTACCTAAGAGACTTGGCCTCTGATCGTCCACGTCGCCCTATCCGAGGCGTCCGACCCGTCCGAAGCGTCCGACCCGCCGTCCCATCCGACCTGCCTCCCCAGCAACCCGTCCCATCCGAAGCCGAGGCAGTCGAGGCTTTGGTCATGCATGACGTACGCGTACGCGCTGCGTACGAGCATACGCCCCGCGTACCAAGGCAGTTCAGCCTTCCTATAAATAGGATGCGAGGGCTTCCGAGAAAAGGGCTCATTTCTCTCCTCTCTCTCACAATCTTGCCTCGTTTTCCGTGCCCGTTCAAACCCGAAGCTCTGGTCTTTTTGCTCAAGTCCCGAGGGTCGATTTTACTCCCGAGAATCCCGAGGAAAATCCGTTTCCCGAGACGAAACTCTACTCGGTTTTCCATCTCGCTATCTTCAAACTTTCAAGTGAGTTCATACCCCTTAATTTACCTTTTAAATATTTTATAAATTCTTTTATATGCTTTCAAGGGGGGGATTACAAGTAAAACACACGAGTATTATTGTGTGTTACATAAAGAAACTCTTTTATATGCTGTTATATATCCAAATCACATGCGATTTATAAACCTTTAAGGAACTTTCATATATATAACATATGTTAAAATGGCATTCTATCTTTTGAAATATAAATTTGTTGTAATGCATGTATAAACTAAACTTTTCTTAGATTATTCTTGTCTATCTTGGACTCTACACCAAAAATCTATGCTTTCATAAACAAGTGATTCCTTTTCTAGGTATTTCTAAACAAACAAGACACACTTTTAGAAAACTATAATAGGTATGGTTTTACGAACAAATTTCTAACTCTTATGTACTAGAAACATGAATTTCAAGAAGTTTACTTTCGTATACAAGAAAAAAAAAACGTAACATTTTAACAAGTAGATCTGTTTTTTATACCACGGTTTTGTGAGACACTAACTTCATGTACGTTCGAGTACACATTTCAAGTCCTGTATTATATACCAGAATCCCTTGGAGGGGGAGCGTGGTGTTTGTGTATAGATCTATACGGGCTTGACAACCCGCGCCCTGACTGTTAGCTGCAGTCCACCGTTTGGGGTGACAAACGTCATAACATTCCAACGCCTGAAGAACGTTGTGTATAGGCATTCCGAGTCGATAGTATGGTTATAAAACTCACAAGGGGTATTAAAAATGCATTGATTTACAAGGTTTTCAAACTCATTGGTTATTTTACACTGACATACATTTTAGAAACAAACATTGGTCTTGAGTGAAGGCTACTATTATACTAGTAGAAAATATAGGATTTTCTAAACACAAACAAACAAGGACAAAACATTTCATTTCATTCAAACATTGTCATTTAAATACTTATGAAACTCACCAGCTTAAATGCTGATCTACTCTTTCAAAATTACTTGTATGTCCCAGGAAATCAGTAAATTTCAGGTATTCATTTTGCTTTTGATGAAGGGATGCTGCGGCGCCAGTTTAATCTCGTATTTTGACATCATATTGTAATTGGTTTTGAACATGTAACTTTTGACAAATGTAAACTTTCAATTATATATGTGATGGTTGTATTGCTTTCTTTACTATGTATTCATTTGTTACGTTACCACATGAAGTCATCCGCCCCCGAACGTTTCCGCCGTTCAGGTTTGGGGGTGTGACAGATTGGTATCAGAGCAATGTTTATAGTGAACTAAGTATATCGAACCACATAAGATATACAAACTATAAATGCTTAAGGGACTAATACTCTCTGACAAAACAAATTTTCTTTTTACGCGTAAGCAGCCTTGCGTTCAACTTAAATTGATAGTTCATTTAAGTACAATTACATGCATACCACAAATTATTTTCATGTTATACAACTATACAAGTATATAGACAAGTTGACACTACGATTGAGACTCGATATATGTAATCAGATTTTGGACAAATATAGCGTGATCAACTATATTTGCCCGAGATTGGACCAACGTATATCGAGGAATGATCGTAGTAAGCAACAAGTCAAACCTTACCAAACCATTACTAGAATCAAACACAAGAATTTAAATACTATAGGAGTATTTGCTATCTAAACTAGTTTAACTTACATGTTTTGCACGTTTCAACTTTATTCCATTCTTATAACCCTATTTCTCGTACAGTCAAATGGCTGGATTTCACCACCCTGGCGACCCCTACTTTCCCAACCAAGGCAACGGAGGATGGATCGAAGATGATCCCGAAGAGGACGAGGAACCCATAGAAGTGGGTGATGACTCCGGTACCGACTCAGAGCCGGAAGTTATCGATCCACCACCCATTTAACCTCCCGTCTTCGTAAGGAACTTTCAAGGACCGACTCCCGTCTGGGGAAGTCACCTCCACCATTGGATCCAACAGCAAAACCTACGCCCTCCCTACGGCATGTGCCGGGACTTCTACGATGTCCGAGGCGGAGGTTCAGCTGATCGAGCACTCCCGGTAATAGTGGGTAAGTTAGCCAATCAGTCCTATCAGTCTGGAGTTCAAGCTAGTCGACTCCGGGATGTCAACGTGGAAGTGCAGGTTCACACTTCTGACATCCGTAGGCTGGACAAGATACAAGACAATGCTCAACTCCAAACCGAAGCATTTCAAGCGCAAATGATTGCAGCCCTCGCTGAACTGAGGGAACAACAAGCCGCTTTTGATAGGCGTCTAATGGAGTCGAAGCAATCAGATGCGGAGTCAAGCTCCAAGCGCAACCTACGACGCAAGTAGTGCTTGTCAAGGACTCAAATTTTGTTATAGTTTAGGACCTCGGCTAAAAGTCTTTAAATTTCTCGAACTTTGTAACCGGAGACCCTTATAGGGGTCAAATTTTCATGATCGTTGTAACAACTTTTATATTAATATAAGTGACACTATTACTACTATGTTAAGTATTTCGTTCAAACCTTGAATGGTCTTTGGGAAGCCAAATACTTGTTTCATACCTTCAGTCTTACAAATAACTTTCATTCTTCTATTTTAAGACTCATACTATCATCTGTTGTTGATCTATAGCGATTTAGTTCAAGAGACACATACATTTTCTATTCTATGAAATTCTTATCCTTGTCTTTTCAACCTATAGTTGAAGGATGCCTCCACGTAGGAATCCAAGGAGAAACAACGGTGAGGAAGCACCTGTACCACCACCACCTCCACCACCTCAATTTGATGCTGTTATGTTTCAAGCAGCAGTCACCGCAACGGTGGCAGCTGCCATGTCACAGATCAATAACTCGAGTACTAATGGCTCGGGATCTGGCACACACCTATCCAACCATGGCGAGAGTCATGGACCACCTCGAGAATGCACCTATAAGGACTTCACTAATGCCAAGCCCCGGATGTTTTATGGAACTGGTGGTGTAATGGCCCTGAGGCAGTGGATTGAAAGGACGGAGGCAGTCTTTGAAATCTGCTCCTGTCCCGAGCACAGCAAAGTCAAATTTGCAACTTTCACCCTTCTTGATAAAGCTTTAACTTGGTGGAATGGCCACGTTAAAGTACTTACCCTAATCGTGGCAAACTCCATAAGCTGGGAGAGCCTGAAGGCCATGATGATGAGAGAATACTGCCCACGGGGAGAGATTCAAAAGCTTGAACACGAGCTATGGACTCTCGGAATGGTTGGTACCGACATTGCTACTTATACCAACAGATTCTGCGAGCTGGCAATCCTTTGTCCAGATATGATTGCTCCCGAGAGCAAGAAAATAGAAAGGTACATCTGGGGACTGACGCCCCAAATGCGATCAAGCGTGTTAGCTTCTAAACCTGACACCTTTGAAAGTGCTAAAGAACTGGCACAATCTTTGATTGACTACGGAGGTCATCAGAACTCAACCACTTCTGCACCAGCACCACAGAAAGGAAACAACAACAACAACAACAACAACAACAACAATGGCAGAAAGAGAGTGTGGAATAAAGGGAAGGGTGGGTCTTCCCAAGAATCCGCAAAGAAACAACTGGTTTCAGTGAATGCTGCCACTGTACCTACTGCAGCTCCTACAAATACCTACCCAACAAAGCCTTATGTAGGTAACCTCCCAAAGTGTACCAAATGCAATTACCACCACCATGGGCCTTGTCGGGAAATGCAGTGCGCCAACTGCAACAGGAAGGGACACACAGCCCGTTTCTGCAAAGACCCTGCAAAACCTATCACTCAAGTTCCCGGTGCGGGTGTAGGGCAGACTTGCTACGGTTGTGGCGAGGTGGGCCACTACAAGAGGAACTGTCCTAAGGCAGCAGGCACCGGAGGTGTGGGACGAGTTTTGGCAATAGGCCATGACGAAGCTGTAGCTGACCCAACTATAGTTGCTAGTACGTTCCTTCTCGATAATTCATACGCATGCATATTATTCGATAGTGGAGCGGAGAGAAGCTTCGTGAGTCAAAACTTTATTCATTTACTTAAACCTAAACCTAGCAAGTTAGAAAAATCATTCACTGTAGAGATGGCCAATGGAAAAACCGAAAACACTAATTGCATATACATGGGCTGTACGTTAACTTTAGACGGCCATTCTTTCCCAATCAATCTCATGCCGGTCCAAATTAAAAGTTTCGACGTCATAGTCGGCATGGATTGGTTGAGTCTTCTTCGCGCCGACATCATGTGCTTTGAGAAAGCAGTCCGTCTTAATCTCCCTAACAACGAAACCTTAGTTATCTACGGCGACAAATCTAGTACAAACCTTCGCATCATTTCGTGCATCCAAGCTCGAAAGTGCTTGCGGAAGGATTGTCAAGCATTCCTAGCACACATCGTGGATACAAGTCAAGAACTGAAGGACATCAAGAGCATCTCGGTAGTACGCGACTTTCCCGATATCTTTCCAGAAGAACTACCAGGATTACCACCGCAACGCCAAGTCGAGTTCAGAATCGACTTAGTTCCAGGAGCTACCCCAGTAGCAAAGTCGCCTTACCGTCTCGCACCAGCAGAGATGCAGGAACTTTCCAGTCAACTTAATGAACTCCTTCAAAAAGGATTCATAAGACCAAGTTTCTCACCTTGGGGAGCACCGGTCTTGTTTGTAAAGAAGAAAGACGGATCGTTCCGTATGTGCATCGACTACAGAGAGCTGAACAAACTTACTGTCAAGAACCGCTATCCTCTACCCCGCATTGACGACCTATTCGATCAACTTCAAGGAGCGAACTACTTCTCAAAGATAGACCTACGATCCGGATATCACCAATTACGAGTTCTAGAGGGGGACATTCCAAAGACAGCTTTCCGAACTCGTTATGGACACTACGAATTTGTAGTGATGCCGTTCGGATTAACCAATGCACCAGCGGTATTTATGGACCTAATGAATAGGGTATGCCGCCCTTACTTGGATCAGTTCGTCATCGTCTTTATCGATGATATACTTATCTACTCTTGAAGTGAGGAAGAGCATAGTCAGCACCTACGAAAAGTCCTAGAAACACTGCGAACGGAGAAACTCTATGCGAAGTTCTCTAAATGCGAATTTTGGATTCGAAGAGTCGAATTTTTAGGCCACGTTGTTAGCGAGAAAGGTATACACGTGGACCCCTCCAAAATTAAGGCTATTGAGAACTGGTCGGCACCAAAGACACCTACAGAAATTCGTCAATTTCTAGGTCTAGCTGGCTACTATCGCAGATTCATAAAGAACTTTTCGAGCATTGCGAAACCTCTTACTACATTAACCCAGAAAGGTGTGGCCTTTGACTGGGAAGCGAAACAAGAGAAGGCATTCCAGACACTAAAGCAGGCCTTGTGCACCGCACCGATACTATCCCTCCCCGAAGGGATAGAAGACTTCGTAGTGTATTGCGATGCGTCAAATCAAGGACTTGGTTGTGTTCTTATGCAGCGAGGGAAGGTTATCGCTTATGCCTCCCGACAGCTTAAGACACACGAAGTGAACTATACGACACACGATCTCGAGTTAGGAGCAGTGGTATTTGCTCTGAAGATCTGGAGGCACTACTTATACGGGACAAAGAGTACTATTTTCACCGATCACAAGAGCCTTCAACACATTTTCGATCAAAAGGAACTCAACATGCGACAACGACGATGGGTTGAGTTACTGAATGACTACGAATGCGAAATTCGTTATCATCCTGGCAAGGCCAACGTAGTAGCTGACGCCCTCAGTCGAAAGGAATACACTGGTCGGAGGGTCAAATCTCTGACCATGACTATCCATTCCCACTTATCCACACAAATTAAGGAGGCACAAATGGAAGCTTTGCAACCTGAAAATGTGGCAGGTGAATCCCTGCGAGGAATGGAGAAGAATCTAGAAGTCAAGGGTGGCGGAGCCTACTATCTTATGGACCGAATCTGGACCCCGAAACATGGTGGTTTCAGAAACGTAGTCATGACCGAGGCTCATAACTCAAGATATTCTGTTCACCCGGGTTCAGATAAAATGTATCTGGATCTTAAGAAGCTGTACTGGTGGCCTAACATGAAAGCAGAAATTGCTACCTTCGTGAGTAAATGTCTTACTTGCGCTAAGGTTAAGGTCGAGTATCAGAAACCGTCAGGATTACTACAACAACCAGAGATACCAGAATGGAAATGGGAGCGGATTACTATGGACTTCATAACCAAGTTACCCAAGACGACAAGTGGACTCGATACCATATGGGTCATTGTCGACAGATTGACCAAATCCGCGCATTTCCTACCCATCAAGGAGACTGACAAAATGGAGAAGCTTACAAGAACTTACTTAAGGGAAGTAGTGCGGCTGCATGGTGTTCCGATATCCATTATCTCCGATCGAGATAGTAGATTCACTTCAAGATTCTGGCAGTCACTACAAAGTTCCCTGGGAACTAGGCTAGACATGAGTACAGCCTACCACCCACAAACAGACGGACAAAGTGAGAGAACAATACAAACTTTAGAAGATATGCTGAGAGCCTGTGTGATTGACTTTGGAAAGGCATGGGATATTCATTTACCCCTTGTCGAATTTTCATACAACAATAGTTATCATACAAGCATAAAGGCTGCTCCGTTTGAAGCCCTCTATGGTCGAAAGTGCAGATCCCCTCTGTGCTGGACTGAAGTTGGCGATACCCAGCTAGCTAGAGGAAGAGTTCCTGAAAGCACTCTCACCGGTCCGGAAATCATACGAGAAACGACAGAGAAGATCGTTCAGATTCGTGAACGATTGAAAGCCTCTAGAGACCGACAGAAAAGCTACGCTGACCAAAGGAGGAAACCTTTGGAATTCCAGGTAGGAAACCACGTCTTATTAAAGGTCTCACCGTGGAAGGGTTTAATACGATTTGGAAAGCGTGGGAAACTAAATCCAAGATACATAGGGCCTTTCGAGATCCTTGCCAGAATCGGCCCTGTGGCTTACAAACTTAACCTACCGCGCGAACTTAGTAACATCCATCCAACCTTCCACGTCTCAAACTTGAAAAAGTGTCTGTCCGACGAGACTCTTGTTATTCCACTCGACGAGATCGAGATCAACGAGAGCCTCAACTTTATGGAAGAACCAGTAGAAATCATGGACCGAGAGGTCAAACAAACAAAACAAAGTCGCATACCCATCGTGAAGGTTCGCTGGAACGCCAAGCAGGGACCTGAATTCACATGGGAACGCGAAGATCAGATGAAACAAAAGTACTCTCATCTCTTTCATGTTCACTAGTATCTTTACTACTTTAAATTTCGGGACGAAATTCTCTCTAACGGGGGGATGATGTGACAACCCGATATTTCAACTCTTTGTAATGACCAAAAAGGGTCAAGTATTGTAACCACTTTTGGGTAATAAAATGTACAAATAGTTCTATTTAATTTCCTTCTATGTTTAAATGTCTTTGAACCATGATCGTACGTGAAAAGAACGCCCAAATCCGACTTCATATAGGGAAGTTATGATTTTTCCAAGCTCGGCTTAGCAACAGACATCTAAAAACTCGAATCGGAGATCGAGCGACTTTTGGCCGGAATGACCTAAACGAGAATCGAAGGCCTCGACAATGGTATTCCAGCGGTAAAAAGTCTGGCAAAAACCGACATCAGATAAAGAAGTTATGAATTTTCAAAGAAATTCCTTAAACACGATGAGTTTAAAATAAATAATAAAAAAAAATAATTTCGGAATTTGCCGACGGAGTCTAAACGAAAGTTGTAGAGCGTAGTCTCACCTACGCGTGGATATAAAGACCATCAAAAACGGAGTTCGTATGAAGAAGATATGAATTTTTGAAGTTTATTAAATAAATTATATATTTATTTAA
The DNA here is from genome assembly GCF_002870075.4 of Lactuca sativa. Classification (NCBI taxonomy): domain Eukaryota; kingdom Viridiplantae; phylum Streptophyta; class Magnoliopsida; order Asterales; family Asteraceae; genus Lactuca; species Lactuca sativa. The sequence continues at coordinate 79,133,412 of NC_056631.2, read as the reverse complement.
TTCAAAAATCGGACCTTATCCGAAGAGGAGTCAGCGTCCTCATCCGAGGTACGCGCTGCGTACTCTTGTACGCCCTGCGTACCCAAGAGACTTGGCCTCTGATCGTCCACGTCGCCCTATCCGAGGCGTCCGACCCGTCCGAAGCGTCCGACCCGCCGTCCCATCCGACCTGCCTCCCCAGCAACCCGTCCCATCCGAAGCCGAGGCAGTCGAGGCTTTGGTCATGCATGACGTACGCGTACGCGCTGCGTACGAGCATACGCCCCGCGTACCAAGGCAGTTCAGCCTTCCTATAAATAGGATGCGAGGGCTTCCGAGAAAAGGGCTCATTTCTCTCCTCTCTCTCACAATCTTGCCTCGTTTTCCGTGCCCGTTCAAACCCGAAGCGCTGGTCTTTTTGCTCAAGTCCCGAGAGTCGATTTTACTCCCGAGAATCCCGAGGAAAATCCGTTTCCCGAGACGAAACTCTACTCGGTTTTCCATCTCGCTATCTTCAAACTTTCAAGTGAGTTCATACCCCTTAATTTACCTTTTAAATATTTTATAAATTCTTTTATATGCTTTCAAGGGGGGGATTACAAGTAAAACACACGAGTATTATCGTGTGTTACATAAAGAAACTCTTTTATATGCTGTTATATATCCAAATCACATGCGATTTATAAACCTTTAAGGAACTTTCATATATATAACATATGTTAAAATGGCATTCTATCTTTTGAAATATAAATTTGTTGTAATGCATGTATAAACTAAACTTTTCTTAGATTATTCTTGTCTATCTTGGACTCTACACCAAAAATCTATGCTTTCATAAACAAGTGATTCCTTTTCTAGGTATTTCTAAACAAACAAGACACACTTTTAGAAAACTATAATAGGTATGGTTTTACGAACAAATTTCTAACTCTTATGTACTAGAAACATGAATTTCAAGAAGTTTACTTTCGTATACAAGAAAAAAAAACGTAACATTTTAACAAGTAGATCTGTTTTTTATACCACGGTTTTGTGAGACACTAACTTCATGTACGTTCGAGTACACATTTCAAGTCCTGTATTATATACCAGAATCCCTTGGAGGGGGAGCGTGGTGTTTGTGTATAGATCTATACGGGCTTGACAACCCGCGCCCTGACTGTTAGCTGCAGTCCACTGTTTGGGGTGACAAACGTCATAACATTCCAACGCCTGAAGAACGTTGTGTATAGGCATTCCGAGTCGATAGTATGGTTATAAAACTCACAAGGGGTATTAAAAATGCATTGATTTACAAGGTTTTCAAACTCATTGGTTATTTTACACTTACATACATTTTAGAAACAAACATTGGTCTTGAGTGAAGGCTACTATTATACTAGTAGAAAATATAGGATTTTCTAAACACAAACAAACAAGGACAAAACATTTCATTTCATTCAAACATTGTCATTTAAATACTTATGAAACTCACCAGCTTAAATGCTGATCTACTCTTTCAAAATTACTTGTATGTCCCAGGAAATCAGTAAATTTCAGGTATTCATTTTGCTTTTGATGAAGGGATGCTGCGGCGCCAGTTTAATCTCGTATTTTGACATCATATTGTAATTGGTTTTGAACATGTAACTTTTGACAAATGTAAACTTTCAATTATATATGTGATGGTTGTATTGCTTTCTTTACTATGTATTCATTTGTTACGTTACCACATGAAGTCATCCGCCCCCGAACGTTTCCGCCGTTCAGGTTTGGGGGTGTGACAGATTGGTATTGGAGCAATGTTTATAGTGAACTAAGTATATCGAACCACATAAGATATACAAACTATAAATGCTTAAGGGACTAATACTCTCTGACAAAACAAATTTTCTTTTTACGCGTAAGCAGCCTTGCGTTCAACTTAAATTGATAGTTCATTTAAGTACAATTACATGCATACCACAAATTATTTTCATGTTATACAACTATACAAGTATATAGACAAGTTGACACTACGATTGAGACTCGATATATGTAATCAGATTTTGGACAAATATAGCGTGATCAACTATATTTGCCCGAGATTGGACCAACGTATATCGAGGAATGATCGTAGTAAGCAACAAGTCAAACCTTACCAAACCATTACTAGAATCAAACACAAGAATTTAAATACTATAGGAGTATTTGCTATCTAAACTAGTTTAACTTACATGTTTTGCACGTTTCAACTTTATTCCATTCTTATAACCCTATTTCTCGTACAGTCAAATGGCTGGATTTCACCACCCTGGCGACCCCTACTTTCCCAACCAAGGCAACGGAGGATGGATCGAAGATGATCCCGAAGAGGACGAGGAACCCATAGAAGTGGGTGATGACTCCGGTACCGACTCAGAGCCGGAAGTTATCGATCCACCACCCATTTAACCTCCCGTCTTCGTAAGGAACTTTCAAGGACCGACTCCCGTCTGGGGAAGTCACCTCCACCATTGGATCCAACAGCAAAACCTACGCCCTCCCTACGGCATGTGCCGGGACTTCTACGATGTCCGAGGCGGAGGTTCAGCTGATCGAGCACTCCCGGTAATAGTGGGTAAGTTAGCCAATCAGTCCTATCAGTCTGGAGTTCAAGCTAGTCGACTCCGGGATGTCAACGTGGAAGTGCAGGTTCACACTTCTGACATCCGTAGGCTGGACAAGATACAAGACAATGCTCAACTCCAAACCGAAGCATTTCAAGCGCAAATGATTGCAGCCCTCGCTGAACTGAGGGAACAACAAGCCGCTTTTGATAGGCGTCTAATGGAGTCGAAGCAATCAGATGCGGAGTCAAGCTCCAAGCGCAACCTACGACGCAAGTAGTGCTTGTCAAGGACTCAAATTTTGTTATAGTTTAGGACCTCGGCTAAAAGTCTTTAAATTTCTCGAACTTTGTAACCGGAGACCCTTATAGGGGTCAAATTTTCATGATCGTTGTAACAACTTTTATATTAATATAAGTGACACTATTACTACTATGTTAAGTATTTCGTTCAAACCTTGAATGGTCTTTGGGAAGCCAAATACTTGTTTCATACCTTCAGTCTTACAAATAACTTTCATTCTTCTATTTTAAGACTCATACTATCATCTGTTGTTGATCTATAGCGATTTAGTTCATGAGACACATACATTTTCTATTCTATGAAATTCTTATCCTTGTCTTTTCAACCTATAGTTGAAGGATGCCTCCACGTAGGAATCCAAGGAGAAACAACGGTGAGGAAGCACCTATACCACCACCACCTCCACCACCTCAATTTGATGCTGTTATGTTTCAAGCAGCAGTCACCGCAACGGTGGCAGCTGCCATGTCACAGATCAATAACTCGAGTACTAATGGCTCGGGATCTGGCACACACCTATCCAACCATGGCGAGAGTCATGGACCACCTCGAGAATGCACCTATAAGGACTTCACTAATGCCAAGCCCCGGATGTTTTATGGAACTGGTGGTGTAATGGCCCTGAGGCAGTGGATTGAAAGGACGGAGGCAGTCTTTGAAATCTGCTCCTGTCCCGAGCACAGCAAAGTCAAATTTGCAACTTTCACCCTTCTTGATAAAGCTTTAACTTGGTGGAATGGCCACGTTAAAGTACTTACCCTAATCGTGGCAAACTCCATAAGCTGGGAGAGCCTGAAGGCCATGATGATGAGAGAATACTGCCCACGGGGAGAGATTCAAAAGCTTGAACACGAGCTATGGACTCTCGGAATGGTTGGTACCGACATTGCTACTTATACCAACAGATTCTGCGAGCTGGCAATCCTTTGTCCAGATATGATTGCTCCCGAGAGCAAGAAAATAGAAAGGTACATCTGGGGACTGACGCCCCAAATGCGATCAAGCGTGTTAGCTTCTAAACCTGACACCTTTGAAAGTGCTAAAGAACTGGCACAATCTTTGATTGACTACGGAGGTCATCAGAACTCAACCACTTCTGCACCAGCACCACAGAAAGGAAACAACAACAACAACAACAACAACAACAACAATGGCAGAAAGAGAGTGTGGAATAAAGGGAAGGGTGGGTCTTCCCAAGAATCCGCAAAGAAACAACTGGTTTCAGTGAATGCTGCCACTGTACCTACTGCAGCTCCTACAAATACCTACCCAACAAAGCCTTATGTAGGTAACCTCCCAAAGTGTACCAAATGCAATTACCACCACCATGGGCCTTGTCGGGAAATGCAGTGCGCCAACTGCAACAGGAAGGGACACACAGCCCGTTTCTGCAAAGACCCTGCAAAACCTATCACTCAAGTTCCCGGTGCGGGTGTAGGGCAGACTTGCTACGGTTGTGGCGAGGTGGGCCACTACAAGAGGAACTGTCCTAAGGCAGCAGGCACCGGAGGTGTGGGACGAGTTTTGGCAATAGGCCACGACGAAGCTGTAGCTGACCCAACTATAGTTGCTGGTACGTTCCTTCTCGATAATTCATACGCATGCATATTATTCGATAGTGGAGCGGAGAGAAGCTTCGTGAGTCAAAACTTTATTCATTTACTTAAACCTAAACCTAGCAAGTTAGAAAAATCATTCACTGTAGAGATGGCCAATGGAAAAACCGAAAACACTAATTGCATATACATGGGCTGTACGTTAACTTTAGACGGCCATTCTTTCCCAATCAATCTCATGCCGGTCCAAATTAAAAGTTTCGACGTCATAGTCGGCATGGATTGGTTGAGTCTTCTTCGCGCCGACATCATGTGCTTTGAGAAAGCAGTCCGTCTTAATCTCCCTAACAACGAAACCTTAGTTATCTACGGCGACAAATCTAGTACAAACCTTCGCATCATTTCGTGCATCCAAGCTCGAAAGTGCTTGCGGAAGGATTGTCAAGCATTCCTAGCACACATCGTGGATACAAGTCAAGAACTGAAGGACATCAAGAGCATCTCGGTAGTACGCGACTTTCCCGATATCTTTCCAGAAGAACTACCAGGATTACCACCGCAACGCCAAGTCGAGTTCAGAATCGACTTAGTTCTAGGAGCTACCCCAGTAGCAAAGTCGCCTTACCGTCTCGCACCAGCAGAGATGCAGGAACTTTCCAGTCAACTTAATGAACTCCTTCAAAAAGGATTCATAAGACCAAGTTTCTCACCTTGGGGAGCACCGGTCTTGTTTGTAAAGAAGAAAGACGGATCGTTCCGTATGTGCATCGACTACAGAGAGCTGAACAAACTTACTGTCAAGAACCGCTATCCTCTACCCCGCATTGACGACCTATTCGATCAACTTCAAGGAGCGAACTACTTCTCAAAGATAGACCTACGATCCGGATATCACCAATTACGAGTTCTAGAGGGGGACATTCCAAAGACAGCTTTCCGAACTCGTTATGGACACTACGAATTTGTAGTGATGCCGTTCGGATTAACCAATGCACCAGCGGTATTTATGGACCTAATGAATAGGGTATGCCGCCCTTACTTGGATCAGTTCGTCATCGTCTTTATCGATGATATACTTATCTACTCTTGAAGTGAGGAAGAGCATAGTCAGCACCTACGAAAAGTCCTAGAAACACTGCGAACGGAGAAACTCTATGCGAAGTTCTCTAAATGCGAATTTTGGATTCGAAGAGTCGAATTTTTAGGCCACGTTGTTAGCGAGAAAGGTATACACGTGGACCCCTCCAAAATTAAGGCTATTGAGAACTGGTCGGCACCAAAGACACCTACAGAAATTCGTCAATTTCTAGGTCTAGCTAGCTACTATCGCAGATTCATAAAGAACTTTTCGAGCATTGCGAGACCTCTTACTATATTAACCCAGAAAGGTGTGGCCTTTGACTGGGAAGCGAAACAAGAGAAGGCATTCCAGACACTAAAGCAGGCCTTGTGCACCGCACCGATACTATCCCTCCCCGAAGGGATAGAAGACTTCGTAGTGTATTGCGATGCGTCAAATCAAGGACTTGGTTGTGTTCTTATGCAGAGAGGGAAGGTTATCGCTTATGCCTCCCGACAGCTTAAGACACACGAAGTGAACTATACGACACACGATCTCGAGTTAGGAGCAGTGGTATTTGCTCTGAAGATCTGGAGGCACTACTTATACGGGACAAAGAGTACTATTTTCACCGATCACAAGAGCCTTCAACACATTTTCGATCAAAAGGAACTCAACATGCGACAACGACGATGGGTTGAGTTACTGAATGACTACGAATGCGAAATTCGTTATCATCCTGGCAAGGCCAACGTAGTAGCTGACGCCCTCAGTCGAAAGGAATACACTGGTCGGAGGGTCAAATCTCTGACCATGACTATCCATTCCCACTTATCCACACAAATTAAGGAGGCACAAATGGAAGCTTTGCAACCTGAAAATGTGGCAGGTGAATCCCTGCGAGGAATGGAGAAGAATCTAGAAGTCAAGGGTGGCGGAGCCTACTATCTCATGGACCGAATCTGGACCCCGAAACATGGTGGTTTCAGAAACGTAGTCATGACCGAGGCTCATAACTCAAGATATTCTGTTCACCCGGGTTCAGATAAAATGTATCTGGATCTTAAGAAGCTGTACTGGTGGCCTAACATGAAAGCAGAAATTGCTACCTTCGTGAGTAAATGTCTTACTTGCGCTAAGGTTAAGGTCGAGTATCAGAAACCGTCAGGATTACTACAACAACCAGAGATACCAGAATGGAAATGGGAGCGGATTACTATGGACTTCATAACCAAGTTACCCAAGACGACAAGTGGACTCGATACCATATGGGTCATTGTCGACAGATTGACCAAATCCGCGCATTTCCTACCCATCAAGGAGACTGACAAAATGGAGAAGCTTACAAGAACTTACTTAAGGGAAGTAGTGCGGCTGCATGGTGTTCCGATATCCATTATCTCCGATCGAGATAGTAGATTCACTTCAAGATTCTGGCAGTCACTACAAAGTTCCCTGGGAACTAGGCTAGACATGAGTACAGCCTACCACCCACAAACAGACGGACAAAGTGAGAGAACAATACAAACTTTAGAAGATATGCTGAGAGCCTGTGTGATTGACTTTGGAAAGGCATGGGATATTCATTTACCCCTTGTCGAATTTTCATACAACAATAGTTATCATACAAGCATAAAGGCTGCTCCGTTTGAAGCCCTCTATGGTCGAAAGTGCAGATCCCCTCTGTGCTGGACTGAAGTTGGCGATACCCAGCTAGCTAGAGGAAGAGTTCCTGAAAGCACTCTCACCGGTCCGGAAATCATACGAGAAACGACAGAGAAGATCGTTCAGATTCGTGAACGATTGAAAGCCTTTAGAGACCGACAGAAAAGCTACGCTGACCAAAGGAGGAAACCTTTGGAATTCCAGGTAGGAAACCACGTCTTATTAAAGGTCTCACCGTGGAAGGGTTTAATACGATTTGGAAAGCGTGGGAAACTAAATCCAAGATACATAGGTCCTTTCGAGATCCTTGCCAGAATCGGCCCTGTGGCTTACAAACTTAACCTACCGCGCGAACTTAGTAACATCCATCCAACCTTCCACGTCTCAAACTTGAAAAAGTGTCTGTCCGACGAGACTCTTGTTATTCCACTCGACGAGATCGAGATCAACGAGAGCCTCAACTTTATGGAAGAACCAGTAGAAATCATGGACCGAGAGGTCAAACAAACAAAACAAAGTCGCATACCCATCGTGAAGGTTCGCTGGAACGCCAAGCAGGGACCTGAATTCACATGGGAACGCGAAGATCAGATGAAACAAAAGTACTCTCATCTCTTTCATGTTCACTAGTATCTTTACTACTTTAAATTTCGGGACAAAATTCTCTCTAACGGGGGGATGATGTGACAACCCGATATTTCAACTCTTTGTAATGACCAAAAAGGGTCAAGTATTGTAACCACTTTTGGGTAATAAAATGTACAAATAGTTCTATTTAATTTCCTTCTATGTTTAAATGTCTTTGAACCATGATCGTACGTGAAAAGAACGCCCAAATCCGACTTCATATAGGGAAGTTATGATTTTTCCAAGCTCGGCTTAGCAACAGACATCTAAAAACTCGAATCGGAGATCGAGCGACTTTTGGCCGGAATGACCTAAACGAGAATCGAAGGCCTCGACAATGGTATTCCAGCGGTAAAAAGTCTGGCAAAAACCGACATCAGATAAAGAAGTTATGAATTTTCAAAGAAATTCCTTAAACACGATGAGTTTAAAATAAATAATAAAAAAAAAAATTTCGGAATTTGCCGACGGAGTCTAAACGAAAGTTGTAGAGCGTAGTCTCACCTACGCGTGGATATAAAGACCATCAAAAACGGAGTTCGTATGAAGAAGATATGAATTTTTGAAGTTTATTAAATAAATTATATATTTATTTAATTCAAAAATCGGACCTTATCCGAAGAGGAGTCAGCGTCCTCATCCGAGGTACGCGCTGCGTACTCTTGTACGCCCTGCGTACCTAAGAGACTTGGCCTCTGATCGTCCACGTCGCCCTATCCGAGGCGTCCGACCCGTCCGAAGCGTCCGACCCGCCGTCCCATCCGACCTGCCTCCCCAGCAACCCGTCCCATCCGAAGCCGAGGCAGTCGAGGCTTTGGTCATGCATGACGTACGCGTACGCGCTGCGTACGAGCATACGCCCCGCGTACCAAGGCAGTTCAGCCTTCCTATAAATAGGATGCGAGGGCTTCCGAGAAAAGGGCTCATTTCTCTCCTCTCTCTCACAATCTTGCCTCGTTTTCCGTGCCCGTTCAAACCCGAAGCTCTGGTCTTTTTGCTCAAGTCCCGAGGGTCGATTTTACTCCCGAGAATCCCGAGGAAAATCCGTTTCCCGAGACGAAACTCTACTCGGTTTTCCATCTCGCTATCTTCAAACTTTCAAGTGAGTTCATACCCCTTAATTTACCTTTTAAATATTTTATAAATTCTTTTATATGCTTTCAAGGGGGGGATTACAAGTAAAACACACGAGTATTATCGTGTGTTACATAAAGAAACTCTTTTATATGCTGTTATATATCCAAATCACATGCGATTTATAAACCTTTAAGGAACTTTCATATATATAACATATGTTAAAATGGCATTCTATCTTTTGAAATATAAATTTGTTGTAATGCATGTATAAACTAAACTTTTCTTAGATTATTCTTGTCTATCTTGGACTCTACACCAAAAATCTATGCTTTCATAAACAAGTGATTCCTTTTCTAGGTATTTCTAAACAAACAAGACACACTTTTAGAAAACTATAATAGGTATGGTTTTACGAACAAATTTCTAACTCTTATGTACTAGAAACATGAATTTCAAGAAGTTTACTTTCGTATACAAGAAAAAAAAAACGTAACATTTTAACAAGTAGATCTGTTTTTTATACCACGGTTTTGTGAGACACTAACTTCATGTACGTTCGAGTACACATTTCAAGTCCTGTATTATATACCAGAATCCCTTGGAGGGGGAGCGTGGTGTTTGTGTATAGATCTATACGGGCTTGACAACCCGCGCCCTGACTGTTAGCTGCAGTCCACCGTTTGGGGTGACAAACGTCATAACATTCCAACGCCTGAAGAACGTTGTGTATAGGCATTCCGAGTCGATAGTATGGTTATAAAACTCACAAGGGGTATTAAAAATGCATTGATTTACAAGGTTTTCAAACTCATTGGTTATTTTACACTTACATACATTTTAGAAACAAACATTGGTCTTGAGTGAAGGCTACTATTATACTAGTAGAAAATATAGGATTTTCTAAACACAAACAAACAAGGACAAAACATTTCATTTCATTCAAACATTGTCATTTAAATACTTATGAAACTCACCAGCTTAAATGCTGATCTACTCTTTCAAAATTACTTGTATGTCCCAGGAAATCAGTAAATTTCAGGTATTCATTTTGCTTTTGATGAAGGGATGCTGCGGCGCCAGTTTAATCTCGTATTTTGACATCATATTGTAATTGGTTTTGAACATGTAACTTTTGACAAATGTAAACTTTCAATTATATATGTGATGGTTGTATTGCTTTCTTTACTATGTATTCATTTGTTACGTTACCACATGAAGTCATCCGCCCCCGAACGTTTCCGCCGTTCAGGTTTGGGGGTGTGACAGATTGGTATCAGAGCAATGTTTATAGTGAACTAAGTATATCGAACCACATAAGATATACAAACTATAAATGCTTAAGGGACTAATACTCTCTGACAAAACAAATTTTCTTTTTACGCGTAAGCAGCCTTGCGTTCAACTTAAATTGATAGTTCATTTAAGTACAATTACATGCATACCACAAATTATTTTCATGTTATACAACTATACAAGTATATAGACAAGTTGACACTACGATTGAGACTCGATATATGTAATCAGATTTTGGACAAATATAGCGTGATCAACTATATTTGCCCGAGATTGGACCAACGTATATCGAGGAATGATCGTAGTAAGCAACAAGTCAAACCTTACCAAACCATTACTAGAATCAAACACAAGAATTTAAATACTATAGGAGTATTTGCTATCTAAACTAGTTTAACTTACATGTTTTGCACGTTTCAACTTTATTCCATTCTTATAACCCTATTTCTCGTACAGTCAAATGGCTGGATTTCACCACCCTGGCGACCCCTACTTTCCCAACCAAGGCAACGGAGGATGGATCGAAGATGATCCCGAAGAGGACGAGGAACCCATAGAAGTGGGTGATGACTCCGGTACCGACTCAGAGCCGGAAGTTATCGATCCACCACCCATTTAACCTCCCGTCTTCGTAAGGAACTTTCAAGGACCGACTCCTGTCTGGGGAAGTCACCTCCACCATTGGATCCAACAGCAAAACCTACGCCCTCCCTACGGCATGTGCCGGGACTTCTACGATGTCCGAGGCGGAGGTTCAGCTGATCGAGCACTCCCGGTAATAGTGGGTAAGTTAGCCAATCAGTCCTATCAGTCTGGAGTTCAAGCTAGTCGACTCCGGGATGTCAACGTGGAAGTGCAGGTTCACACTTCTGACATCCGTAGGCTGGACAAGATACAAGACAATGCTCAACTCCAAACCGAAGCATTTCAAGCGCAAATGATTGCAGCCCTCGCTGAACTGAGGGAACAACAAGCCGCTTTTGATAGGCGTCTAATGGAGTCGAAGCAATCAGATGCGGAGTCAAGCTCCAAGCGCAACCTACGACGCAAGTAGTGCTTGTCAAGGACTCAAATTTTGTTATAGTTTAGGACCTCGGCTAAAAGTCTTTAAATTTCTCGAACTTTGTAACCGGAGACCCTTATAGGGGTCAAATTTTCATGATCGTTGTAACAACTTTTATATTAATATAAGTGACACTATTACTACTATGTTAAGTATTTCGTTCAAACCTTGAATGGTCTTTGGGAAGCCAAATACTTGTTTCATACCTTCAGTCTTACAAATAACTTTCATTCTTCTATTTTAAGACTCATACTATCATCTGTTGTTGATCTATAGCGATTTAGTTCAAGAGACACATACATTTTCTATTCTATGAAATTCTTATCCTTGTCTTTTCAACCTATAGTTGAAGGATGCCTCCACGTAGGAATCCAAGGAGAAACAACGGTGAGGAAGCACCTGTACCACCACCACCTCCACCACCTCAATTTGATGCTGTTATGTTTCAAGCAGCAGTCACCGCAACGGTGGCAGCTGCCATGTCACAGATCAATAACTCGAGTACTAATGGCTCGGGATCTGGCACACACCTATCCAACCATGGCGAGAGTCATGGACCACCTCGAGAATGCACCTATAAGGACTTCACTAATGCCAAGCCCCGGATGTTTTATGGAACTGGTGGTGTAATGGCCCTGAGGCAGTGGATTGAAAGGACCGAGGCAGTCTTTGAAATCTGCTCCTGTCCCGAGCACAGCAAAGTCAAATTTGCAACTTTCACCCTTCTTGATAAAGCTTTAACTTGGTGGAATGGCCACGTTAAAGTACTTACCCTAATCGTGGCAAACTCCATAAGCTGGGAGAGCCTGAAGGCCATGATGATGAGAGAATACTGCCCACGGGGAGAGATTCAAAAGCTTGAACACGAGCTATGGACTCTCGGAATGGTTGGTACCGACATTGCTACTTATACCAACAGATTCTGCGAGCTGGCAATCCTTTGTCCAGATATGATTGCTCCCGAGAGCAAGAAAATAGAAAGGTACATCTGGGGACTGACGCCCCAAATGCGATCAAGCGTGTTAGCTTCTAAACCTGACACCTTTGAAAGTGCTAAAGAACTGGCACAATCTTTGATTGACTACGGAGGTCATCAGAACTCAACCACTTCTGCACCAGCACCACAGAAAGGAAACAACAACAACAACAACAACAACAACAATGGCAGAAAGAGAGTGTGGAATAAAGGGAAGGGTGAGTCTTCCCAAGAATCCGCAAAGAAACAACTGGTTTCAGTGAATGCTGCCACTGTACCTACTGCAGCTCCTACAAATACCTACCCAACAAAGCCTTATGTAGGTAACCTCCCAAAGTGTACCAAATGCAATTACCACCACCATGGGCCTTGTCGGGAAATGCAGTGCGCCAACTGCAACAGGAAGGGACACACAGCCCGTTTCTGCAAAGACCCTGCAAAACCTATCACTCAAGTTCCCGGTGCGGGTGTAGGGCAGACTTGCTACGGTTGTGGCGAGGTGGGCCACTACAAGAGGAACTGTCCTAAGGCAGCAGGCACCGGAGGTGTGGGACGAGTTTTGGCAATAGGCCACGACGAAGCTGTAGCTGACCCAACTATAGTTGCTGGTACGTTCCTTCTCGATAATTCATACGCATGCATATTATTCGATAGTGGAGCGGAGAGAAGCTTCGTGAGTCAAAACTTTATTCATTTACTTAAACCTAAACCTAGCAAGTTAGAAAAATCATTCACTGTAGAGATGGCCAATGGAAAAACCGAAAACACTAATTGCATATACATGGGCTGTACGTTAACTTTAGACGGCCATTCTTTCCCAATCAATCTCATGCCGGTCCAAATTAAAAGTTTCGACGTCATAGTCGGCATGGATTGGTTGAGTCTTCTTCGCGCCGACATCATGTGCTTTGAGAAAGCAGTCCGTCTTAATCTCCCTAACAACGAAACCTTAGTTATCTACGGCGACAAATCTAGTACAAACCTTCGCATCATTTCGTGCATCCAAGCTCGAAAGTGCTTGCGGAAGGATTGTCAAGCATTCCTAGCACACATCGTGGATACAAGTCAAGAACTGAAGGACATCAAGAGCATCTCGGTAGTACGCGACTTTCCCGATATCTTTCCAGAAGAACTACCAGGATTACCACCGCAACGCCAAGTCGAGTTCAGAATCGACTTAGTTCCAGGAGCTACCCCAGTAGCAAAGTCGCCTTACCGTCTCGCACCAGCAGAGATGCAGGAACTTTCCAGTCAACTTAATGAACTCCTTCAAAAAGGATTCATAAGACCAAGTTTCTCACCTTGGGGAGCACCGGTCTTGTTTGTAAAGAAGAAAGACGGATCGTTCCGTATGTGCATCGACTACAGAGAGCTGAACAAACTTACTGTCAAGAACCGCTATCCTCTACCCCGCATTGACGACCTATTCGATCAACTTCAAGGAGCGAACTACTTCTCAAAGATAGACCTACGATCCGGATATCACCAATTACGAGTTCTAGAGGGGGACATTCCAAAGACAGCTTTCCGAACTCGTTATGGACACTACGAATTTGTAGTGATGCCGTTCGGATTAACCAATGCACCAGCGGTATTTATGGACCTAATGAATAGGGTATGCCGCCCTTACTTGGATCAGTTCGTCATCGTCTTTATCGATGATATACTTATCTACTCTTGAAGTGAGGAAGAGCATAGTCAGCACCTACGAAAAGTCCTAGAAACACTGCGAACGGAGAAACTCTATGCGAAGTTCTCTAAATGCGAATTTTGGATTCGAAGAGTCGAATTTTTAGGCCACGTTGTTAGCGAGAAAGGTATACACGTGGACCCCTCCAAAATTAAGGCTATTGAGAACTGGTCGGCACCAAAGACACCTACAGAAATTCGTCAATTTCTAGGTCTAGCTGGCTACTATCGCAGATTCATAAAGAACTTTTCGAGCATTGCGAGACCTCTTACTATATTAACCCAGAAAGGTGTGGCCTTTGACTGGGAAGCGAAACAAGAGAAGGCATTCCAGACACTAAAGCAGGCCTTGTGCACCGCACCGATACTATCCCTCCCCGAAGGGATAGAAGACTTCGTAGTGTATTGCGATGCGTCAAATCAAGGACTTGGTTGTGTTCTTATGCAGAAAGGGAAGGTTATCGCTTATGCCTTCCGACAGCTTAAGACACACGAAGTGAACTATACGACACACGATCTCGAGTTAGGAGCAGTGGTATTTGCTCTGAAGATCTGGAGGCACTACTTATACGGGACAAAGAGTACTATTTTCACCGATCACAAGAGCCTTCAACAGATTTTTGATCAAAAGGAACTCAACATGCGACAACGACGATGGGTTGAGTTACTGAATGACTACGAATGCGAAATTCGTTATCATCCTGGCAAGGCCAACGTAGTAGCTGACGCCCTCAGTCGAAAGGAATACACTGGTCGGAGGGTCAAATCTCTGACCATGACTATCCATTCCCACTTATCCACACAAATTAAGGAGGGACAAATGGAAGCTTTGCAACCTGAAAATGTGGCAGGTGAATCCCTGCGAGGAATGGAGAAGAATCTAGAAGTCAAGGGTGGCGGAGCCTACTATCTCATGGACCGAATCTGGACCCCGAAACATGGTGGTTTCAGAAACGTAGTCATGACCGAGGCTCATAACTCAAGATATTCTGTTCACCCGGGTTCAGATAAAATGTATCTGGATCTTAAGAAGCTGTACTGGTGGCCTAACATGAAAGCAGAAATTGCTACCTTCGTGAGTAAATGTCTTACTTGCGCTAAGGTTAAGGTCGAGTATCAGAAACCGTCAGGATTACTACAACAACCAGAGATACCAGAATGGAAATGGGAGCGGATTACTATGGACTTCATAACCAAGTTACCCAAGACGACAAGTGGACTCGATACCATATGGGTCATTGTCGACAGATTGACCAAATCCGCGCATTTCCTACCCATCAAGGAGACTGACAAAATGGAGAAGCTTACAAGAACTTACTTAAGGGAAGTAGTGCGGCTGCATGGTGTTCCGATATCCATTATCTCCGATCGAGATAGTAGATTCACTTCAAGATTCTGGCAGTCACTACAAAGTTCCCTGGGAACTAGGCTAGACATGAGTACAGCCTACCACCCACAAACAGACGGACAAAGTGAGAGAACAATACAAACTTTAGAAGATATGCTGAGAGCCTGTGTGATTGACTTTGGAAAGGCATGGGATATTCATTTACCCCTTGTCGAATTTTCATACAACAATAGTTATCATACAAGCATAAAGGCTGCTCCGTTTGAAGCCCTCTATGGTTGAAAGTACAGATCCCCTCTATGCTGGACTGAAGTTGGCGATACCCAGTTAGCTAGAGGAAGAGTTCCTGAAAGCACTCTCACCGGTCCGGAAATCATACGAGAAACGACAGAGAAGATCGTTCAGATTCGTGAACGATTGAAAGCCTCTAGAGACCGACAGAAAAGCTACGCTGACCAAAGGAGGAAACCTTTGGAATTCCAGGTAGGAAACCACGTCTTATTAAAGGTCTCACCGTGGAAGGGTTTAATACGATTTGGAAAGCGTGGGAAACTAAATCCAAGATACATAGGGCCTTTCGAGATCCTTGCCAGAATCGGCCCTGTGGCTTACAAACTTAACCTACCGCGCGAACTTAGTAACATCCATCCAACCTTCCACGTCTCAAACTTGAAAAAGTGTCTGTCCGACGAGACTCTTGTTATTCCACTCGACGAGATCGAGATCAACGAGAGCCTCAACTTTATGGAAGAACCAGTAGAAATCATGGACCGAGAGGTTAAACAAACAAAACAAAGTCGCATACCCATCGTGAAGGTTCGCTGGAACGCCAAGCGGGGACCTGAATTCACATGGGAACGCGAAGATCAGATGAAACAAAAGTACCCTCATCTCTTTCATGTTCACTAGTATCTTTACTACTTTAAATTTCGGGACGAAATTCTCTCTAACGGGGGGATGATGTGACAACCCGATATTTCATCTCTTTGTAATGACCAAAAAGGGTCAAGTATTGTAACCACTTTTGGGTAATAAAATGTACAAATAGTTCTATTTAATTTCCTTCTATGTTTAAATGTCTTTGAACCATGATCGTACGTGAAAAGAACTCCCAAATCCGACTTCATATAGCGAAGTTATGATTTTTCCAAGCTCGGCTTAGCAACAGACATCTAAAAACTCGAATCGGAGATCGAGCTACTTTTGGCCGGAATGACCTAAACGAGAATCGAAGGCCTCGACAATGGTATTCCAGCGGTAAAAAGTCTGGCAAAAACCGACATCAGATAAAGAAGTTATGAATTTTCAAAGAAATTCCTTAAACACGATGAGTTTAAAATAAATAAAAAGAAAATAATTTCGGAATTTGCCGACAGAGTCTAAACGAAAGTTGTAGAGCGTAGTCTCACCTACGCGTGGATATAAAGACCATCGAAAACGGAGTTCGTATGAAGAAGATATGAATTTTTGAAGTTTATTAAATAAATTATATATTTATTTAATTCAAAAATCGGACCTTATCCGAAGAGGAGTCAGCGTCCTCATCCGAGGTACGCGCTGCGTACTCCTGTACGCCCTGCGTACCCAAGAGACTTGGCCTCTGATCGTCCACGTCGCCCTATCCGAGGCGTCCGACCCGTCCGAAGCGTCCGACCCGCCGTCCCATCCGACCTGCCTCCCCAGCAACCCGTCCCATCCGAAGCCGAGGCAGTCGAGGCTTTGGTCATGCATGACGTACGCGTACGCGCTGCGTACGAGCATACGCCCCGCGTACCAAGGCAGTTCAGCCTTCCTATAAATAGGATGCGAGGGCTTCCGAGAAAAGGGCTCATTTCTCTCCTCTCTCTCACAATCTTGCCTCGTTTTCCGTGCCCGTTCAAACCCGAAGCTCTGGTCTTTTTGCTCAAGTCCCGAGGGTCGATTTTACTCCCGAGAATCCCGAGGAAAATCCGTTTCCCGAGACGAAACTCTGCTCGGTTTTCCATCTCGCTATCTTCAAACTTTCAAGTGAGTTCATACCCCTTAATTTACCTTTTAAATATTTTATAAATTCTTTTATATGCTTTTAAGGGGGGGATTACAAGTAAAACACATGAGTATTATCGTGTGTTACATAAAGAAACTCTTTTATATGCTGTTATATATCCAAATCACATGCGATTTATAAACCTTTAAGGAACTTTCATATATATAACATATGTTAAAATGGCATTCTATCTTTTGAAATATAAATTTGTTGTAATGCATGTATAAACTAAACTTTTCTTAGATTATTCTTGTCTATCTTGGACTCTACACCAAAAATCTATGCTTTCATAAACAAGTGATTCCTTTTCTAGGTATTTCTAAACAAACAAGACACACTTTTAGAAAACTATAATAGGTATGGTTTTACGAACAAATTTCTAACTCTTATGTACTAGAAACATGAATTTCAAGAAGTTTACTTTCGTATACAAGAAAAAAAAAACGTAACATTTTAACAAGTAGATCTGTTTTTATACCACGGTTTTGTGAGACACTAACTTCATGTACGTTCGACTACACATTTCAAGTCCTGTATTATATACCAGAATCCCTTGGAGGGGGAGCGTGGTGTTTGTGTATAGATCTATACAGGCTTGACAACCCGTGCCCTGACTGTTAGCTGCAGTCCACCGTTTGGGGTGACAAACGTCATAACATTCCAACGCCTGAAGAACGTTGTGTATAGGCATTCCGAGTCGATAGTATGGTTATAAAACTCACAAGGGGTATTAAAAATGCATTGATTTACAAGGTTTTCAAACTCATTGGTTATTTTACACTTACATACATTTTAGAAACAAACATTGGTCTTGAGTGAAGGCTACTATTATACTAGTAGAAAATATAGGATTTTCTAAACACAAACAAACAAGGACAAAACATTTCATTTCATTCAAACATTGTCATTTAAATACTTATGAAACTCACCAGCTTAAATGCTGATCTACTCTTTCAAAATTACTTGTATGTCCCAGGAAATCAGTAAATTTCAGGTATTCATTTGCTTTTGATGAAGGGATGCTGCGACGCCAGTTTAATCTCGTATTTTGACATCATATTGTAATTGGTTTTGAACATGTAACTTTTGACAAATGTAAACTTTCAATTATATATATGATGGTTGTATTGCTTTCTTTACTATGTATTCATTTGTTACGTTACCACATGAAGTCATCCGCCCCCGAACGTTTCCGCCGTTCAGGTTTGGGGGTGTGACAATGGTGGCTATCATGATGCAATGTACCTTCGTTGCATCGCGCTCATGAGTTTCAAAAGCGGTTATTTCAGCCGGAGTAGCGATTTCAGGGTTGATTTTCTCGAGCTTCTCATCGAGGACATACTCCTTATCCTCATATCGAGCAATGGTGCGAATGTACCTTATCCATTCGCTAAAGTTCGTTCCATCGAAGGTGACCTTTTGGCAAAGGCTCATCAATGTGAAAGAACTAGCAGCAGCGTTGTTTGCGTTCGACATCTACAATTAGAAAGGACAAAGATAGATTAGAATATGAATCCCTAATTATCACCCAATAAGAAAAATTAGGGCTAGGATCCAACAACAATATTTAGATATTAGAAAAGGGATGTCGTAATCCAACATGCAAATAATATGAAGGTAAGTGAATGACGATTCACTAATTCTCCACCACAAAAATCTAACTATTAGTCCTAAATATATTGAGAATTCCTAGGTTCGGATGAGATTCATTGAAACTGTTCAATGGCATGTTTAAATCTCGATATGCCCTTCTTGTTTGTGACTGGGATACCGAGGATCACAAAGCGGGTGTGAATTACCATGCAAATTCACATGGTGCCTTCATTGTAACGATCACCTATTCAATGTGCCGGTAAACCACACACGCTCCATCGAACTATGATAAACAATGAATCACCATTTGCCACCTTTGCTTAGAACCAATTAGTGTGCCGGTAAACCACATGCGCTCCACTAACTTCTTAGTAAGGGTGCAAAGTGTAATTTCATGGGATTGCATCAATTCACTTTTCCTAAAGTAACTAAGATTGGGAAATTTTAAAAAAATGTGTGTAGTTACTTTATATTTCTTATTATACTTTTAATGAGAGGATGAGGTTGCCCTATCCTACCCGTTCGGCTAACGACCCTCCACAGATCAAGCAAGCGGTGGGTGTGAGTGTACACCCATTAAGCGCCATTTTATAGGCCGCAACTTTATACCCACCTTATAGATCGGCTTCGTGAATGAGGCCTACTAACGGTAAGACTAGCATATTTAGTCATACATATATATATATATATATATATATATATATATATATATATATATATATATATTATTCTTGTAATATTATATTAGTATAGGGTTGTATTTTAAACCTTTTAAAATCTAGGGTTTGAAATTTAAATTGTCTAAATTAAAACTTTTAATCACAAAATATAAATTTCAAAACTTGAGGACAAGTTTTAAACATTTAAAACATTGAGGATCAAATAACAAATAATTTTAATTAACAATTAATTCCCTAATTATCTATATTTGATTTATTCAAGATTTCATGCAAGATAATTACCAAATTAATCAAAATAATTAATTAATTATCATATAAGGAAATTAAATATTTTATTAGTTGATAAATATCTTTAATTAGATCAAGATTATAGTCATATATATCAAAAAATCGGATTAGGGTTGATCTAATATGATTAAGGTAAGTTTCCATAAGATAATCATGAAGAAATTCCGAATCTGGCCATTCCTGACGCTTGGACTCGCCGAGTGCACCAAGGGACTCGCCGAGTCAGGCCAACTCGCCGAGTCCACTATGGAACTCGCCGAGTCCATGACTCAGAAACACAAAAATTGAATTTTGCAGTTAAGATTCAAACAAACAAGCAACAATTTAATGGAAACCAAGCTAGGCTTTGATACCACTGATGGGTTTTAGCCATAAGAACTTTCCTATGTGCGCATGCAAAACCCTATTGCTTGGATCTAGGCTTTCTAATTAAACATGCTTTGAATCCAAGACTTCTAACGACTAATTAGGTGTAATAACAATACTAAATCAGATCTAGAATCATACCTTTGAATCTCTTGTTTGATCTTGTTGTCTTGGAGCTCTAGAGTCACAATTGTCACTCCTCTAATGGCTTACAAACACCAAATAGCAAGGAGGATGATTTGAGAGATAGGAGAGGGGAGGGAATTCGGCCAGGGGTTCTCTACTTTAGTTGAAGTGCCGATTTCCCTTTGCCATAGGGTCTATTTATACTTGTAGACTCCTTAAGGGTTACAGCTTAAACCCTAGTTGGATAATCTTCTCTTAAAGCAATCCAAATCCATTCCTTAGATAGCCTTTGGACGATTTGAAGCTATCTCTAGCTTCTAGAATCCGTCCATCCCTATCCAATATGGATTTACAGTCTAAAGTTTAACTATCAAACAATTGACAGTTTATACCCTCTTATTTAATTAATCTCTTTAAGTCACCTAATTAATTCTATGACTTATATTAATCAAATAACAATATTATTATTCTTTATATTATTCTCATAATATATTAATAATATTTATTCTCTCTTAATAAATCATCCTATCAAGTTGCTATGGTGAAGGCAACCCAAAAGGACCATGCACAACCGGGTCAAATTTTTATTATCATTTTTTTTTTCAATTTTCTGTCAATTTGATTCCTAACTTCTGTTTCATATTTCATATCCCACAAACAATGATTCTAAATTCACATTCTTAGGAACTTTTATATTTTCTTAGTAACTATTTCTTGTGCTTGGTCGTTATTTTATGTTATGCAAATTTTGGATGTTCGAGTAGTAAGCAAACTAAGAAACAATTTAACTTATGCCACTAGTATAAAAATGACTTTTGATGATAGTTTTATAAAATAGGGTGGTGACGGTTTTCATATTTTTTGTCACTTAAGGTCCTATATTATTTTCCAAAATTCTTTTTGTCGTGGTTTACTCAAAATACGTCACAATGGCAAATATGAATTCATATCTTAGCAACAGTTTTACATAAGAATAATGATAGTTTTTAAATGAGACGTAAAGAATGTAAGGTGGCAAAGTTTAATTTTAAATGACTAAATCTTATATTAGAATTTGTCACATGAAAAAACGATGACCAAAAGGTAAGGTATATATCCGAGGAAATTTATTTGAATGACCAAAGGGTTATTATCACGATTTAATATTTGATTAGTGACTAAAAGTAAACAATAGTCAATAAAAATAAATTATAATTTGCCGATACAAGTTGTAAAATATCAATGTTATTATAAATAATTTGTGGTGAATGGTGATGGTTGAATTTCATATGTGTGACCAAAAGTAAACAAGAATCATGACAACGGATTAAACATCTCATTAAATGTAAACAACAATCATGATACATAATTAACTTGTTTTAGTGTGTATACAAGATACACAATATTTATGCAAAAATAAACAACTTGTAACTATACTTATCTTATGGTGACTGTTGTATGACTACTTTATGTCTAATAGTAAATACTTGTTATGAAGAAGACAACATGCCATTATGATCTTATTTTTTAGATCAATAGGATAATATGAGTTGTCCCTTAAAATTCTCCATCTCGCCTTCAAAATACCAAAACATCTTTCTATAACATTTCTCGCAGAAGAATGTCTCATGTTGAATAATTCCTTCGGTATAGTTGGTTGGTTTCCTGCACACCAATCATTAAAATGATATCTTTGACCTCTATATGGGGCTAAGAAACCTTCACCATGTAACACCCCGAGTTCAGAAGTGCAAGTTCAGGGTTCTTAGTGTAAATAAGGAAGTTCGACTCGGAGAGTCGATGGATAGAATCGGCGAGTCGAGTCGCGGTTCTGGTCAAGTGTTAAGTGACCAACTCGGCGAGTCGGCAGTTGGACTCGACGAGTTGGTGCTGAAGGGAGAAAAACCCTAATCCGGGGATTATGCCCTATATAAAGCACATTATAACCCACCTTCAGCCTCTTGGCTACCCATTTGAGATCCAGAAACTCTCATCTCATGTGTGTGACTCCATTGATGAAGAATTAGAGCTTGGAAGAGAAAATTGGTGTAAGAAACTTGGGGATTTGGAGACCATCATCAAGGGGCTTGGGTAGATCTGGAATCTACTTCTGTTTGGGCACATTTCAGGGGTAAGGAACCTCCTCCTTAAGCTATCTCATTATTGATTCATGAATGGTGGTTGATTTGGGATTCATTAGCTTGTTTGGGAGCTATCTCGAGTTTGAGGCTTAGATATGAAGTTGCTACTTCAGATCTAGACTTGTGATGGCCCAAAAGGTCATAAAGTTCTTGTCTAAGAGTCATTGGTGAAGCCCTTTGTCTTAAACCCTATCCCTAGAAGTGTTTTGGGCTTATATCTCCTTGCTTTCACGTAAAGTTTGCAACTTTATGTGAAGGTTAGGCTGTAGAAGAGTGGATCTATGGATTGGAGTCCCTGCATGGCTTGAAAAGCCTCTGTATGGAATGAGAACTGAAGAGACTCGGCGGGTCACATGGGTGTGCTCGACGAGTTGTATGAATATGTGCATGGACTCGGTGAGTTTGAAGAACAACTCAGCGAGTCTGTTAAAGATTGTCTTGAACTCGGCGAGTCTGTGCTTGGACTCGGTGAGTCTGGTCGTGGAACCCTAGCCTTTTCTGGTTGAGCTGTGAATCGGTGAGTCGAGGGATGACTCGGTGAGTTGAGCAAGAAGGGACTCAGAGCTTGTTGAACTCGACGAGTCTTGGGGCGACTCGGCGAGTTGAGTCGTGATTTGGAGATTCTGAGTATAGGGACTTGACAAGTCAACGCGTTGACTCAGCGAGTAGGGTCAACCAGGAAGGTTGACTTTGACTTTGACCAAGTGTTGACCAGTTGACTTCCAGGGGTATTTTGGTAATTATTGGTATTTATTGGATTTGGTTATTTGGTAATGTTCAGTGGTGGAGTTCGGGTCGGTGGTCGGAGCAGCGTGATCTTATTCTTCAGTCGGCGGTTGCAGGTGAGTTATCTTCACTATATCAACAGGGTCTAAGGCACCAAGGCTGGCCCTTTATCGGATTGAAATCCGGGTATCTGTTTGATATGTTATTGCTTGCTATATCTGTATCCTGGTTATTAGGATGGTGTATGTTAGAGACTTGGTTAAAGTCGGTATCCTGGTATATAGGATGATGCTATGTTAGTGACCGGTTAGGTCGGTATCCTGGTTAGGATGTTGTTTGATGGGTTTTAGCCATAAGAACTTTCCTATGTGCGCATGCAAAACTCTATTGCTTGGATCTAGGATTTCTAATTAAACATGCTTTGAATCCAAGACTTCTAATGACTAATTAGGTGTAATAACAATACTAAATCAGATCTAGAATCATACCTTTGAATCTCTTGTTTGATCTTGTTGTCTTGGAGCTCTAGAGTCACAATTGTCACTCCTCTAATGGCTTACAAACACCAAATAGCAAGGAGGATGATTTGAGAGATAGGAGAGGGGAGGGAATTCGGCCAGGGGTTCTCTACTTTAGTTGAAGTGCCGATTTCCCTTTGCCATAGGGTCTATTTATACTTGTAGACTCCTTAAGGGTTACAGCTTAAACCCTAGTTGGATAATCTTCTCTTAAAGCAATCCAAATCCATTCCTTAGATAGCCTTTGGACGATTTGAAGCTATCTCTAGCTTCTAGAATCCGTCCATCCCTATCCAATATGGATTTACAGTCTAAAGTTTAACTATCAAACAATTGACAGTTTATACCCTCTTATTTAATTAATCTCTTTAAGTCACCTAATTAATTCTATGACTTATATTAATCAAATAACAATATTATTATTCTTTATATTATTCTCATAATATATTAATAATATTTATTCTCTCTTAATAAATCATCCTATCAAGTTGCTATGGTGAAGGCAACCCAAAAGGACCATGCACAACCGGGTCAAATACTTGCCTAATATAGTTATAGCCTTAGACACTATTCCAACAGTTATCATATGTGATTTGCTAGATCGGTTTGATTAGATGTGAATTGTTATATGATTATATGTTTATGTGCATATGGTTGTTTGGACTGGGGTTGGGTTGAGGCGGTTCCTGCTTTGTGCTGTAGGCCAACATACCCAGGGTGGACTGGTTAGACCGAAGGCCCGGCGAGCGGTCCGAATAGGCTGAAGGCCCCAAGAGGGCGGACCAGACGTGCCGAGGCTCGGAGAGTGGACCAGATAGACTGAAGGCCCGGTGCGGGCGGACCAATCATACTGTAGACTCGGAGAGTGGACCAGGTGGACTGAAGCCCCGGTGCGGGCGGATCAGTCACACTGTAAACTCGGAGGGAGAGTGGACCAGGTGGACTGAAGGCTCGGTGCGGGTGGACCAGTCACACTGTAGACTCAATATGCATGCCTATTCTATTTATGATATGATACGATATGTGTTGGATAAGGTGTCTAAGTCCATAACTATTTCGGGCATGTACTTGACCCGACCCGGCATGGTCCATTTGGGTTGCATGGCACCATGCAATTGGATAGACTAAATGAGAGAAATAACACGTGGAGATTATTAATATATTATAAGTTCTAATATATTAATAATATTATTTGATTAGTTGATCAAAGAATTAATTTGGAATTAATTAAGTGATCAAAGGATAACTAATTAAATATATGGGTTGATTGTGTAAATCATCCATATCTTGTATAGTGGGCTAAGAGGCTCCATGGATTATCAAGTTGGGTTCTACCCATAGGATGCTCCATGGATGCTCCATGGGAGTTACAAACCCATGGGTCATGAAAATGAAGAGTCATGACACATTAGGGTTTACATGGTGTAACCCTAGATGTGTCAACACTATATAAGGATCCCATTCTCCACCAAAATCGGCACTACTAAGGAACTAGAGGGCTTGGCCGATTTTTGAGAAGTGTGTGTTATCTCAAGAGTCTTTCCAAGAGCATTTGGTGTTGTGTGAAGCATTTGAGGCATCACACTTGGGGTGCTAGGCTCACAAGGTTTCAAGGAACACAAGCAACAACAAGGTAAGTTATTCTATCTATGATTCTAGTTAAAATTGTTCCCCATGTATGCTAGATAGGAATATAACCTTGGAATTCAACTTTGCATGATAATTAGACAAACATAGATCCAAGGTTATTAGGGTTGCATGTACACTTAGGAAGTGTTAGAATGCTCAAAACCCATCAGTGGTATCAGAGCCTAGGCTTGTTTGTTTGTTATTTGTGCTTAAAAGTTGAAGAAAGTCGAAAATCTTGCTGTCTGACTGATGGACTCGGCGAGTCCATGGGGAGGACTCGGCGAGTTCATGTGTATCTTCAACCTACTCGGCGAGTAGGTTTATGCACTCGCCGAGTAGGGTCGACAGAGTGCAGAATTTCGACTTGTGTTGCTGGAAATGGATTAGAATCATTACCCTAAAATGTTTTGGTACTTGAAAACTTATTTTAGAAGGTGTAATGTCTTTTCTAACTCATTTACAACAACTAGTTATCAAAATTACAAAGATTAAATGTGATTTTGATTCTTGAAAGTGTTCATATTCATGTTCTTGTTCTTATGATGTTTAGATGATCATAGGAATTATTTGTAACCTATGTGGTAGATTAATTCATGATCATAATGTGTTTTAATGGAGTCCATAACTTGTCCTCAAGTTATGGAAAACCAAAAGTCTCTTGGATTAAAAAAAACCATTAAAAGAACACAAGAGTTAGAAAAATGAAAAGTTCTCATTTTATTACTCTATTAAACTCATAAGTTACAAGAAATGAAAAGTTTTGAAAGTTTACAAAACTTGCCCTCAAGTTTTGGAACAAGTAAAGTTAAGATAAAACTTTAGTTCCAACCCCTAGAATTTTAAAAGTTAAAATTCAACCCTTATACTTATATTATTATGATTTAATAATTATATATATATGTATAAGAACAAAGTCGTCTTACCGCTAGTACGCCTCATTCACGAAGCCGGTCTATAAGGTGGGTATAAGGTTGTTGCCTATAAAATGGTGACTTAATGGGTGTCCACTCTCACCCACCGCTTGCTTGATCGGTGGAGGGTCGTTAGCCGAACGGGTAAGACAAGGACTTATTAATTCTCATTCAAAGTATGATGAATATTATAAAGTAACTAAATGTTTTATTAAATTCCCAATCTTAGTTACTTTAGGAAAAATGTGAATAAGGTGCTATTCCATGAAATTACACTTTACACTTTGATTAAGTCGTTGGTGGAGCGTGTGTGGTTAACCGGCACACTAACTTGGACTTAACAAGGTAGGTAAAGGGTGACTTAGGGTTTATTATAGTATCGATGGAGCGTGTGTGGTTAACCGGCACATCGATTGAGTGATAAACTTTAAGGGTACCAAGTGATTTGCATGGTTACTTCACACCTCGTTTTGTGATCCTCGGTATCCCAGTCACAAAACTTGGAGGGCACACTCGAGATTGAAACATGCCTTTGAAAAGTTCATTGAATCTCAAAGAATCTAGGAATTTCTAAGAACCATTCAAAAAACCTAATAGTAAAATATTGCGGTTTTCGTGGTGGAAATTGGTGAATCGTCATTCACCTACCTTTCAAATATGATATAGCTTAGATTACGGCATACCTCTTCTAAGTTATATTATATTGTGATTGGATCCTAGCCTTAATATTACATTTGGGTGTTTTATTAAGGACTCTCTTATATCTAAACTAATCTTGTCCTCCTTCCTTCAGATGTCTTTCAACAATGCTTCTGGCTCTAATCCTAATGGCTCCTTTTCCCTTATGAACTTGTGTGGGAAAGTCACCTTTGATGGATCCAACTTTAATGAGTGGATCAGAAACATCAGGATGATTACCCGCTACAAGGACAAAGAATATGTCCTTGACAAGGAGCTTAAGGAGATTAATGAGTCCACTGCAACTCCTCAGGAGATCGCTGAATTTCGGGCACATGAAAGGGATGCTACGAAAGTGGCTTGCATCATGACTGCCACGATGACAGCGGAACTCCAAAAGTCTTATGAAGATTTCTACCCTTATGACATGCACCAAGATTTGATGGAAAGATACCATCAAAGTGCAAGACAAGAGAGGTATGAGATCATCTGCTCCATGTTAACAACCATGATGAAGGACGGGGAATCCGTCACGAGCCACATGCAGAAAATGCAAAGGTATGTGGATCGTTTGCTGAAGCTTAATGTGAACTTCCCGGAGGATCTTGCAATAGATATTATTTTGCATTCCTTACCATCGTGCTATGATCAATTCCGCATGACATATCACATGAACAAGGAAGAAGTCACCCTCAGCAAACTTCAGGGACTTCTCAAGACCGCAGAA
Organism: Lactuca sativa; assembly: GCF_002870075.4. Lineage (NCBI taxonomy): Eukaryota > Viridiplantae > Streptophyta > Magnoliopsida > Asterales > Asteraceae > Lactuca > Lactuca sativa. The sequence continues at coordinate 79,105,821 of NC_056631.2, read as the reverse complement.
ACAGGTCTTAAGGGGAAGTCGGTTGCTATCACTCCTACTCAAAACTCTACTCCGGTTTTGGCAATCGGGAAGAATCGAGGGAGGAAGAGAAAGAGCTCTTCTAAGGGTACCGAGGTTCGGACCCTTGATGGCTCTTCTTCAAGTAGAACCAAGAAAGGTTTCGTTACTCCTTCTTCTGACCCAAAAGAGGCTGAATGCTTCTATTGCCATGAAAAAGCTCATTGGAAGCGGAACTGCCCAAAATACCAGCAAGATGTGAAGGATGGGAAAGTTAAACCCAACCATGCAGGTATTTACACTATCATTTCTAATAACTCACCCCATTCTAATTCTTGGGTCCTTGATACCGGGTGTGGTATTCACATTTGTTGTGACTTGCAGGGACTAAGAAGAAGTGAGGATGTGGAGCAAGGAAGGATAAACTTGATCATGGGGAATAGGAAAGCTATACCTGTTACCAAGATTGGAGTTTATACTTTATCGCTAAGTAGTGGGTTTAGTTTAGATTTGAATAAGTGTTGTTATTCGCCAGGAATGGCAAGAAATATTATTTCCTTTCATGCTTTGTACAAACAAGGGTTTACCTTTTCATTTAATAATGAAGTTGGTTCTATAGAAGTTTTCTATAATAATGTCTTTTATTTTAAAGCATTACCTTGTGATGGTGTGTATGAAGCTGTATCTGTTATAGATAACTTGGGAAATAATGTTTTGTGTATTGATTCTACTAATAATAACTTGGATAAAGCATCTTTATGGCATTGTCGTCTTGGACATATAAGCAAGAAACGCATAGGCCAACTCCAAAAGGATGGAGTCTTGGAGTCGTTTGACCTAAAGTCAGATGATAGTTGCGAATCATGCTTACTTGGAAAAATGACAAAGTCACCCTTCACAGGTTCATGTGAGAGGGGTGAAGGTTTGTTGGACCTTATACACACGGATGTGTGTGGACCATTCAAACATGCCACAAGGGATGCTAATCGTTATTATTTGACTTTTACTGATGATTATAGTAGATATGGATATGTCTACTTGATCAAGCATAAGTCAGAGACTTTCGAGAGGTTTAAGGAATTTAAACAGGAAGTCGAGAATCAATTGGGCAGGAACATTAAGATGCTTCGATCCGATCGTGGTGGTGAGTATCTTAGTTCAGAGTTCCTCGACTATCTAAGGGAATGTGGGATAGTCTCACAATTGACACCTCCCAGGACACCACAGTTGAATGGTGTGGCTGAGAGGCGTAATCGAACCTTGTTGGATATGGTTCGTTCCATGATGAGTCGAGCTACGCTACCAATCTCATTCTGGGGGTATGCCTTAGAGACTGCCGCCCATATCCTCAATCTAGTCCCTACAAAGAAAGTTGCCAAAACTCCTCACGAGATGTGGACTGGTAAAGTACCTAAACTAGACCACATCAAGATTTGGGGTTGCGAGGCTTTCGTGAGACGCGAGACTCATGATAAGCTCGAACCTCGAAGCGAGAGGTGTATTTTCATCGGCTACCCACAACATTCCTTTGGTTACCTCTTCTACAGACCTAGTGACAATGTGGTCTTTGTAGCAAGAAGAGGAGTCTTTCGAGAAAGAGAGTTTATAAGCCAAGGAGACAGTGGGAGGCAAATTGATCTTGAAGAAATTCAAGAATCAAGCGGTGAAGGAACTTCAAACTCTAGCCCTCAACTTGAGGAGGAAACTCCTGTTGAGCCAATTGACAAATCTGTACCTCTGAGACGTTCCACGAGAGTTAGGAGTGCACCTGAGCATTACTATGGATTCCATATTACTGCAGAAGGTGAGACACTTATTAGTGATGAGACACTAGTAAGTCAAGATGACCCTAACAGCTACGAGGAAGCCATGGCAGGCCCCGAGTCTGCTAAATGGAAAGAGGCTATGGATGGCGAGATACAATCCATGTATGACAATCAAGTTTGGAACTTGGTTGAAAATGTACCAGGTCGTAAGACAGTAGGGTGCAAATGGGTCTTCAAGAAGAAGACTGACATGGATGGTAAAGTACACACTTATAAGGCTAGACTGGTTGCAAAGGGCTTCTCTCAAATTCCTGGAGTGGACTATGATGAGACCTTTTCTCCGGTAGCCAAGATTAAGTCTATTCGGGTTCTGTTAGCCATAGCTGCATTTCATGATTATGAAATTTGGCAGATGGATGTCAAAACCGCTTTCCTTAATGGGAAGTTGGCTGAAGATGTTTACATGAGTCAGCCAGAGGGTTTTGTCAGCAACGAGTACCCTAATAGAGTGTGTAAGCTTGAGAAATCCATTTATGGATTGAAGCAAGCACCTCGCAGATGGAATCTTTGCTTTGATGAAAAGGTCAAGGAATTTGGCTTTTCTAGGAGTGAAGATGAATCTTGTGTGTATGTCAAGGCTAGTGGGAGTATAGTTAGCTTTTTGGTATTGTATGTGGATGACATACTACTCATAGGAAACGACATTCCAACCTTGCAGGAAGTAAAGTCCTGGCTTGGGAAGTGTTTCGCTATGAAGGACCTTGGTGAAGCTGCCTATATTCTGGGGATAAGAATCTTGAGAGATCGGAGTAAAAGACTAATTGGACTTAGTCAGAGTACCTACTTGGATAAGGTGCTGAAGCGATTCAGCATGCAGGATTCCAAGAAAGGAGAGTTACCCATCCAGAGTAACACCAGATTGAGTAAGACACAAAGCCCTAGCACTGAGGCTGAGATAGCAGAAATGAGTCGAACACCTTATGCTTCGGCTGTAGGATCGATCATGTATGCTATGACGTGTACTCGACCCGATGTAGCTTTTGCCTTGAGCATGGTTAGCAGGTATCAGGCGAACCCTGGCAAGGCACACTGGACTGCGGTAAAGAATATCCTCAAGTACCTACGGAGGACTAAGGACTGGGTCCTTACCCTCGGTGGGAGTGATGACTTGAGAGTTGTTGGGTATAGTGATGCTAGCTTCCAGACTGATAGGGATAATTTCCGCTCTCAGTCGGGCTGGGTCTTTACCCTAAACGGAGGAGCAATTTCTTGGAAGAGTTCCAAGCAAGAGACAGTGGCTGATTCTACTTGTGAATCAGAGTATATTGCAGCTAGTGAAGCAGCAAAGGAAGCGATATGGCTGAAGAACTTCATTGGAGACCTTGGAGTTGTACCAGCTATTAAAGAGCCAATGGAAATTTTCTGTGATAGTGAAAGTGCTGTTGCCTTAGCCAAGGAACCAAGGGATCATGGGAGATCCAGACACATCGACAGAAAATACCATTTCATTAGACATCGGATCGAAGAAGGACTCCTCGTGGCAAAGAGGGTATCATCGGATGAGAACCCAGCAGATCCCCTCACGAAGGGACTGAGTAGGGTTAAGCATCTCCAGCATGCTCGGAGCATAGGGCTGAAGGATGATATAAGTTTTAGTAGTTAGATAACTCAGAAATTTGTAAAGTGTAATTGACATTTGATGATGAATAAAAGGTGTTTTATTTATGAGTAAAGTGTTGCTATCTCTTGTCAATCGTTTACTATATTTCTTTTGCATGTTTTGACTTCCAGAATAATTTTGTTTGGTGTAACATATTATTCAAACCTCCACAGTCGGTCATATGTCGGAAGTAGGTATGAATCAAGACTGTCATGATGGGTTGTAGAGGTCTAAGGTGTTGGACAAGGCTACAACAATCATGAGTGCTCATAAGTTCTGAGCATTGGACTCAACCCACGCTCACTGGAATCACTTCATGGAATTCTATCTCGAGTGATCGTGAGACGGTAATATCATATAAGTCTTCAAACCTAGAGATATGATTTGTTACTTACAAGTTGGTTATGCATTGACTGTACGAAACCGCATTGGTAACTCGATGTTATAAAACGTACTTTTGTGTGTAATTCAATGAGTGGTAGAACAAACATATGAGTCGAAGTTTATCTGTTCCTTCTTGGATTAGAAGCTGATATCTGGGCCCCTCGATGATTTTGTTTTGACCCATGTACCGGGCCCGGTCAGAACTAAGTTGATGTGTTCAATTGAGTTCTATGTCAAACAAATCGGAAATCGGGAAACAAATGCTGGACAATAAGCAAGACTATGTTCCATGTATTTGTCCGGCTGATATCTAGAACGGAGGATTATATGATCACTTATCTTAAATGGCGTACCATCATCTTCTCAAGTTTCGAGAAACCTTGTAAAGAGCTACGATTGCCGGTCGGTTCCTGAAGTACTAGAGATATAGTTATTAGACTTATCCAAGTGGGAGACTGTTGGATAAGGTGTCTAAGTCCATAACTATTTCGGGCATGTACTTGACCCGACCCGGCATGGTCCATTTGGGTTGCATGGCACCATGCAATTGGATAGACTAAATGAGAGAAATAACACGTGGAGATTATTAATATATTATAAGTTCTAATATATTAATAATATTATTTGATTAGTTGATCAAAGAATTAATTTGGAATTAATTAAGTGATCAAAGGATAACTAATTAAATATATGGGTTGATTGTGTAAATCATCCATATCTTGTATAGTGGGCTAAGAGGCTCCATGGATTATCAAGTTGGGTTCTACCCATAGGATGCTCCATGGATGCTCCATGGGAGTTACAAACCCATGGGTCATGAAAATGAAGAGTCATGACACATTAGGGTTTACATGGTGTAACCCTAGATGTGTCAACACTATATAAGGATCCCATTCTCCACCAAAATCGGCACTACTAAGGAACTAGAGGGCTTGGCCGATTTTTGAGAAGTGTGTGTTATCTCAAGAGTCTTTCCAAGAGCATTTGGTGTTGTGTGAAGCATTTGAGGCATCACACTTAGGGTGCTAGGCTCACAAGGTTTCAAGGAACACAAGCAACAACAAGGTAAGTTATTCTATCTATGATTCTAGTTAAAATTGTTCCCCATGTATGCTAGATAGGAATATAACCTTGGAATTCAACTTTGCATGATAATTAGACAAACATAGATCCAAGGTTATTAGGGTTGCATGTACACTTAGGAAGTGTTAGAATGCTCAAAACCCATCAATATGTGTATGGTATTGTGGTTGGTATTTTGGGGGTAACTCACTAAGCTTTCGGGCTTATAGTTTCAGTGTATTGTTTCAGGTACTTCAGGAGACCGTGGCAAGGCGAATGCGTGATCGTACCGCTCCTCAGTTTTATGTTGATGTTTATGGGATACTCTGATAATAAATGAACTGAAAACCTTTTGTAATAACTTAATGAATACGGGTTGTCCTTGAAAAGTTTAAATTGGTTGTAAATTTTCACAGTGTTACACACCATTTGTATAACTAACATCTACTAAATAATAATAACAATTATTATACATACCCGACCTTGGGACCTTTAACCCATGTGGCCTAAGTAGGGCATCTCGAAGCACTCTACCATCTGCTGCTGATCCCTCTCATCCCGGTAAAACATAGATAAAATGCATGTCTTGTGAACACACCCCTAGGACATTTGTGGCAATATCATTTTTTCTCGTCTTGTATTAGGCTTGTCTTTAAGTGGTACTAAGCACTTTATATGTGTTCCATCTAAAGCTCCTAGACAGTTCTACACAATATAAGAAAAGAAATGGTTATATGTCGTATCAAGCAATTTATGCACTACTTGAAAAAATTTATAAGTTGTATATATACCTTGAACCACTTCCATCTTTGATCTGTAAAGTAATCTGTAACATGTTCGGGTTTCTTAAGAAAATGTGGATGTAACCTTATCACCGCATTGCAAACTCGCGTAACAATTTTGCTAATTGTTTGTCCAGAACGTTGGAAACGACCTATCATGACCCGATTCTTCACATTATGTGCAATAATGTGAAGAAATATGGCTACTTGTGCATCAATATCCATGTCTACTTGTTCTTAGCTCACCTAATGTGTGAAACATATCACATAACTTTGTGAAACATCTTTGGGTCATCCTAAGATTTGATATACACGCGGTGTCACTTTTGTAAGCATATTTGTGCAATATTGATTGTTGATCCACATCCGACGATATATTTTTGATACGTGGTTTACCCCCTGTATATTTGTAGTAGCTTGCACACCGTGATAAAAAAACCACGTGATTGCAATCATAACTTCATTCCAAAATGTAAACGACTATTTGACTTATCTTCTTTCTATGTTTGCTTATAGTTAGACTAATCCGTGCCATTTCCTAATCATCTCCCACAAAAGAAAATTTAATATTTTTGAAGACATAATAGTTGAAATTGTTGTGGAATTGGATACTCAACAAATTTGAGATATAGTTGAAATTTGTTGGTGCAAGTAATTTTGTAATTAGCACGACTCATTACAATCTATCAACTTATTTTGGTGAATATAGTGGTTTATAATTATGGATTTTAACACATTTGGTGGATTTTGTCTCAATTTTTTCAAAGAAAACAAACATAAATGGCAAAAGTATTGAAAATAAAAAAAGTTATGATGGTAAAAGAAAGAAAACACCACACAAGCAAAAACACAAACACTTGGTGGGCATACTTATACAAGTAGTTTTTACACATTACCAACAATAAATCTGAACCACAAAATTAACCATTATGTATACTTGTAGAGATAATTGCTGATACTTTATGTAAAAGAAGACAAAGATGAAGTACAATAGAAGAATTCGATAGGTTCACAGGCTCAACAAATAAATATAGTGACATATCTTCATAGATGAAGTATACATCAAAGATCGTGAATACAACAAATATGATTGCTGATAAGAGATGAAGTACAACAACATATCTTCATAGATGAATGATACAACAAAGAAATATAATATTAACTCACCTCAGGTAAGATACGATGATAACACTCGTTCACAGCGGTCGTCAATGTCGATGAATCCTTTTGCAGTACCGATTGAGAGATAAAAATATATGCGATCGATGGGAGACAATAATCATGGAAAGGATAATGACAATCACGTATTTTTTTTTTTTTTTTTTAATTTCAAAATCATATTGATAATAGGAAGGTAGCTATCGGTTTAAAAAAAAAAAAGAAGATATGAAATCGAATATAAATTTTTCATGTTCAAAGAAAGAATTAGAAATCAATCAAATAGGGAATTGAAAGATGATTATGGAAATTTGATTCCATTCATTTCATAAGCCAAACACGTTGACCATTGGATTTTAGTTTCCAATTCCTTCGGTTTCCATAGGAATCCTATGAAACAAACGCACCCTTAATACTCTTAATGAATGTCCATCGTTAATAGAAAAAAAACGAGATAAGTACAAATTAAGACGAACTTATGAATTTTATGTGTATTAATCCTATCCCAACTTAAAAAAAAAAGGAAACAAACACTAGAAACGTCACAAAATCTAAGAGGGTGTTTGGATAGGAAAAAAAATGACAGCTTATTGCTTATTGCTTATTTTCACCACAATAAGCTAATTTAAGTGTTTGGATAGGATGCTTAAAAAATTAGCTTATTGCGGTGGGAATAAGCTAAATAAGCTGATTTTAATAAGCAAGAGGGGTAATGCTTATTGCTTATTGCTTATTAGTCATTTTACTCATATAAGCTGTTTTGTTTGCCAAACACTTCAAATGCTTATTGCTTATTGTTTATTCCCACCGTAATAAACTAATCCAAACACATTTTAAAAAATACTTATTCCCACCACAATAAGCAATAAGCTAATTAAGCTAAAAATGCATTTATCCAAACTCCCACTGAATCTAAAATATTGGTATAATATGAAGTGTATCGTAACTTCAAAATTATAAATACATGACTTCTAGAGGTTTCTACATTCCAATTCACATCCTCCTTCTCTCTTAAAAACCCCGACTTTTCACTCTGAAACCCAAACCCTAACCCTAGGAATCCCTTGCTCCCTCAATTACTCTGCAGTAAACAATGGCGATCCTCTCTGATTACGAAGAGGATGATCAGAAGCAAACTAAGACCCCGGAGTCTGTGAAGAAGCCCTTTAATGCTGTTCTTGATTCGTCCGATCCCCTTCGTTTTCTCCAGACCGCATTCGAGTTCGTCGCTCGCGAAACCGATCTCTTCAAGACTGATTCCGTAGTTAAGGATGTTAACGGGTTGGTTCGTACGGTGAAGGAGAAACTCGACGCTGATGAGAGGAAGAGGAAAGAGAAAGCTGTATCCGCCGCCAGCAATGGTGCTACCAGTGTAAAGCACGATAACAAGCGTGCTAAGGAGGATTCTTCATCGTCGTTACCGGCGCAACCCGCAGTTTCCGTCAAGGAACCGGAGGATAAGAAGGAGGAGTCGAACGATGATAATAAGAAGGGCTTGCGAGGTATATACTTCTTTTTGTTATCTTAATTGCTTCATCGTTTATAATCGATCCTTTATTCGCCTTCTCTCTTACAATTTCAATGCCTTATCTAAATCAGTAAAGTATATATCGTACACCTATTCAATTCGAATAGGTTCTTGGTCTTCCTGCTAAAATCGTAACAAATCTTCATAAAGTTTGTTCCTTTCACTATAATATGTTCTTTAGTGAATAGTTTATGTGTAGATTGATCCGAAAGCTATGCTATAAGCACGTTGCATACTTATTTAAATCAGGCCTTTTAGTTATGTATAATCAGTTTATCTTGTGATTATCATCATCACGTATTTTGGAAGTTGGGACAGGGTGTTTAATTTCTTGAGAATGTTAAACCTCTTGATTTGTTCTTGATATTCTAATTGCTTATGCGTTTGATAACATCTGTCACATTCTTGTTTCTATAACTCATTAAATTATCATGCATATTACTTTTATAAAATCCTTTTATTTTCTTTTCAAGAAAACATCTAATTTGCTCTGAAATTACGAACAGCTCCCAATAAAGGAAACGGATTGGACATGGAAAACTATTCCTGGATCCAATCTTTGCAAGAAGTAACCATAAACATCCCTGTTCCTCCTGGAACAAAGTCAAGATTCATTTCTTGTGAAATAAAGAAGAACCATTTGAAAGTGGGACTTAAAGGTCAACCTCCAATTCTTGAAGTAAGTCTGCTAGTGGCATTTAGATTATCTTTCTAACATGTTGAAATTATAGTTTTATTCTAATAATATGATAAGTTGATATCAATAAGACAATAACCTTTTTTTTATATATATAATACAGGGGGACTTGTACAAGTCTGTTAAAGTTGATGACTGTTTCTGGAGCTTAGGTATGTACATTTGAAAATGTGGTATATTTTAACATTTTTTAATTTCAAATAACTCATCTTTTTGTGTCTTTTTTCAGAGGATCAAAAATCAGTCTCCATTCTTTTAACAAAACAGGATCAAATGGAATGGTGGAAGTTTTTGGTGAAGGGTGAACCTGAAATTGACACTCAGAAGGTTGAACCTGAAAACAGCAAACTTGCTGACCTGGACCCTGAAACAAGATCCACTGTTGAAAAGATGATGGTAGGAAGATTATAACATCACATATTTAGATTTTATATACCTTAAAAATTCCCTTTTTTTTCAATCTTTTAAGAAGATACTTTATTTTTCTAATCCTTATAAAAATGCATGTCCCTTTTTAGTTTGATCAAAGGCAGAAGCAGATGGGATTGCCAACTAGTGATGAGATGCAGAAACAAGACATTCTTAAAAAGTTCATGGCTGAGGTAAATAAACTTCTTTTAACTTTTAATTTGAGATTAAATTACTGATACTGTTATTGATACTGATACTGATATTGGATTTCAAATATGTGTAGCATCCGGAGATGGACTTTTCAAGGGCCAAGATAAATTGAGGAGAAATGTTTTGGGGAAAAAGGTGAAAATTTGTTTTTTGAAGGTTGATATAGAATTGTTATTTTGGGAATTAGTGTTATGCTACGTGGGTGATATCTGTTAATAGAAAACTATGTGATGGTTTCTTGGATGTTTAGCTTTTTTGATTAGCAAATCTATTGATTTTGCATTACCTTTTGCTCGTTTTTATGTTTGTTAAAACTTATTATTGATATTGTTTTATGTTCTTCACTACAATTTAACTTTTTTGCTCAACATAATCAGTAGATGAATCGCTAGATGTTCACCATTTCTTTATATAGTTGTTGATACAAGAATTTGAAGGCTTCACAAGTAAAGTGTTCTGTTTTTATATTTTCCGTTATAAACACACAAAATTTAACATAAGTGCAAAAAAAAGGATATATGATAACAATTATACAGTGTATATTCTATAGGCATAGTGAGTTACATTGTACTATATATATATATATATATATATATATATATATATATATATATATATATATATATATATATATATATATAGTACAATGTAACTCACTATGCCTATAGAATATACACTGTATTATATATATATATATATATATATATATATATATATATATATATATATATATATATATATATATATATATATATATATAGCATTGTGTGTTTTAGTCAATGTTGTACTTTTATTTTCTAGGGTATGACCCATACATTGTGCTATATAACCGATTTTTGGTAACTTACTTTTTCGGTTTAGTTATCAGGTTAACTAATTAACCGTTAATAAATAAATGTGTCATAACTGAAAAACTTAACAAAATTTTAAAATAACGATAATATTTCGTTATATTAATAATTGCGATTTCTTAAATTTGAAATATACTATATGGTAACGATATTTATAATCGACATTTGGATTTGGACAATCGTTTAAGGCGCTGCTTTTTTTTTTTTTTTTTTTTTTTTTTTTTTTTTTTTTTTTTTTTGAACCGGCAAACGAGAAATATATATATATATATATATATATATATATATATATATATATATATATATATATATATATATATATATATATATATATATATATATATATATATATATATAAAGAAAAAAGTGAAACACACCTAGCAAGGAGCTAGGAGTAAAAGTACAAAACAAGAGAAGAGCACAAAAACTAAATGAAAGTTACAATGATTTGAACGGGAGGATATTCCAATCCATCCAGTTTAAACCTCTTTTACCACCTCTATGTTTAACCCAAAGAAATGTCGTTGATTTGACAATGTCCGCTACTTTCGTAGCACATAACTGTTTATTAGCAAATATTCGTTCGTTTCTTGCTTTCTAGATACTCCATAAGGTCGCATAACAAATGCTCAGCAGCCTTTTCTTCTTCTTAGGACAGGTTCCCCAATTGGAAGCATAATCGAGAACGTCGTGCACCGTTTGGAAGCTTATTAATGGAACATTACACTAATTGAAATTCCATTCTGTGACAGTTTTAGCAAAAACACATTGCACTAGGATGTGATTAGTTGTTTCTTCCATTGAGTTACATTGGCAGCAGGTGGTGGTTGGCAAGTTCATTCCCCTACTCGATAGTGTTGTCGTTGTGGATATACGACCCTGTTTCGCCCTCCAGATAAAACACGAGACCTTTAGAGGTATCTCTTTAATCCAAATGAAGCTGTCAATAACTACCTGTCCATTATCTTCCAGGATGTGGCGAAGAGCACTAACCTTGTATTTTCCATCCCCGGTAATTTCGCACCTCCATGAAATGTCGTTTCCTCCCTGATGCTTTTTGATAATATTTTCGTGTGGAATGCCCCTTTTTTCTAGTTCACGTTTGATTCCTGCTATATTGTTCCATACCCCGGTCATTGATTTCATAGAGTAATAATCATCCCCTTTATTATGCAGTTTGTGAACCCCTGTAATGACTTTTGCCCATTGTGTGGATGATTCCGACCTTAGGCGCCACAACCATTTCACCAGGAGTGATATGTTTATGGATTTTAAGGATCCAACTCCTAGTCCCCCCTTATCTTTGTCCGCAATAACCTTCTCCCATGATACCCAATGTATCGTCTTTTTGTCCTCTGACCCGCCCCAGAGAAATCTCCTTCTGATTTTTTCTAGTTTATCCAAAACGCCATTGGGTGCAGCAAATAAAGACATATAGTAGTTCGGTAAGTGACCTAGTACTGATTTGACTAGTGTCAGTCGTCCACCAAACGACAATGTCTTCGATTTCCAAGCTGACTAAGCTCTTTTAGTAATAAACATAATATGAGATAAGATAATATAATTGTTTTTCATTATAAATCTAAACTAGATTATGACTCGCGTTAAACGCGTAGAATATAAATTAAATACATATCACATTAATATGTGGTTTTGTCTTAGGTTGAATTTTAATAAAAAAATATTAGTTAGATTCTTTTTTAGAGTTTTTTAACCAAACTTATTAGATAAAAATATTTAATATTTATATTAGAGCAATTTGGTTTTTTAATACAGTAATTTTTAACATAAATGATCTAGGTGATCTTTGTTTTATCACAACATAATGCGACTTGTTGATTAAAACATGTTGTGTAGTAGCTTTATGAATTGACTTTGCTCGGAATACCAACCCTCATGGAGGCTCATATGGCTCTTTTCATATTAGCTCTGTAAAACTAAAAGCAACAATAAGTTGTTACATGTACCAACAACATTAAATTTTGCAAAGAAATTCGATAAACATTACAAATAAAGTGAATTGTCATAACCATAAACATCTAATTCAGACATTGTAATTTGGTCGATTTCAAAGTATCTTTTCCTTATAAAAATTAAAATATGAGTTTTTAGGCTACACCCAATCACATATACATATCTTCCGATCAAATAAATTATTACAAAAAAAACATGTTATGAACAAATCTTGCATTTTGATTACTACATCCAACTAACAAATGAAATTCGGTTTAGAGGATTGAGTCATGAAGTGCATCCATGACTTCTTGTAGCTGAATTTTGGGAAATGTTAAAACCTACTAAGATATGAGGGAATGGTCTGCGAGGCCACGATTGGTTTCTATAGGGCAATACAAATTCAAAATCGCTAGCACATTTCTTTCCTACCTGCTTCAGTTATCAAATTTAGATCAAACTTGTCAAAATCAAATTATAAAAAAATAATAAAAAAATAACCAGATATATAACCTAACAATCGAACAACATATTTTTCATTGAAATAAATATCGTAAATCTACAATTTACACTTTATATATTATTCTTAAATTATATATATATATATATATATATATATATATATATATATATATATATATATATATATATTTCCTTTTCATCTTTAATGGTCACTAACACCTATTTCTGTTGTATTGTTGTGACACGCATCTATATCGAAAGTAAGAGAAATAACTATAAAGAAGAATGATGACAAAGTGATACTTCATTGAAAACACAACAAAATTCTTCATAAAGCTGCTAGGATTCTTCTATAAACCGTTAGAAGGTCTATATAGTGACAACCGGTGTGACATTTATGAGAACGCACCACTTAAAATAATAGTTTTGATTAATGTAAGTGAAAAAATCATTTATAATGCTTACCGGTTGTGATTGTTTCCACTTGGATGTGAACGTTAACATTCTTATAGAGAAATGAAACTTCAGATGAACTATACATAGTGAAATCAGCAAACATGACAACACAGAAAGAAGCCTAACTTAGCATATAACGAAATTTCCAACAAATTTCAAAATTTTAAGGTTTAGCTGAACAATTTTTTCAATTTATCATAATTTTATTTTATTACAACCTTATATGAGTAATCAAGAATCTATATCAAGTGAAATAAGTAATTGTTCATTTAAATCCAGTAAAAAAATTATAATATTATGAAATTACATATAATTTACATGTTTGCTTATTGTCTTGGAGATACCTGACCACTTGGATATGTACTATTATTTGATTAATTAGTTCATAAATTTTATTATAGAATATGAAATTTAACTATTGCTCAAATTCATTTACACTTAATTTAACAATAGAAAATGGACAAATTTAACGATTGCTCAAATTCAATGGTAAATGTTTACTAATAAATTTATCAATAAATTCACAAGGAACTATAAATAATTGTTTTAGAACGGTTAAAAGATTTATAAAAGTTTATAATTTCATAAAAAGTTGTAGTTTGCTAATATTTATATTGAAGTTGTAATGAATAACATTGTAACAATGCTGTCAAATTCACATTCAAACAGAATAATAGAGTAAAAAATGATTAAAATTCTAAATTCATATGAGTTTGAACCCAAAAGACAAATAGATAAATAATTCAACATTTCATAAAACCCAAAATGTATTTAAATGATCAAAATTCTAATCCAAAAAATGAATAGTATGAAAAAAAGTAATCAAAAACCAAACCCTAAAACCAAATAGTATGTAAACATAATATGAAATCAACCGTACTCAAATCACCCAACTACTCATATAAAATCATGAAAATCATATATTATTTTGGAATTAACAATTTTGGCTTGCCTTCCCCGGAAGTATGATCTGTCATTGATGTTAATGATCCTTTGGTTGAGGACATTGTTTCAAGATTATCAACATCATAAGCATCTTCCAAGTTGTGTTTTAATTCTTCATGTCTAGACACTTTTTTAAAGGATGTCCACTTAGTTAGTGGACTTGTTGCAATACTTTTATCAAGATTCGAAGCGGGTGTGACGTTTTCTGTAAACGAAACTGCATCCTAAATATAAAAAATAAATTCATATGTCAATCTAAAAGTTAATAATATTTTAAATTATTTAAAATATTAAATTTAGGTATATTGTATTTAGAACCTTTAAATTTAATGTGTCTTGACATTTGAATTTCGCTGATAAAACGTTAAACGAATCAAATTACGACGCCTATATTTGTAGTACATAAAATTATGTTAGTTGATCAACTAAAATATAAAAAACGAATCTAATAAGTGTAATGATTGTAGTATGTTTCGTAAAAGAATGTTACCTGTTCGATGTTAATTTTTTTTTTTTTCCAATTTAACAGTGATTTTATTATCAACATTGAAGTTTGAGATTCATAACCATCAACATTGTTCTTCAAATTATAATGAGAAATTTGAATTTTTAACGTCTACTTTTTATCCAAAAGTAGTTTCAAAGCAGACGGATAAATCTTCATATTACCCTCCTAAAATGAAAAATTAACGGTTAAAAATAGACAAACAAAAAGTAAAAATTAGTTTTATGCAAATAAAGTAAATATTGATAACCTCATTAAACTTTTGAATCAACTCTTGTGTGTTTTTTTCCAGAAGTTTCTTTGCGTCACGATCAAATAACGTAAGTGACACCATGCCAGTAAAGTATTGTACTATAATGGTAATTTTGAAATAAAACCATTGATATAAACAAATTCAATAATATAAAATTAGAAAATTTTAATTGAAGATTATAATAATATATATAAAAGAGTTATTGAAAACCTTGGAACAACAGATACGTCTTTGTTCATGCAAGTTGAAGTGTAACAATAAAAAACTTCTTTATCCTGCTTTTAGTCTGTGCCACTAGCTTTGTCATCATGCATTAAAACAACTTTTATGGCTTTTTCTTGACAAATATAGGTCAACACATTAAAAAATCGATATAAAGGGTATGATTTTGTTTTTGAAACTAAATGAATGAAACTAATATGTTTAAAGTAGATTGATTAATTTTTTTCATGACCTCTCAACAAGAACACAATAATAACAAATAATAAGAACATAGTAAATGCAAGAAATTGAAGAAGAATAAGGAGAACATAGTAAAGTAAGAGCTTGGAAAAAAGAGTTAGGAGAAGAAGATTGCTCAAGAAGAACATTATAAATCATTGGACTCAATCCAAAATCATAAGAATAACCACTTCAGTGTAATGGTATATATAGAGTGTTTTTGAATAAGGAAATCATTATCTTCTAAAAAATTTGGGATCCTAAGATATAATCTTGGAGATTTTCGGCTATTCATCTGGAAAAAAAAGATATCAGCTATATTAATTCAAAACTTCAGATTAATTGACTTTCTTATTTAATCAGTTTTAAAATTCAAACAATTATCTCAAACTGATTCATTTTATGTGAGATATACTGGGAGATAAATTATGAATAATATTGACTTTAATTTTGACTCTTAAATATTTTGCTGATTTAGTGGGATTAGATTATATTTTATAGGTTAATAACTTAATTATTGATATGATTGTTTAATGAGTTTAAAAAAAAAATAAAAAAAAAATAAAATGTAAACGAGTTTGAATTTGGAAATCAAAAACTATAAATAAGGGAGTTAAATTAGTAACAATATTAATTAGAGAAATTGATATCATGTATATAAATAGAATGATATGTTTCAATTGATAAAATAATTACTGAATTTAAAGATTCTATAATTATTATAGATTTTATAATTAAGTGTAATTGTATTTGAATTTTATTTGTAGAAGATAATGTCAGCAATTTGATTTAAGGGTGCAAAACATAGGATTAAAACACAATCAAAGGCTCTGATTGCTTTATTGGTGAATTAAATGTTCTCTTTTAATAATATTTAGAGATACTTGATGGCAGTAATACATAAGTTAAGAATAAGCATTAACTCAACATGTTTAATGATGATAACAATAATAATCAAAAAAAGGATAATTATATACTAAACTAGTCAATGTTAATTGATAATAACTATTATGAAAATTGTATCTTATAATTAATAATAATCTTAAATTAACTTCATTCTCCTAAAAAGAACAAATTAAAATTTCGGTTTTCTGTTAACCATCCGATGTAAAAAAACGTGAACCGTAATCGAACAAAAAAACCAGAGATTGTAGCGGTTTTGTTAGCCAAACCGAAAAAAGTCAAAAAATCCGGTTCGATCAACCTAAAAATTGATACAGTTTGTCGGTGCGTAGGTTTCAGATATTTTGACCAACCCTAAAGGATGCTAGGGCTATGCAACTTGATAATGAGATCCGACATCGAGATCGATGAGCTTTCGATTACCAATTGTTATCAACAACTCAAAGTTCATTCCGATTTTGCTGACATCGAAGAATCCGTACCAGAAAATAATATCATCACATACATGATGTAACTCACCAACAACCCAGAAGCCACTCGCAATAAACATCATTTTATTTTTTTATTTTTTATGTCTCCTTGACCTCCTCCGGCTCTAAACACAACAAACACGGAGTGGTTCATACTACTGACTCTCCAAGCTTCATCAAGCTTTGAGTGGTTCATCTTAAAACTATATTCGAAAAACGTATTATTCCATCTACCCTTGTTGGTGACTGTTCATAATAGTAGTTTTCTAACCCCTATCATACGTTACACATTCATAATGTTGTAGTGACCCCTAATATCATAAAGGATCTTATTTGATTTTTTTTTTTTTTTTTTTTTTTTTTTTTTTTTTTTTTTTTTTTTTAATATCAATTCACTCTTGATAAGAAATGCATAAATGATTCAATGAAATTGGTTTCTCTTTGAAGGATTTTTGGACCCGCCACACTCTTATTCTGTAAAATCACTCAAGACTTTTCGTGTCGCACTTATTTCTTTTGGTCCAACCACATGGTAGTATTGCTATATAATTTTCTTTCGTATAATAAAACTTTGTCGAATATGCTATCCCATGATTGTCAAGTTGACAAATATGATCATCTTTCATTTACTCGTTCCAATACTATTTTTGTCAAGTCCTCGCTTCATTGAATTCATTAATGGATTTATAACCTAAGTTATTGCAAATGTGTAAGATCCTGTTTCTTTTTTCTTTTTTTTTTTTTTTTTTGGTTCAAATTACTCATCTTTTTGTTTCTTTCACAGAGGATCAAAAATCAGTCTCAATTTTTTTTAACAAAACAGGATCAAATGGAATGGTGGAGGTTTTTGGTGAAGGGTGAACCTGAAATTGACACTCAGAAAGTTGAATCCGAAAACATGAAAAAAGTAAACTTGCTGACCTGGACCCTGAAACAGGATCCACTGTTGAAAAGATGATGGTAGGAAGATACTAACATCACATATTTAGATTTCTAATAGCTAAAAAATTCTCCAATAAAGATTATTTATTAATTTTTTTTTTCCTAATCTTTATAAATGTGCATGTTGTAGTTTGATCAAAGGCAGAAGCAGATGGGGTTGACGACTAGTGATGAGATGCAGAAACTAGACATTCTTAAAAAGTTCATGGCTGAGGTAAAGTTCTTTTATTAAAAGTAATTTGTTTATATATATTTTGTTCGTTATAAACACAAAATTTAACAGAAAGTGCAAAAAATAAGGATATAAGACAACAATTAACCACTTTTACTCTTTTGGTTTCTAATTTCTATCTCCGTTAAATGTCTAGCCATTAAGATTCATTACTAATAAACTTGTATGCACTATGATTTACTCAATGTTGTAACTTTTGTTTTCTAGGGAATGGCCCATACATTGTACAATATATATAATTGAGATAAAATACGACTATCAACAATCCTATCTCCTCCCTCACATGTCCTTTTGGCCAGAGGTAATGTCTTGGTCTTTCACAGCCTAATAAGGATGCTAGCATGCTAGGGCAACTCAATTTGATAATGAGATCCGCAACTGGTTTTTGCAAACAATTCTCAAGAAAAGTGTCACCGAGAAAAGGTTGCAACGGGTCTTGAAATTCTTTTCCATGATAATAAGGATGATAGGGGTGTTCATGGATGGTTAACCGAACCTGGAGAATTTAGTGGTTCTGTTAACCAAATCGAAAAAGTCAAAAATCCGGTTCGATCGACCTAAAACTTGATACAGTCTGTCAATTTAAAGATAAATTATCTTCCTCATGTTATACATACTATGATTTTGAGCGTCTCTACACATCTCATGCCAGATACCGGTAATCTTAAAACTATATTTGGAAAACGTGCAGTTCCATCGATACTCGTTGGTGATGGTTCATAATAGTAGTTTGCCAACGGAGCCAAGAATTTTGATACGGGTTACAAACATTTTCAAGATTCAAATTAGTAAATATAAGAGTTTCTTAGTATTTAAAGTCTAAAATCGAAAAAAAAAATTAAGAAAAAAGTTACAGTTGAATCACTTAGTCGTCATGTCTAGAAATCGATCAAATATCAAAAACTTGTAGAAACACACCCTTCTATAAAAGTGACTAAACAATCGTTTAAAACTTGATCATCCATGTTATTCTGCAACTTATTTTCTTCACACTTGTTTTAGCAACTGGAAAAAAAATATTTGATGCAGTTATCCTATTCCAAACATGAAAAACAAGGGACAATACTCTTAGTTGAGGGTACAATAACATAAAATTTATTTACAAATAAAATTATATATATATATATATATATATATATATATATATATATATATATATATATATATATATATATATATATATATATATATATATATATATATATATATAATTTTTTTTTTGGTATATTACAGTACTCCGCCGTCCCATATATCTCTCGCTACCGTTGCCAACCCTCCCTGTTATACTTTACACATTCATAATATTGTAGTCACCCCTAATATCATAAAGGATCTTATTTGATTTTTTTTTATATCAATTCACTCTTGATAAGAAATGCATAAATGATTTAATGAAATTGGTTTCTCTTTGAAGGATTTTTAGACAACACTCTTTTTCGATGTGATAGTGCAAAGGACCTTTATTCCGTCAATTGACTCAAGAATTCTTTTGGTCCTACCACATGGCAGAATTGCTATATAATTTTCTTTCTTGTAAGTTTCTTTCGTGTAATAAAACTTTGTCGAATATGCTATCCCATGATTGTAAAGTTGACAAACATGATCGTCTTTCATTTACTCGTTCGAATAGTATTTTTGTTAAGTCTTCACTTGATTGAACTCATTAATGGATTTATAACATAACTTATTGCAAACGTGTAACATCATGTTTTTAAGGCTATAAGTTTTGAGCTTTTTGGATAAAAAAAAATAAAATTTTAATTTAAAATAAAATAAATAATAAAATAAAATAGATAAAACATTATTCAAAATATGAGCAAATGATAAAAATAATAATGAAAGGTCTAATCGCTAGTTGAGATTTAGAAAGCAATATAATTTTAGTGTCAAGCGAATTGTTTTGTTACAAGGGCCATTTGTGTCAAGTGAGTGAGACTTGTGTTTAACCGAGAGTTGACCAATTTAGTGTCTAGGGCCAAGTTTGAAAGGGCCAAGTTTGAAAAGCTTAGGATGGAGAAGGGCCACATGTGAGTTATTTTAAGTTCTTTAGTTAGTTTGGAGCCTTTTTGAAAGAACTTCTATAAGGAAGAAATTAAGTTGCATTAGTGGCTATAGTTGGGTATATTTGAAGCCTCTTCTTCCCCATTCTCTCTCTCTCTCTCTCTCTCTCTCTCTCTCTCTCTCTCTCCCCCCCTTCCGTAAATTAGCCAGTTCTCCTCTCTGTGGATGATTTCCCTCTTTAAATCTATGGTGTTTTTGATGATTAAAGTTCCTATGTGAAGACTTGGTCAAATTCTTTCACAATCTAGCATCTAGAGGTAGTTGCTTCTTCCCTTTCCTTCAAATTCGTGTATAAACTTATGTGGTTTTGCAATTTTGAGTTTCTCCTTGCATCTACAGTGTTCTTATGAGTTTTATGTTGTAATTATATACCTACATCCACCTCCATGCTCCAATTAGTTAATATTTGGGAGATTGGAGCTATTTTGATGGGTTTTCTTAACCTTAGATGATGAAATCTGAATTTGATGTTCCTTGACTAGTTATAAGCTTGATTTTATACTTAGTGATTGTGTTTAACTTCAATTCTAAGATCTATTTGACAAGTTATGACTTATGGTGAGATTACTTGATGCTTGTTTCAAATCCAGATTTTTATAGTGATAATTTAGGTGTTTTTAGTTTTAGAGTTCATAGATCCAAATTTTGGTGAATTAGACGATGTTATAAAGTTGATTCTTAGATGATGTTTTCTATTCCAAAATCTAAGTCACATTTGTGATTCATGCTTGAATTGGTGTTTGTAAAGGTTTTATGAAAATTGAGCTTCATTAAAGTTCATATAAAGTTTAGAATTCAATAGATGAGTGAATAATCTTCATGACTTCTGAATTCTATGTGTTTTAAGTTGTAGGAAGCATTTCTAATCTTATTGGTTGCATTTACCTTTCACACATAGTGTTTTGGTGCAATTTGAACTTCTTACACTCATTTGACTTATAAATGGAAAATGTGAAATGTTTTTAGAATGTGATGTTAATCCAAGGAAATGAACCATTGGGAATCCTTTCTTATGTTCATTTGATGTGTTAGAACCTCTATGTAAAGTCCATTGGGTCATTAATTAATTTCGTTCTTGAAGTTCCTAGGAAAGCTGGATAGATTAATGACAAACAAAAAGTTGATTCTGCAATCTTTTTAGTAGATGTGATGCGTTCTAGGGGATGACGCGATGCGTTCTCAGTCTGTCCTAGTTTAACTTCTTGATCTTATTGTGCTTTGAGTCTAGTTCATTCCTCTGGTCCCCTTTCTCTCCCATGATGCATAATAGTACATCTAAGGAGTATTTGAGCTTAGATCGATGAGTTGACCATAGAAGGGTATTATGGTCTTTTGAAAACTTTATTATGTTGATACTAGGTATGGAATTGGATGCATAAGTTAAAGATGTGTTGATTATGTGAAGATCATGTGGTGTTGCTAGCTTTGGACTAAGGTGAGTACTTTTACCTTGGAAAAATTATCCCCATTATATGAGTATCTTGAGTTGTGATTCCCTTATGTGCAATACTATATGTCTGCCTACTATATGTAGAATATGTGTTTTTCTTTGTTAGGTCATAAATTGTGGTTTATACTTTGCTTTTCATAAGCTATTAGAGTTCTCGGTCTAGGACCGAAAACACCATGTTTTGGTGTTGTTTGGACCGAAATCACATGTGATTTCAGTTAGGCTTAATATTGTCTTGTTTAGGTTTTGGGTTGGGCTTTGGTTATTAGGTCTAGGTATAAATAGTGTTATTTTAGCCTTGTAGTGGGCGAGGGACGTTTTTGGGGGCCACCATAAGCTTAGAATGTGATTTGGAGAGAAACAAGAGAGAACCAAGTGTAATCAAGAATCTTATGTACCCTATTATTCAATAATAGTGTGAACTGAAGATTAACCATTGTGTTCTTATTCTATATTTCGTCTTGTCTAATTCACTTGATTGGGATTCCGCACCATCAAGTGAATCCGATTGATACATCGTAGCATTTTGGGTTTTAAAATTGGTATCAGAGCTTGGATTGGTATCAATCAAATTGACAAGATATTAAGAGTTTCTTAGATTTTTTCTTGGATTTCCGGGCATTTTTGAATTGTTTTGGACGAATTTTTGGCTGTTTGTTCTTCGTGTTCTTCATATTTTTGGAGTTTTGATTGAGTTTGGCATTAAAGATTTGAAAATCTCGTGTTTTTGGCAAGTTTTGGGTGTTTTTGGTCAAAATTTGCGAGATTTCTGTGACACTCCTCGGTCCTCGGTCAAACCCTAGAGGTTCTCGGCGGCTAGCGAGGGTTTTCGGTCAGCAGCGAAGTTTCTCGGTCAGCAACAGGGGTTCTTAGTCAGTAGCGAGGGTTCTCGGTCCATAGTCTTTGGTTCACACGTTTTTAGTTCGCTTCTCGGTTTTCAGGTTTCTCGGTCAAGCTGTTTTTCGGCCCACATCTTCAGATTAAGTATTTTCGGTGCGAGACTTCTCGGTTAGGATGAGAAGCCTCGCATTTTCGGTCTAAAAATCAAATTTTCGGTATTAAAGCCTCGTATTCGATACTAAAGCTTTGTTTTTGGTCCTAAAGCTTTGTATTTGGTAAAAAAGGCACATATTCGATCCAATACCTTCGTTTTCGGTCTAGAAACTTTTGTTCTCGGTCAAGGTTATTTTTTTGGACAAAAAGTTTGACTTTCATGTTTGACTTTCAAACTTGACTTTTAACTTTCAAATTTGACTTTTGACTTTCAAGTTTGACTTTTGACTTTCAAGTTTGACTTTTGTCTTTCAAAATTGACTTTTGACTTTCAAGCTTTCACATTTGACTTTGAAGTTTGATTTTTCAAGTTTGTCTTTCAAGTTTGACTTTACAAGTTTGACTTTCGAGGTTTTAAGTCAAAGGGCATTTTTCTTGGTTTCACAATCACTTCTATTTTTGGTAAGTTATTCTTTTTGGTGAATAATGAGTTCTTCAATCACCAAAGTAAGTGAAAACTCATGCTCTCAGTCTTGTGAAGCTAAAATTAAACATTATCGTGATCAACAAGAGTTATTAATTAGGGAAATTGAGGACCTTAAATATGAACGATATACTATCAGAATGGACCAAAAACCCTTGAAAGAAAAATTAGAGGCCAAAAACAAAGACTTTAGAAATCTTCAAGAAGAATATAGCACTAAATGTGAACACTATGATTATGCTCAAGAAAAAAATTGTCAGTCTAACTACCGAGCTTAACACATTGAAAAATAAGTTTGATTTTAATTTTAAAAAGTTTGACATATCAAGTAAGAAAGTTGAGTCCATGATTGAAAAACAGTTAAAACTTAAAGAGAATCAGAATAAGGGTCTAGGGTATCACAGTGTTCCACCTCCCTTCAATGACAACTATACCCCACCCATTGAAACCAATGAGGTAGAGACACCTGCTAAGTGTGGCCAGCCCCCTGTACCAGCTTCAGTTAAGACTAAACAATCCAACCCAACTAAGAATATTGAGGTGAACGACACTAATGCTTCTACTTCATGTGCAGGTAAAGTAGTGGAAGATGAGAACAAGGAGAACACAAATGATTCTAGTTTTGCTGATAATGATTCAAAATCTTGTGATGCTGATACTCCCACTGTGGAAAAACCCAAGCCACAAAAGTCTGTTAAACAGTCTAACCAATGTTCATGTGCTTGTACTTGTGGAAGTCCCTTGAAACAAACTTATTTTGGACAAGGACCAAGTCACAACCTTATTTATTTGAAAAAGCAGACTTGTTTTAACTCTGGGACTCCCGGTCACATTGCTACAAATTGCCCTCATCGTTCATATGTTCCCTACTATGGACAAGGCTGGCAGAATGTGCCAAGAGGGAGATCTTCCAAAAGAAATCCTTCGAGTTCATGTTCACGCAGTGGTGATTAGAATTCTAAGATGGCTAAAAGTCAAACTCCCAAGGACCAAAAGGGCCTGTTGGACAAGAAGTCTAATTCGAGAGATGGTGTAGCTATACCGAAATCGGTATGGTCGAATTCATCTCAAGGATCATCTTCTAGCTCACAATTGAGATTCAAATCTAAATCAAACGGCAGTTCAAGTTCAAAATCAAGTGTTGAAGCACCCATTAGGGTAAACATTAACAAGCCTAAACCTAATTACCAATGGGTTCCCAAGGGTCAAATTAATAACTCGTCCAAACTTCCAGTAACTTCTTCATGTTTCTTATTTGATAAACAGGATATGTCATGGGAAAGAGTATCTTATGTAGATGGTGATGGTAAATCCAGTTTCAAAATGGACTGGGTTCCAAAAGTCAACTAATCCTGCACTCTGTGTCGGAGCAGCTATGGAGGAATATCATCAGACTTCGGTTTGTTGATAGTGGCTGTTCCAGGCACATGATAGGAGACATATCTCAACTACATTAAATTCAGAATATTCATTGAGAGTATGTGTCCTTTGCGGGAAAGGAAGAAAGAAGAGGATCACAAATGGGGATTGTAGTTAACGATGTGAAGAATTTTTGAATTTGTTACGGAATTGAAACACAGCTAAGCTTGAATGTGTTTCTGCATATGCATGCTATTCTCAAATCATCTGGATGCAACTTCAATTGTTGAATTACAGTTTGAGTTTTCTTCTCGACACTTCTAAGTTTTTCTTAAAATGATTCGTTTTAAAGACAATTTTTTTTAAAAAATTTGCGCATTTGTTTTATTTTCTTTCTCTCCATGCACAAATTCAGGGGGAGAAATCAAAAATATAAAAATATGTTCTCTTTCGTAAATATTCTTGGGAAGTGATATGAAGTTTAATGCTAAAGGGAAATATGAGAGGCGTGTAATGCACTAAAGCTGAATTGTTTAGACTTTGTGTTCAATGTGCTGGTAGGCATGAAGGATTCAAAAATTAATGGACTAGACACAACTGATAATGAAAGGACTAGACAATGTTAACTCATCTGGACTTAGATAGTTTCATTTGGACTAACAATACGACGCTTGGATAGATTGAGCAGTGAGATAAACAAGGGAACCTGCAAGATAAATTAAAATTAATTATCTAGAACTGTGGCTCAATACTTCTTCGACGTACGAACTTATGTCCTTAATTCTAGTGCTGATAGGGTGACTGAGGGGTTCTGATAAAGTAGGTTTGTGTAAAATTGTTTTTTTCTTATCCTCTCTGCCTGTCATATGTTGTCCCCTTTGCATGATCGGAAGATCTGACCTGGGACACAACATGTGCATCTATATTTCTATGCACTTCTCTATCTATCTATGTTAGTCATATGATGTCCCTTCTACGTGATCGGAAGATCCGACCTGGGACATAACATATGCAACTTTCTATCTCTCTGTCCCTCTCTTTATGTTAGCCATATTTTGTCCCTGTTGGGTTTTATGTACTATAACACTCCTTGCAGATACAACCCTAATGCTTTGGATATAAGTTTTCTCTAGTTATACATGCTATAAAAATAATCCAAAGTCTGAAACCTATAACTAGCATACAACATAGATATTTGAAACATACAAACTAATTAGAAGAATACCTCTTAGTTGTAGCATGTGGAATTTGGCCTTTCAAGAGCTTAGCACCTCAAGTGTGATGCCTCAAATTGTTCACAAAACACCACCAAAAATTGGAGGACTTGAGAGAGAGGTTAGGAGCACCCTAAAATCGGTTATACTCTTTTTATATTACTTGTGCATCTGATTGTGGGTCTAAGGGGTTACATATATAGTGTTAGAATTCCAAGAGTCATATGTAACCCTAATTCTTACACTTAGGCTTATGATCCATAACTCATATGGACTAACTCTTCATGGACTCTCACATAAACTTAGCCCATCATGGATCAATAACCCAAACCATATGTATCACTAATTTATATAATCAGTCCATGTTAATTTAATTAGTCTCTTTTGATCACTAAATTAATTCGAAAATAATTCTTGATCAATACTAATTAAATAATATGATTTCTCAATTAATATATTATACTTATAATATATTAATAAATCACATATAACCTCTTTCTCAAATATCCATCCTATCAAATTGTTCCAGTGAATGCAACCCAAATGGACTATGCTACTCTCGGTTCAAGTACATACCAATTATAGTCATGGGCTTAGATACCTAATCCAATAGTCTCCCACTTGGATAAGTCTAATAACTATAACTGCAAGTAGGACTTAAAACCTACTAGCAATCGTAGCTCTCAAAAGCCGTTGTCAAACTCTGACACGTCCATTAGATAAAGGATCATATATTCCTCCATTCTAGACATTGTATGGACATGAGACATGGATTATAATCATTCTCTCTGTCCATGTGTTGTTTCGCGATTTCCGATTTATGACGACTGACTAATTGAACAAATCAAATCAGTCCAGGCTTGGCCAAGCGCGTAGGGTTGTCATTACTAAATCATCGAGGGGCCCTCAAATATCGCTGTTATCCCTCTCAGGGTAAAAGGAATGGATAAAATTTGACTCATATGCTTGCTCTATTCACTCATCAAATCACACACAACAATAAGTTTTATAACATGAAGTTACTGGTGCGTTTACATATCATCAATGTGCAACCGACTTGTAAACTGCAACTATATGTCTCCCTTTCAAGAATATAAGATATTATCGTCTCAAAATCACTCGTGATGAAATCCATGAAGTGATTCAGATGAGCGTGGGTTTAATCCAATACTCAAATGTTATTTTAGGAGTACTCATGAACACTACAACAAACTTTGCTATATCTAAACACTTTAGACAATTTACAATCGGATTCCTGACGGTCTTACCTCATTACATACTTACAAAGTATGATTGACTATGGATGTTTGAACAATCTTATTATTCAGGAAGTCAAAACATGCGAAGTGAAACACAAGAATAATTTAATCCAATATGGTTTCAAAACTTTTGAATATAAATAAAACACTTATTATTTAATCTCCACATTGATTACACATTATTCATTATATATTGTTTCGATTAATCAACTTAATGCTTGAATTAAAACAATAGTTATCCCATGTTCGAAGCATGCACACTATGTTTACCTATGGTCCTTACTTTGTGAAATAGATCAATTGAAAACATTTCAATGATGCTCATTTCACAATTCAAAATCCTTAGTGTAAGAACATATAATTCTTGCCACTGTCATGCAATGATCCTTTTGTAATGTCGAGGTACAAAAGTCATAGAGACTTTGCCAACGATATTACAAAGTATTCTTTTGGAGATTGATAACAAAACAATTCCAAGGAAGCGAAGTTTCAAATTCAAAGTACATTCCTTTAAACATTCTTCTTGCAAAAATAGATTCTTAATATCCATTTCCCATTATGGAAACATTTCCATATATGCCATATGACAACTCATTATAAATAGAATCTTGTCTTTTCATAATAATGTCAATATGGTTTATCCATTACTATACTTCCATCTACAAGCAATCAATCCTTAGCAAACCTTAGATCGTCCTTGACAGTTCTTTAATAAATTTAGTCATATATGGTTCTAGTCATTTTCCCTCTTAATGCCCTAGGGATTTGGAAAATAAGAATGAGCGAATATTATAACATATGCAATTGATCCTATATCCGAAGCATATGGGATACGATTCATAATGTCTTACATAAAGACATGATACTTGACCAGTCTTTTGCTAAAACATTCCCATATATAGAATTTCCTATGTTGAAACATTTTCAACATGACATTCATATATGACTATGAATAAGTTTAATTTCAATCTAAGCTTTTAGATTCGAAATGAAGTATAAGTATCCTCTCCCTTACTTATAGCAAAACAAAATTTCAAATTATGTACATTTGCAAAATTCTTAACCTTTGTTCCTAATAACCAGTATTGCTAGCTTGCAACACTTCACATAATAAATCATGCTCCCACTATCATGATAATTATATTCTTACCAACATAACACTTATGCTCCCACTAGCTTTGACATGTACCCAAAAATCAGCTGGACTTCTAGAAATCAATACTTATTGACTTTCATACCAAAGTTCAGATTTCTGATACGAGATGCTTCGATAAGCCTTTATCTAAGCTCATACACCTTTTATTAGAAAGCTCATATGTGTGTCTAAACTATTTCAGAACTTACAATAGTAAGTACCGAATGTTCAAACTATTTGTCATTTCTCATAATTCGATCTATAAAGAGGGATGTCGTAATCATAATTGAATTTGAGAACACAATTAACACAACTGCTATCTTCTCAAAATCTACTTAATGAAAGTGTTTCCTCACAATCATTTTCATGAATTAGAGAGAAACATCATGTCACTTAGATTTAATGGTGTATATATTCCTATCCATGTGACCCTATCATAAGACAAGGTCTATGACAAATTCAAATGCATATGGACTGAACCTATTCAAGAGTCATATGGACTAACTCTTAATGGACTCTCACATAAACTTAGCCCATCATGGATCAATAGCCCAAAGTATATGTATCAATAATTTACATAATCAATCCCCGTTAATTTAATTAGTCTCTTTTGATCACTAAATTAATTCCAAATTAATTCTTGATCAATATTAATTAAATAATATGATTTCTCTATTAATATATTATACTTATAATATATTAATAAATCATAAATAACCTCTTTCTCAAATATCCATCCTATCAAATTGTTCAAGTGAATGCAACCCAAATGGACCATGCTACTCTCGGGTCAAGTACATACAAATTATAGTTATGGGCTTAAACACCTAATCCAACAGTCCCTCTGCGTGGTTGGAAGAGATCCGACCTGGGATACACCATATGCATCTCTAAATCTATCTTCTCCCTCAAATAATTGAGCACTCACCTAAAGTAAAGAGCTCTTTGGAATTCCTTGATTGCTAGGGTATGCCGTGAACTGGGGAACACGTTCTAGTGAGCTTAAAATTGAACTGGTTCATGATTAAAGGTTGTCTGTAGATCTCGTTGCTGAATTTAAGTGGACAACAATATCTTTGGTTGTCGTCAGCAAAATAGTCTATTTAGGAATATAATCACAATGTCTTGTCATTTATAATTTATCCAACTTGTCAATATCATTTGTGTTTAAGTGGACCACAATATTGGTGATTGATCAGAGCTAAACATGCATGTGTGTGCTGATAAACGATATTGAATTGCTTGACAACTTTGATCCCAAAAAATTTTAAATTTAGTTATTATATTTGTTTTTGTTAAATTTGTTCATATTTTTCCTCTATGCACAAATTTAGGGGGAGAATTAAAAAAAAAACAAACAAAAAAAAATCATAAAATTCAAAAATACAAAAATATGTTTATTTCTGTTTTTATTTCTTTTTTAGAAAAATCGAAAATCCAAAAAAAAAATTATTTTATTTTGAGTGTATTTTATTTTTATTTTTATATCCTAGTTATTTCTATTGTGTGCTAAGTTTATTTTTACTTTTATTTTTTTATCTCAAAGTTTCGTTTGTCTTAAAAAAGTGAATTCAAAAAGAAGAAGAGACTTAATGAGACTGTATCAGAATTTTCTGAGCAAGGAGAAGAAACTTGAAAAAGAGTTGATGGTTATTACATTTTACTCTATTTTCACAAGGAATTGAAGGATTGAAACTATACAAATTGTCAGTTAGGCAGTATTTTTCAAAGAACTGTCGTATTTAAGGAATTAAAAGTCTGAATTATACAGATGTCATGGTACTAGGGCGATGCACCTCGCAAAGGCACAATTATCGCTGAACGTCTCGCCAAGGGCCAAGTTAACTTGCTTAACTTGAAAAACTGCTTTGGGGTCTATGATCTAGGATATGCAGGGGCTAACATCAAAATAACCATGAGTAGTTCTCTGATACTCAACAAATCGCAGTGCGTTCCTCCGTGTTTACACAGATACTGCGAGTAGTCTCCTTCTGAGCCAAGGCTGGGTGCTTGAACAACTGTGGTGAGAAGGGTCTTTATGATTATGTGATCCACAGGGACTTTTTAGTCATGATTATTTTTTAAGGTACAACGGTGATCATTAAAGAACTTTCATTCGAAGGAACTAGAAGTAAAGATTATTTTTCATCATTCATTCTTTCAACCCCAGAAGCGAGGTGAAGCTGTACTTGAAGTTATGTGATAGATTACATTGAAACCTCGTCAATCAATTTGTTGCTATCTATGAACTTGCTGAAGTGATCCAGAAGAATCGGTCTCTCTGTCATTATCACTGAAGTATTTCAAAGCTGAAAGTGCTGATTTTTAAGAACCTTTACTAGAAGCCTCTACACCCAATGTGCGTTCAAGGTCAAATCTTTGAAGGAAGCCCAACTATTCAAGATAAAGTCATTCATGCAGAAATTCATATGTTCATCTTGAAGTTGTGGAGAAATAGAATATAAAATCTGAAGCCAAGCACAAAGCAATGATTGAAAAGAGAAGAAAGCTACAACCCCAGGGGAGATTGTTAAGACATAAGAAAAGAAAGTGATAAACCAAGGGGGAGATTGTTAGGTCATAAATTGTGGTTTATACTTTGCTTTTCATAAGCTATTAGAGTTCTCGGTCTAGGACCGAAAACACCATGTCTTGGTGTTGTTTGGACCGAAATCGCATTTGATTTTGGTTAGGCTTAATATTGTCTTGTTTGGGTTTTGGGCTGGGCTTTGGTTATTAGGTCTAGGTATAAATAGTGTTATTTTAGCCTTGTAATGGGTGGGGGACGTTTTTTGGGGCTGCCATAAGCTTAGAACGTGATTTGGAGAGAAACAAGAGAGAACCAAGTGTAATCAAGAATCTTATGTACCTTACTATTCAGTAATAGTGTGCATTGAAGATTAACCATTGTGTTCTTATTCTATATTTCGTCTTGTCTAATTCACTTGATTGAGATTATGCACCATCAAGTGAATCCGATTGATACATCATAGTATTTTGGGTTTTACATCTTTGCTAAATGGTTATATTTATGATTCAGAGAAATCATTCTTGAATGAAGGACATGTTTTTACGAAAGATGATTACTGATGAGGTGTTTTTCCTCTAAATTTGATTATGTTTTTATATACACTTGATTTGAATTCATTTTATCTAAACTTTTATTTAAATGAATTCTTATGCTATTCATTGATTAAAACTTGAACTTGGTTTATATTTGGAGTTTGAATACTTATAATGTGACGTCTCCAAATTTTACTGTCTGAAAAAGACCATTTCTTC
This sequence comes from Lactuca sativa, assembly GCF_002870075.4. Classification (NCBI taxonomy): domain Eukaryota; kingdom Viridiplantae; phylum Streptophyta; class Magnoliopsida; order Asterales; family Asteraceae; genus Lactuca; species Lactuca sativa. Next base: position 79,074,516 of record NC_056631.2, on the reverse strand, counting down.
ATGCTTATTAAATTCAGATTCTTCTTTTATTGCGAAATTGTTAGGTTTGTCAAAGCCAAAAAATAATATGGGTATAAGAGACTCCAAATACAATAATTTAATGTACTAAAGAGTAGTAAAAGGTAAGCAGGGTTGAACTACAGAGACACGGGACAACAAATCTATACCTCTTTGTGTAAGGTACTTTGATCACAAAAAAAGGTTTTGTTTGAAAAAGTCTAATAATGAAAATAACAATCTACTTTGAAAAGATGGAGAAAAGGGAATAGATTTGTAAACAATTTGTTGGAATGGTTCTAGTTCTAGTTCTCAATGTTGTCATTTAACTTGATTATGAATTGATGTAATTCATGATTGCTATTATAAGTTGGTACTGAAAGATATTAACACACTCTAATACTTATCGCTTGCCAAGTTATCTAACCAAAACACACTGTTTGACTAGACCTAGCTTTACTAATTTAATCTAAACATGCTCTTATATTGTATTGAAAAACTACATTAAGTTTTGTACAAGCTTCCCAACAATGTTCATTTCTTCTCATATGCCTATAAGTGTGAAAACATGTGATATATGCTCTACAATAATAAAACCTATTGTTTGTTACCAACCATTAACTTTATTGAAAAATTAGGTTCCCTAAAAGTTAATTAACTACACAAGAATTCAATTCATATAAGTGGCCAATAAAACATAAATCAAATTTAAGGATTCTAGTTTAAATAAGAACATAATCACTAGAATAAAATCATTAATCAAGTATCAAGCCATATGCTTCAAGTCAAGCAATCAACATGTTTTGAACAAGAACTAGAAATTAGGGTTTCTTTGCTACACATGGCTAAGAACAAATCAACCAACAAAAATATGGAAATGGAAGTGTTTAATTCTTAGAAATGGAAATCAAAAAAAATTTCAATGATTTGATCTCCTCAAAAGCCTCCAAGAATTGCCACAAATCGCCTTCTGTAGCTCTAGAAATTTTCTGTGATTGTAAAATGGCGATTTCCTCTAATTTAGCTCCAAAATTAAATGCTCACGTGCTTGCCATAAGACCATGCATTTTTAGCATGGCCATGCCTTTTTCCCATGTGTTTTTTGCATGGTCGTGATTTTTGGATCAAGGTTGTGCTTCTTTCCATATCTCAAAAATGTTCAAACTGTGGTATGTCGTCGGTCTAGCTTTACCCGGAGTCATGTTGCTCAAATATAAGATGAAAAAGGACAAACACGACCCGTGTCGGTGTGACACGAATCATATTTCAAACATATTCCTTTTCTACGATGATATGCAATGGCTTGGGTTATGTCTTCATGTTTTCTTCCAAGGCATGAACGATCCATCTTCTCTTCATGCTTCAATTCTCCAAGCTTCAAGCTCCAAGTTCCAAGCTCTAAGTTCCAAGCTCCAAGCTCGCCTTCATAGTTCCAATGCTCTAAGCTCCATAATGCCTACAAAATTAATCAAAAATAGTGAAATACCATGCATTCTGAATAAAACATGCAAGTGCCCAAATAATTAAATGAATGCTAGAATTATGAAGTAAAATGCAATGAAAAGATAGAAATAGACATGCAAAATAGGTGCATAAAATGCACCTATCAAACCTCCTCAAGCTTAGATTTTTCTTGTCCTTAAAAATAAACAAAATGAAGAAGCACCCTAGAGAAGACGATAGGTGACTAAAAAGAAACTAAGATGAAAAGAATGGAAAGAATGAAAAGGACCTAAAGGGGATTAAGAGTGAATGCATGCAATAAAAGAAAAACTAATGGAAATAACATATGTACAAAAAGATTAACAAAGCTTCAAAGATAATATATATTTCAAACAATGCAATAAACAAAGCAAAAAAGGGATTGAAACCAATTAACCTTATTGTGTCACACAATCAAGAATGTACCTGTTGTGCCTTGAACTAACTTGACATTAGCCGCACAAAGATATATAACATTATAAATAAGACTTTTAGTCATTCCCTAACACAACTCAACAAAATCAAAAGTTACAACACCTGTTTACTTTTACTGGTATTGGGCTAACACGTGAAACAAATTATGGTCTTACCCTCGTGAAAACATATGTGATGATGTAACATCCCCCTCCGACACATATCACAATATTGTCCTCTTTTAGGCCACTCGACAAGAGGACTCCCATCCAAGCACGCTTAACTGCAGAATTATTGTGGGATCTGCTGCCCTCACTACTTTAAAACATGTGTTAGGGAAGGTATTTAAACACCTTATAAGGAATGCTTAGTTCTCCTTCCCATCCGATGTAGGATTAGGTGAAACCCACCTTTACCCCCTATTACAGGTTTTGACGTCCTCGTCGAACATATTGATGCGTGACAAGGCTCTAATACCATTTCTAACACCCCCCTTCGACACATATCACAATATTGTTCGCTTTAGGTCACTCGTCACGAGCACTTCCTAGGGGGTCACCCATCCTGGTACTACTCACATCCGAGCACGCTTAAATGCAGAGTGACCTTAGACCCATTCACACAAAGGGAAACTCACCTGCACTATAGAACTTGCTAATAATCCTCTTGCTGCTGACCGACAATTCTATGAACCGCTGCTCCACTAGCTCCCCGAGCTACCAATATCAATACATATAACACTTAGATCCAAACAAAACTCTAGAAGCCAACTAAGTCCATTCTTGACAAAGTAAAAGTCCTGGTCAAAGTCAACCTTCCTGACTGACCCTATTCACCGAGTCAGCCCGACGACTCGTCGAGTTCATGCGCTCAGAATCCTTTCATTCGCGACTCGACTCTCCGAGTCAGCCCCTGACTCTCCGAGTGTACCGATTTTTGAGTCCTGTCCTGACCAACTCACTGAGTCCCCACTCAACTCACTGATCCGAGTCTTAACTCGAAGGGTTTGGGGTTTCGTGACTTGACTCACCGAGTCCAAGAACAGAGTCGCCGAGTCCAAGGCAATCTTCAACAGAATCGCCGAGTTGTTCATCCAACTCGTCGAGTTCATCTCCATCTTCATACTACTCGCCGAGTCCACTCGAAGGACTCGTCGAGTCTATTCATTCCTTCATATATTCAGAGGCTTTTGAGTCATGCATGGACTCCAAACCGTAGATCTACTCTTCTAAAGCCTATTCCTCACGTAAAGTGGCAAACTTTACGTATAGCTAAGGAGATCTAGGCTCAAAACACTATAAAGTAGGGTTTAAGACAAAGAGGATTTACAATAAACCCATAGACTGATGCTTTATGATTCTCTAGGCCAAGATACACTTAGATCTGAAGTAGCAACTTCAGATCTGGGATTCTAACTCAAAATGGTTCTTAAGCTTGCCCTAAAAGCCCCAAATCTCATGTTAAAGGTTGATCTACATGCAAAAGAGTGAAAGTAGCGACTCATTACCTTCAAATACTCTGGAAAATCCCATAAACTCTGGATCTACTGCCAATCCTTGAATCCCCAATGGTTCCCCTCTTCCTTCTTCCTTCACATCACCCAAAATGGCAAGAAAGCTTGAATGTGCAACAATGGAGGTTTAGGGTTTCGTATTCTGGATAAGAGAGGCTATATGGAACCCTAAGGGAGAGAATGAGATTCTTAAATAGTGCACAAAGTCCCGAATTTAGGGTATCTCTCTTTAGACCGGACTCGCCGAATCCTCTTTGCTGACTCGCCGAGTCGGTTACTTAATCGATCCCCTGGATCCCGCTCCGACTCGTCGAGTTCCTCCCTGGACTCGACGAGTTGACCCTTTGACTTAGGGTTTTCTTTCCTTTCTTGGCCTTTCTGATTTTGAGTGTTACAACTCTCCCCCACTTAAATTAAACTTCGTCCTCGAAGTTCGCTATGGCCAACTGACCTATGATCTGCCTCCAACACTCTGTCTGGGAACCTAACACCCGCTGGCAACCTCTGTTGGCCTTCTGCCCGGTCATTCTGACCAACATTAATCCTTGCGGATAATAATCTCGGGTCAACCCTGACCCTGAACATTCTGGGAACATAACTTACTCAACTAAAAAACCTTCTGATACTCCCCGAGTACTTATGCTGAACACCCTAGGGGTTCACCCCTTTCTTTCCTTGTGCGGTTTTTGGCCTTTCCAAGGCAACGTTCCATAACCAACTACTTCCTCTATCACTGTGAAGGTCCTATCCTTCACCAACTCCATGACCCCCGCTACTTCCAGTACGGGTCTTTACCGTCAGTGTCCGCTGGACACTTCTCACTACTATAACTTAGTGCTGAGCACCCCTCGATCAACTAACTGAATTCCACCATAGACTGCTTACCATCACTGCCACTGACTGAAAATCTCTGTTCTCCCTATCTGCCTTTAGGATGAACCGAGACCACCCTGGTCCCTATTGATCTATCAATATCTGGATTACCGGCTCCCACCGGTCGCTAGCCCCAACACAAACTTCTAGTCGCTCCCAGCGATTACCGAAGAAACTTAGGCTACCTAATACTACCCCCTCTATTCTGCCACTCTGGCACTACAAGCCCTGGGATCCCCGATCCCCTTAACTCGACCTTAAGGTCCTTACCAGGTCCCACCTGTGCTACTAAAACTCACGGGCCTCGCCCATGGGTCCCACCCGACTACACTACTGAGCAACCCTGCTCTCAGGTCTCACCTATACTGCTACTCTCATACGGGCCTCGCCCACGGGTCTCACCCAACTACATCCTGGAGCGGCCTCTCCCAAGGTCTCACTTTTCTGGGGCTATGCAGGCTAGCTCCATACTATTCTCATCTACCACCCATCCCTGATCCCCACCTTGATCACTAGGAGGTAAGGGCCTCGTCCAAAATCCACTAACTAGGAGATACGGGCCTCCGCCCACTCTCCGCTAACTAAGCTGCTAGGGAATGCTACGACTTACCCGTAGTCTTACAACACCTCCCACCACTAACTCGTTGCTGGAAAAATGCTGCGGCTCTCCCGCCGCTATGCCATACTCTAGATGCTATCTCTGCCACTAACCACTATCACAAAAGCATCCCATGCTAACTGTTCTCAAGATCCTCATTCCAACTCTTTCCAGTCCTACAAGCGATCCTCCAACCCGAATTCCCAACCCGATACTAACCATCTTGATTACACGAACTAACTTTTGGGATGTCTCTCAAACTCCCAACGTTGAACTCCTCAATCCATCAATCACCGCGCTACTTTTTTTTCCTTTTCAGAGGTCGTGTACTCATTCTGGATCTACGTGCTCTTACCCTAGAACACTCGGAGGGTTCTCCCCCACTTTGATCCTGCTTATACCTCAATGCTCAATGCTTGAGAAGAATTCCCAATCTTCTCTGCTATACCGTAAACAATCTGCTGAAGAACCAAGCTTGCCATAGCTAGGGATCTAACCGATCCATCACTCAATAACACCTTTCTGAATTTAGCGGGTCACTACTGAGTTCCACACAAGCATGCTATAGTTGCTGCGTCCTAAGTAACCTGCTTCCATAAGGCACCACCCCCTAACTACCACTTTATTATCCAAGGTATGCAGATGGCATACAACTAGGTCACAAGCAAGTCGCTCAATTCTAAAATACTTATACCACAAACGATGCAGATCCAAAACAATATAATCATGAACAAAGAAAGCAGAAAACGGAATACACATACCTGCAACGTCCGGCGTTGCTCGCGCCTCCATGGTAGTCATCTGAAAAGCCCTGCCTCCTATTGCAGGCGCCTCTGCTCGGCCCTGACGGCCATATGTGATCCTCAAAGTTGCAGGGGCAGGTGCCATCACCCGTCCTACTGAAAACAAAATGGGACACTGGGCCTTCTTGTGGCCCCGTTGACTGCAGTGAAAACATATCAGATCTGATCCCTAAGTGGTGGTAGCAGTACAATCCCTGCTAAGATGATCAGTCCGAATTCAGTTGAAGTAGCCCGAATCTCCACCACTACCACTCCTACACGCACCCTTGTGCGTTCTGCCGCACCTCCCGCATCGGCCGCGGCCCTAGTGATCCCTCGATCTCGAATCTAACCCCTTGGGCCTTTTGCGCGAACCTGTGGCTACCTGAACCTCATCCAGCTTCCTCTTCTGGATCTGTTCCAAATCGATCTCCCTCTCTCGAGCTCAAGAAATCATATCTTCCAATGTCTTACATCCGGACCTACTCACGAACTCCCTGATGTCAACCCTCAACATCTCGTGATATCGGGCCTTCTTCATCTCCTCATCCGCGACATACTGCGGTACAAGAAGAGCCCTCTCCCTGAACTTGGCGGTGATCTCCGCCACAGTCTCAGTGGTCTGTGTCAAATCCTGAAACTCCCGTGCCAATTGCTGTACCTCAATAGTTGGTGAGAACTCATCCCTGAACCTGGCTGAAAAATCACTCCATGTCATCGCGTCCAACGCGGCATCATCCCCCAAAGCATGACCAATCTCTTCCCACCAATCCCTCGTTTTGTCCTTCAGAAGACAGGAGGCGAGTCTGACCTTGTCCCCCTCGGGACACCGGCTCGTACGAAAAGCGTTGGCAACATCAGCCAACCACCTGCTGCTAGCAATGTGGTCCCTAGCCCCGTGATAATCAGGCGCTCCGCAAGCCCTAAACTCTCGGAATGTCAAAGTACGAGCTCCCATCAAAGCCATCATCTCTGTACGGAAGGCTCCCAGACTCTCATCCAAGATCTCCAGTATACCCTCCTTGACCGTGCCAAAGATCACAGGAGTCTGATCTAGGATACTGCGCATAATTGCAGCTGATATCAACTCCCTCATCCGCTCCTCGAGCTGCCCGGTCACTGAACCCGAGCCTGATCCCTCTCCGATGCCTGATCCATCCACTGGTCTCTCTCTCAATGTCACCATGTTGAAAACATAACACAATAACTATCAGAATACTCATCACTGCTGCGAGATCAACCACACAAACTACAAGTTTCCCGGTCTCATCTCGGCCTTTCCCGAATCTAGTACGGATCCTCTGCTTTCAGTAGTTCGGGCCCATACTACCATCCACATCTATCCGTACTTTCCTCAAGAACTGCTTCGACTCCACCAGGTCCCTTTCTCTATTACTACTGCTCCCATCACTATCTCATCCTAGGCTTACCCTAGGGAAACCTATGACTCCAACCAAACCAGTCCTCAGCCGCTGAAGGCCTCCTTGTGATGCCATTTAGCCATCACCTGAATACCATCACATGTGACGAGACTCAGATAATCCTTCGAGTAAAAGACTTGTCTCTACAACGGCTGGACTCAGACAAGAGCTGCGCAATAGGGCCAAATCCAGCACTATGAGATTATTCAACCCTGATCACATGTGACGTGACATATTCACCTAATGGCTAACTCCCATCACTCAGAATCCCACAATGCACAAAGCAAGCAACATTCAGACATGGGAAAATCTAACCATAACATACTCAAGCAATCACAACGTCATATCAAGAATTTGTACTAGCATGTAACATAAGCTCATAACTCAGGCATAACCTAAATAGGCTACCTTACTACTGTCTAATTAGTACTATCATGCAGCTCAAAAGCACATATAACAGGCACATAAGGCATCCTCCCTAGATCCTTAGTCCTAATCTAGCATGCTTTCCTACTAACTGATAATCGTAACATAACTTGTGTGGGTATTTTGGGGTACTTACTTGACCTCGGCTGATTGCATGCACCACACCCTTTTCTTTTATCAAAGTTCTTTTTCTTTCTGAATTCTTTTCGCTTTTCTAAAACTGTTTCATTTCTAAAAACTCTTTTCTACAAAACTGCCTTTTCATTTTGAAAACTTTTAGACCAATCCCTTAGTTTGAGTTCAGACACACCCGAGAGTATGTCCGAATCCCTCAAACCAAGGCTCTAATACCAACTTGTAACGTCCCAAAAATCCGTACCAAAAATTTTCTTTAAATCATTACCAAAGCCATATTCATAAAAACATATCATAAGTCATAACATGAATTCAGAGTATCATTTCAAAACATATTTTCATTATCAGAGTAAAACATCCCAGGCTGACTAATCAATGGTGTGTGCCACGCGATCACCCCGAGCTCTTCCCTCCGCTACCGGAAGTACCTAAAACCAAAACTGAAAACCGTAAGCACGAAGCTTAATGAGTTCCCCAACCTACCACATATCCTGCACAAACACATACAACACATATTGGGCCACGCCTGCTACCTCGGGCCTCGCCCACTACAACGGCCCCGCCGCTCCAGGCCCTGCCTGACTTCGAGCCCCGCTTGGATACATATCTGTTTCACTTAGGCCTCGCCTGTCACTGGGCCTTGCCCGCTAAATATACTAGCACATAAGCATATCACAACACATAAGCAAAACATATACTAATGGACCCCGTCCTAAGGCCTCACCTATCTTGGGCCTCGCCCTTGTCCTGTTACTGATGAGTCATGGAACCCCGTCTACGCTCCTACTGATAGTGAGATATGGGCTCAACCTACACTCACTCTTTCCCTAACTTGGGCCTCGCCCCTGTTCTGCTGCTAATGAGATGTGGAACACCGTCCACACTCTGCTATTGGTGAGATATGGGACCTCGCCCACACTCACCTCCCTACCAGGCACATACAAGTATCACGCAGACAACAAGTATACTTAATCATGCAAACCATTCCTTGGGCACCCGCCCGCTATCAATGGACCTTGGTCCTAATTATCATACTGGCATACCGTGCCTAGGGCTAACCCCTGGGTCTTCCTACTCATATCTACATGAGCCGGCATTGTGGCCTTAGACCCATTCATGCAAAGGGAAACTCACCTGCACTGCAAAACTTGCTAATAATCCTCTTGCTGCTGACCGAAAATTCTCTGAACCCGCTGCTCCATTAGCTCCTCGATCTACCAATATCAATACATATAACACTTAGATCCAAACAGAACTCTAGAAGCCAACTAAGTCCATTCTTGACAAAGTCAAAGTCCTGGTCAAAGTCAACCTTCCTAACTGATGCTTTATGATTCTCTAGGCCAAGATACACTTAGATCTGAAGTAGCAACTTCAGATCTGGGATTCTAACTCAAAATGGTTCTTAAGCTTGCCCTAAAAGCCCCAAATCTCATGTTAAAGGTTGATCTACATGCAAAAGAGTGAAAGTAGCGACTCATTACCTTCAAATACTCTGGAAAATCCCACAACCTCTGGATCTACTGCCAATCCTTGAATCCCTAATGGTTCCCCTCTTCCTTCTTCCTTCACATCACCCAAAATGGCAAGAAAGCTTGAATGTGCAACAATGGAGGTTTAGGGTTTCGTATTCTGGATAAGAGAGGCTATATGGAACCCTAAGGGAGAGAATGAGATTCTTAAATAGTGCATAAAGTCCCGAATTTAGAGTTTCCCTCTTTAGACCGGACTCGCCGAATCCTCTTTGCTGACTCGCCGAGTCGGTTACTTAATCGATCCCCTGGATCCTGCTTCGACTCGTCGAGTTCCGCCCTGGACTCGACGAGTTGACCCTTTGACTTAGGGTTTTCTTTCCTTTCTTGGCCTTTCTGATTTTGAGTGTTACACATCGTATTGCGAGGCTGCGAGCTATAAATAGAGATGCGAGGGCAATACATTTCTCACACCTAAAATCCAATTTTTTCTCTCTCTACTCTCTCTCTAAACCTCCTAAACACCCCCAAGCCTAAGAAACCTCCCTAGCACTAGAAGAAAGCCCTGGAGTGCCCGAAGGCTCCGATAAAAAGAGTTTTTTGGTTCTAAAAGATCTGCCCCCGTAGAGCCCGTTTTTCAGCAAACCTCCCGGTTTCGTCGAAGGAAATCATATTTTTAAGAAGTGAAGCGTTGTCCAAGTTGGAATCACCACTTTATTAGGTGAGTGCATAGTCACTTTCATCTTACACATAGATATGAAGTATTTTATATCTATTACGTGCTATTTGTGCATATTATCTGTTTATTTGAGATCTATGTTGGATGAACAATTTTATACATTTTTTTTAATGATTTAAACTGTATATTTATTTTATATATCTACAAATATGTTGGGTAAAACATGGGTAGATGAAATAGTTGATGTGTGATGAAATAAAATGATGAGAGACCTCGACATTGACGATGTTCCAGTCATCTAGCGGAGTATATATGACAACCACGGACTATTCTAGACAGTCTAGTGGAACCCTAGCAGGCTCGCAAGCTGTAGGTGTTTGTGAACGATGTGTTCACCGGTGTACTCTATCCCCCTCAAGGTTGCCTTACATACATTTATTGATGAGGAACCCTTAGCAGTAGTGTCCATCCCGATGAAAATCATTAGGCTAGTTCCCTTGAATTAGATGCGTTAGGGACAGAAAGTGAGGATACTGGGAACGGGTAATCGGGTTGATTGATGTGATGAAATTAATAAGCTTAATTATTGTGGGTTGAAAACCCTATGTGCTCACCAGGTTCCCAAGCCTGACTCACTCAGTTTCTTGTATTACAAGTAGTGGCACAAGAGCATAGTTGGAAGACTTGATGTGGGATTACGGATTATAGGCCACTAGATATAAAGAAATGTTGTAAGGCCTATGTTGTTCTATTTATGCTTTTGATATGTATTGAGAATGACATCCCGATGTTTTAATATAATGAAATACATTTCTTTGGAAAATACTTTGATAAAATCTTTATCATATTTTATTTTGGGAACAAATTCCACAACATTTTTCTATAAAAGATTACTATGATTTTCAAATAAAGCAACAAATCGGTTTTTTCTGGGCATAAAAATGAGGATGTCACAATTGGATTGTGAGATGAGTGTCTGTTATATTTTAGACACAAGCACTTGTTTATTTTAGGAAAGATGCCTAAAATGCTTTTATGTGCTAAATGACTTATGTTATAGCTATAAAGATGCCTTATATGCTATTATCTGTTCGGATCTATTGTCTATTGCCGGACGGATCTGGAAACCTTATGTGTTCATGATTCTAAACATTTGACTACGATATTAGAACTAGCATGTAACATTTTAGAGTGATAAGGAGGATTTATTACATCTATCGTAAATAAAGATCTAAATTCACCTACTTTGGTGTATAGATCAACGTGATGAGAACCCGAAGTGGACTCAGAAATGCAAATGGGAACATAAATCAGCAGCCTCATCCCCAAGGGATTGAGTAAGTGCCGATAGTAGAAGCTGCACCTAAGCCAGTCATGAAGGCTGGAGTACATACCATGATTTGAGCTATGATGGCTGAATAGAGGGAAGAAATGATGAAAATGTTGCAGAATAATAGGGATGAACCTATGATGCCTATTGAACAATCCGAACTGAATAATGGATAGTCGGAAGAAGTACGGTAGGACTGTTGGTCAAGCTGAATCGCTAGTGGTTATAAGGAATAACCAAGATGGAGGAAATGATGGACGTGGATGCAAGTAAAAGGATTTCATGGCATCCAAACCACTGTGTCTTTCTGGAAGCCCAACACTGGTGGAAGTTATGGACTGGATCTCCGAGATGGAGACAATGTTTGGGAGTTGCGAATGCAGCAACAAACAGAAGACCGCTATCGTGGTTCCCCTGTTAAAGTCTGGAGTACTAAGCTGGTGGAAGCTACTAGCTGATACGATGCTCAAGGGAGAAGCTTTCAAGATGTCTTGGGAAGATTCCTAGTGCAACTGAAAATGCAATACTGCTCCGAGTAAGATCTTCTGGAAATCAACAATGAGTTTCATAATCTGAAGAAGGGAAGAATGAGCGTCACCGAGTATGCTGCAAGTTTTACAGAGAAGATGAAGCTTGTTCCTTACCTAGTTCCAACTGGATTTTCCAAGGTTAACAAGTTTGCCCACGGGTTACCAGCGTACTTTGGTCCAATGGTCGAGCAACCATCCACTTTGAAAGCCGCAATTTGGGTTGCTAAGAATGTTAAGACCCAAATAAAGGAGAAGGGTCTGGAGAGAGTTGAGGTTGGTGAGAAAAGGAAGTTGGATGGATCTTTGAAGTCCAACAAGAAAAGTAAATTCTCGAAGTCTGGTTTGAGAGGAGGAGGAGGCAAAGCGAAATGGTGCGACAAATGCAAGAAGAAGCATTATGGGAAATGTGACAGAGAAGTCACCTGTTTTAAGTGTGGTAAGGCCGGGCACTATGCTAATGAATGCACCTTCAACAAGAAAGTCTGTTATGGTTGCAATGAAAAAGGGCACATTTCAAGGGATTGGCCAAAGAAGAAGGAGGCGACAAGGCCCAATGTTCCACCAAAGCCAAAAGCTAGAGCATTACAGACGACATTGGAAGCCGCAAAGGATACAACATATGTCGCTTCAGGTACCTTTCTTGTAAATGGATTGCATGCCAATATATTGTTTGATTCCGGAGCAAATTGCTCCTTTATATCACACAAATTTGGTGGAAGACTAGCATTGATTGTAGATAAACTTGATAATGGTCTAGTTGTAGAAGTTGCCAGTGGCAAATTCATACCTGTTAGTGATTGCATTAAGAACATCATCATCGACTTGAACGGAAAATAATCCATGAGGAGCTATTACCCATTGAGTTGAATGGTTTCGACATCGTACTAGGAATGGATTGGTTTAGTGCCAACGATGCCGAAATACTATGCAAAAAGAAGATAGCAAGCGTAAACCCACCTGGAAGAGAGTCATTTATGGTGTACGGAGACAAACGTAAAGTGAATTCTGGAATCATTTCCCTGATGAAAGCTAGAAAATGTTTGTCTAAAGGATGCACATCATACTTGCCATTCGTGATCAATGATAAGAAGGAGAAGAAGGCAATGCAATGAATACCAGTGGTGTGTGACTATCCAGAATTCTTTCCTGAAGATCTTTCTAGATTCCCCCTGATAGACAAGTAGAGTTTCGAATGGACTTGTTGCCAGGATCAACACAAATAGTGAAAGCACCATACCGATTAGCACCAACAGAGATGAAGGAGCTTATGATGCAACTTCAGGAGTTGTTGGAAAACAGTTTCATTAGATCTAGTTCATCACCCTGGGGAGCTCTAGTGTTATTCGTAAAGAAGAAAGATGGAAGCATGAGGATGTGCATAGATTACAAAGAGCTGAACAAGGCAACAATAAAGAACAAGTACCCATTACCAAGGATTGATGACATGTTTGATCAACTGCAAGGTTCGAGCTATTTCTCAAAGATCGATCTCAGGTCTGGATATCATCAGCTGAAGGTGAGAGAGCAGGATATTGAGAATACCGCATTCAGAACGAGATACAGACACTGTGAGTTCTTGGTAATGTAATCTGGACTAACCAATGCTCCAGCAACATTCATGGATTTGATGAATAGGGTTTGTAAACCATTCATCGATAAATCCGTGATATTGTTCATAGATGGCATTCTAATTTACTCAAAGAGCCAACAAGAGCATGGCAAGCACCTACAAGAAGTGTTAGAAGTTTTAAAGAAGGAGAAGCTGTATGCAAAGTTCTCCAAATGTGTTTTCTGGATTCGAGAGGTCTAATTCTTGGGTCATGTGGTTTACCAAGAAGGAATAATGGTTGAGCCAACTAAGATTGAAGATGTGATGAAGTGAGACCGGTCAAAAAAACCCACGGAGATTCAAAACTTTCTAGGATTAGCCGGATATTACCGAAGGTCTATCTAAGGATTTTCTTTGATAGCTGCTCCATTGATAGCTTTGATCCATAAAGGAGCTACGTATAGATGGAGTGAGAAACATGAAGAAGCATTCGAGAAGCTAAAGAAGAAGTTGTGTGAAGCACTGATTCTTTCTTTACCTGATGGAGTTGAAGACTTCGCAGTATATAGCGATACATCTGGAGTTGGGTTGGGTTGTGTTCTGACCCAAAGAGATAAGGTGATAACATATGCATCGAGACAACTGAAAGAGCACGAAATGAACTTCCCCACTCATGATCTGTAGTTGGCATCAGTAGTGTTTGCATTAAAGATATGGAGGCATTATCTCTATGGCACAAAGTGCAAACTTTTCACTGATAATAAGATTCTCTAGTAACTCTTTGATAAAAAAGAATTGAATATGAGACAACGATGTTGGCTAGAGTTACTCAAGGATTACGACTGTGAGATACTTTACCACCCTGGTAAAGCAAATGTCGTAGCTGATGCTCAAAGCCGAAAAATGAGCCTTGAAAAGAGAAGGTCAAGAGTGTTATTAATTGAAGTTGTCTCAACGATTGTGGAAGCATCAAGAAAGATTGGGAAGAAGCTTCAGAGAAAAATGACTGAAAGGAAGAACGTTTGGGCAAAATGTTGGTGTTCGGTACAAATTGCCAAAGAGTGAAGGTATTCCAAGATAGGATTTGGGTTCCTAAGATAAGAGGAGTAAGAGATCTTCAGTGTTGGAAGAAGCTCACAAGACCATATACTCGATTCATCCCGACAACGCTAAAATGTATAGGGATCTAAAACACTACTACTTGTGGACGACGATGAAGCTCAATGTTGCAAAGTATGTGGCAGAGTGTGTAACATGTGAGAGAGTTAAAGCACGACATCAGAAACCGTATGGGAGTTTAGAACCTTTACCTGTACACATGGGTAAATGGGAAGACATCACCTTGGATTTTATGACTAAGCTGCCCAAGACAAAGAACAGTTACGACATGATTTGGGTGTTCGTGGATCGGTTCACTAAGAGTGAACACTTCATTGCAGCCAATGAGAGATGGTCTATGGATAAGCTTGCAAATTCTTACATGAAGAAAGTTGTAAGACTTCACGGTGTTCCTTTAACGATTGTATCAAATCATGAAATTCGTCTCACATCAACGTTTTGGAGGAGTCTGCAAGAGGAAATGGGTACGAAGTTGTGTTTAAGTATAACTTACCCTCCACAGATAGATGGTTAGAGCGAAAGAATGATACAAACACTAGAAGATATGTTGAGATCATGTACCCTAGAATTCCAAGGTAATTGGGATGAACACTTACCCTTGGTAGAGTTTTCCTACAACAATAGTTACCATTCGAGCATCAAGAGGAAACCTTATCAAGCCTTGTACGAACAGAAGTGTCGTATGCCGTCTTGTTGGCTTGAGGCTAGAGAAAAGAAGTTTATGGGATCCGAGATAGTCCATCAGACTGCTTAAAAGCTAAAGGTGATTAGAGAAAGGATGTTAGTAGCTCAGGATAGTCAAAAGAGCTATGCTGACAAGAAGAGATGGCCGATGACATTCGAAGTTAGAGATTCGATTTCGCTTAAAGTCTCACCGTGGAAGGGACTTATAAGATTTTAGAAAAGAGGAAAGTTGAGTCCAAGGTTTATTGGACCATTCAAAGTTCTTCAGAGGATTGGGAACCAAGCTTACAAGCTGGAATTACCGGAAGAACTGGATGGTACACATAACACTTTCCATGTGTGTTATTTGAGGAAGTTCATGGGAGAAGTTCCTGACATAATTCCAATTCCAGAGTTAAGAATGGATGAAAATAAGAGGCTAATTGAAGATCCTGAGGCGATTGTTGACCGTAAGACGAAGAAGTTACGACACAAGATGGTTGATTTAGTGCTTGTGCGATAGAAACATACAAATGGACCGAACCTCACATGGGAAACATATAGTGACATGATGAGTCGCTATCCACATCTGTTTGCTGATACATGATTCCGTAACAGAATCGTCCTAAGGGGGAGAGAACTGTAACACCCATGTTTCTAGGTTAAGCATTGGTATGATGATGTAATATTTATGGTCAACCATTGTAACTTATTTTGAAGTAACAAAAAAGAATTATTTGATTATTATGTGAACTTATGTACTTTATACTTATTTATAATAATATAATAAATTAAGAATGAAAATTAGCATCAAAAATAAAATGCTAGATAAACCCGATATCTATGAAGAATGTTGTAGTAGTCACGACAAGGATTTCGGAGATAAAAATAACGCCAAAATCCAAGTTATAATGAAGAAGTTATGACCTGTCGAAGTTTCGTGAAAAAACCGGTACGACACTATGTGATGTAAGAAGTGAGTTTACGATAAAGTGCTTTTTAGCCTTAACGATCTAAACAAAAGTCATAGTATACATTAAACCGAGAGCGTGCATAAAAAGAACGCTCAAATCTGACTTCCTATGAGGAAGTTATGATTTTTCTAAGTTTCGGCATAGTAGTATGCAGCCTGGAGTCTAAAAATATATCTTTAATAATAATTTAAAAATTAGCTGACAGAGTCTAAACAAAAGTTGTAGTTTACGGTCCTACCTACGCGTGGATATAAAGAACGTCGAAAATGGAGCTCGTATGCGAAAGTTACAAATTTTAGAAGTCGGGAATGGAATTTGCGAGGCTGATGTGAAGGGTGATGACGTGGCATGATCCGGACCCTTGCTTGATCTCCACGGTCTCGCATTTGTATACTGACACATGGTCCTCGCACGCCCTGGCGTAGAATATTGGTGCCCAGTGTAACGACTATGCCCCGTGTACACTGAAGGTACGCCCATCAGTCTCTTCCTTTGCATGGTTTGAAGCGAACCACGATGCACCATCCGACATGCGACACGTGCCCCTTACGCGCAACATACCACTGAGGGTACACCCAACATACTGTGACACTCCGACCTATAAATAGATATGCGAGGGCAACACATTTCTCACACCTCAAATCCAATTCTTTCTCTCTTTACTCTCTCTCTAAACCTCCCAAACACCCCAAGCCTAGGAAACCTCCCTAGCACTAGAAGAAAGCCCCGGAGCTCCCAAAGGTTCCGAGAAAAAGAGTTTTTTTGATTCGGAAAGTTCTACCCCCGCAGAGCCCGATTTTCAACAAACCTCCCGATTTCGTCAAAGGAAATCATATTTTTAAGAAGCGAAACGCTGTCCAAGTTGGAAACACGACTTTATCAGGTGAGTGCATAGTCACTTTCATCTCACACATAGATATGAAGTATTTTATATAAATTACATGCTATGTGTGCATATTATTTGTTTATTTGAGATCTATGCTGGATGAATAATTTTATACATGTTTTTAATGATTTAAATTGTATATATCTACAAATATGTTGGGTAAAATATGGGTAGATGAAATAGTTGATGTGTGATGAAATAAAATGATGAGAGACCTTGACGTTGACGATATTCCAGTCATCTAGCGGAGTATATATGATGACCACAGATTATTCTAGACAGTCTAGTGGAACCCTAGCAGGCTCGCAAACTGTAGGTGTTTGTGAACGATGTGTTCACCAGTGTACTCCATCCCCCTCAAGGTTGCCTTACAGACATTTATTGATGAGGACCCCTGTAACATCCCGAAATCCTGGTACGACTATTTAACCCTTCTCCTTTGACAAGTTGTCAAGATTAGCCCTTGAGTTGGAAGGTGTTGCAAATGAGTACGCTGGGCGTACTGGAGAGTACCCTACGCGTACTCATGAGCTTAAGTTGGACGCGGACTCGCATAGGTATGCTAGGCGTAACCAGGGTTACGCTGGGCATAGCGGGCCCAAATGCAAACCCTAATTTAAGGCTTGTGCACTATAAAAGGAATTCTAAGGCGTTATCCTCAGCCACCATTTCAGAGAGTGAAACCCTAAGAGAGCATTTCCTTCGTCCTAAAGCTTGTGTGTGAGTATTTTGAGCTAAAGGTGCCTTTGTGTGTTAGTGAAGAAGGAGGATAAGAGCTTGTGGAGGCTAGGGTTTGAAGTTCAAGCTATCTGAGTTCTTCAGAGGAAGGAGCTTCACTTTGAGGTAAAAAGCTCAGAACTTTCCTCTTTATTTTGGTTTGGTGTTTTATGGTCCATTTCTAGGGTTTAAGTCCCAAAGGTGGAGACTTTATGAGCAAGAGGGGCTCCATGGACCTAGATCTGTCCCATTTCAGTGTTATGTGTAACGTTGATCCATACACACTGAGAGGATTTATGTATTTGAGATCTTTTGAGATTCTGGGATTTGTTTATTATGATGACATCAGATACAGTTGTTGGATATTGTTTTTGGTGATTGAAAATATGTTTTAAAAATGAAAAAAATTGTTTTGAAAATTTACATCGTTACAAGTTGGTATCAGAGCCTTGGTTTGAGGGATTCGGGTGCAACTTCGGATGTATCTGAACTCAAAATGAGGATTTGAGAAAATTTTTATAAATAAACAATTTTTCTAAGAGAGTAAAGGATTTAGGAAAAAGGAAGAACGGAGTAGTGTGTACGACCAGTCAGTGCCCGAACGGTGATTTCCCCAAATACCCTACATTACGTGTTATGAGATATGTTATGATATGATATGCATGCTAGAGTAGGCTAGGTATTCATATTAGGACATGAGTGGCCTGATTTGTGATGCCTTAGCCTAGGAAGATTTCTGATGTTATTAGATGCTTGAGAGTGAGTATGTAGCAGTGAGGAGCTTATGAGAGGTTTACCGAAGGGTAGCCTATGCTAGCGAGATGTAGAGTGCTTGTGAACTAAGATCCAAGGAGGAGGACTTGGGGGGAATACTGATACGGTGTGGACGGTAGTATAAGGGCCCGTACTACCGAAGACACCGTATCAGTGCGCGGTCCAAGTAAGAATCCTTAGGGTACTAGGGAACAAGTAGGGATGTGTTATTGAGTGCGAGTATGCTCGAGCGGGTCTCTGATATTTTATGTTGTATTTTAGAGAGACATCATGGTTGGGACACACCACACACCTGAGAGCAGTGGTGTTAGCGAGGAGGAGATCTGCAGGTTGATTCATGAGGAGGTGGCTGCTGCCATCCGAGCCGAGATTCCTGAGATGTTTGGGTCTATCAAGACCACATTGATTGAGACTTTTGATGAGCGGTATGCAGCGGTGAGTGAGGCTGCGGCTGCTGCAGCTATTGCAGCTGTGGCTGCTGCCACGCCTCAGGGAGGCGACTCGTTGTTGTTTCGGGAGTTTAGCAACACGAGGCCACCAGAGTTTGATGAGACGCAGGATCCGATCGCTGCGATGAGATGGATTTCTGATATCGAGGGATGCTTCTACACGTGTTCATGTCCAGAGCATCTGAGGGTACGGTTCGCGCTGAACCAGCTTCGCTTGGGAGCGAAGGACTGGTGGAAGTTCGTGACAGCGAGCTTCACTCTTGTAGAGATTTCTGAGGTGATCTGGGAGAGGTTCACCACCATGTTCAGAGACGAGTATGTTCCCCTAATGGAGAGGGAGCGGTTGCCTCAGGAGTTTTTTACCCTCAATCAGGGTACTGATTTGGTTTCTGTGATTACCAGGAAGTTTCATGAGAGGGCGATGTTCTGCCCTAAGCAGGTGTCTACTGAGCAAGCACGCATGAGCTGGTATTTGAGCATTCTGAGGAGGGATATTCGGGAGTTCGTATCGAACTTGACTTACTGGACATTTGCTGAGCTTCAGGCAAATGCCCAGAAGAGGGAGATTGA
The DNA here is from genome assembly GCF_002870075.4 of Lactuca sativa. Classification (NCBI taxonomy): domain Eukaryota; kingdom Viridiplantae; phylum Streptophyta; class Magnoliopsida; order Asterales; family Asteraceae; genus Lactuca; species Lactuca sativa. The sequence goes on along the minus strand of NC_056631.2, from coordinate 79,055,163 downwards.
GTTGGAGACTCAGGCCAGGGAGGAGGCCGAGTCTTAGGGGATGGATCGGCGACCGACATAGTCTCATCCGGTAGCCAAGTGGGAAAAGCCCGCCGATTTGAGATTTGGAGGCCAGCAGGGCCGCACTTGTGGAAAGTGCCGCAAGGGACATGACAGGGTTTGTCAATCAGGTGCTTGCTACAAATGTGGAAAGGAGGGGCATATAGCCAAGGATTTCCCCAAGGGATTCATGGTTTGCTTTCATTGCAACCAGACGGGCCATCGGAAGGCCGAGTGTCTGCGGCTGCGGGGGATAGCATAGGGTGTACATCAGGGATCTGCCCCTGCCGCCGTGCGAGCTACTGAGGTTCGGCCGGTGAAGGCCGAGGTACTGAAGGCTCGCGGGAGAGCCTTCCAGTTGACATCGGAGGAGGTCCGTGCAGCACCCGATGTCGTGGCTGGTATGTATTCTTTCATTTATTTATGTTGATTATGAGGTGTTGTGCTTATATTATGATATGTGTAGGTACTTTTCTTGTGAATTCTGTACCTGCTTTGGTGTTATTTGACTCGGGTGCGAGTCGGTCATTTGTTTCCTTGGCATTTAGTCAGCACATCAGTATCCGACGAGAGACGCTGAGTCGACCTCTGTGAGTTTCTATAGCTGACGAGCGAGCGGTGTATGCTACAGATGTGATTCGGGAATGCATACTCGAGATCTTTGGCGTGTAGTTCCCGATAGATCTGGTCCCGATTGCGATGGGGGACGTGTATGTCATAGTGGGCATGGATTGGTTGAGCCAATTTGGGGTTGTTATAGACTGCGAGCGTCAGTTGGTGATGATACATGAGTGGCTGTAGGGAGGCCAAGTTCGATTGATGAGGTTCCGATAGTGCGCGAGTTACCAAATGTTTTTCCCGAGGAATTGTCGGGTGTGCCTCCCGAGAGGCAGGTAGAGTTCCGTATCGATTTGGTTCCAAGGGCAGCGCCTATCGCCAAGGCGCCTTATTTCCTTGCGCCGCCAGAGATGCAAGAGTTATCCTCGCAGTTTCAGGAGCTACTAGGGAAGGGGTTTATTAGACCGAGTAGCTCACCATGGGGAGCACCGATTCTTTTTGTCAAGAAAAAGGATGGTTCAGACCGGATGTGCATTGATTACCGGGAGTTGAACAAATTGACGGTCAAGAACCGTTATCCTTTATCGAGGATCGACGATCTGTTCGATCAGTTGCAGGGGGCGTCTTGGTTCTCTAAGATAGACTTAAGGTCATGATATCATCAGATGAGAGTGAGGGATGAAGATATCCAGAAGACGGCGTTCAGAACTCGTTATGGGCATTAAGAGTTCGTGGTGATGCCTTTTGGGCTCACCAATACACTGACAACAATCATGGATCTCATGAATAGGGTTTGCATGCCGATGTTGGATCAGTTGGTAATTGTGTTCATTAATGATATTTTGGTGTATTTGAGATCTAGAGAGCAGCACGAGGAGCATCAGAGAGAGATTCTTCAGGTATTGAGGTCGGAGAGGCTCTTCGCCAAATTCTCCAAGTGTGATTTTTGGTTACGAGAAGTCTAGTTCTTGGGACACATCGTTAACCAGGATGGGATATTGGTCGATCCGGCCAAGATTGAGGTGGTTATGAGATGGGAGTGCCGAGATCACCCACCGAGATCAGAAGTTTTCTAGGATTGGCCGGCTATTATCGGAGATTTATCATGGATTTCTCCAAGATCACCGTGCCTCTCATCAGGATGACCCGGAAGGGTGTTGCTTTTTCATGGGGTCCGGAGCAACATACCTCATTTGAGACACTTCCCCAGAGATTGTGCGAAGCCCCTGTGCTAGCCCTCCCACAAGGGATGGAGGATTTTGTGGTGTATTGTGACGCATCGATATCGGGGTTGGGTGTAGTACTTATGTAGAGGGGGCATGTGATAGCTTATGCATCGAGGCAGCTGCAGCCTCATGAGACGAGGTATCCCACCCACGATATGGAGTTGGGGCAGTGGTGTTCATCCTCAAGATCTGGTGTCACTATTTGTATGGGGTTCGATGAACCATCTACACGGACCACAAGAGTTTGAAGTATTTAATGGACCAGCCCAATCTGAATATGCGCCAGAGGAGATGGTTGGACGTGGTAAAGGATTACGATTGTGAAATCCTGTACCACCCGGGCAAGGCTAATGTCGTAGCTGATGCCCTGTGCCGTAGGGCGGAAAGCGCCCCGATTCGAGACATTTGTATGTGGTTGACAGTGATGAATCTGGAGTTGGACACCATTCGGGATGCCCAGGCAGAGGCCGTGAGACCGGAGAACCATAAGAGAGAGCGAGTAATTGGGCAGGTACCAGAGTTCATTACCGATAGCCTCGGGCTTATGACCCTTCAGGGTCAGATTTGGGTGCCGCATGCAGGCGGGGCGCACACCACTTTGATGGAGGAGGCGCATATATCGAGATTTTGTGATCCATCCCGGGGCCACTAAGATGTATTTGGATCTGAAGAAGGATTATTGGTGGCCTTGTATGAAGAGGGATGTAGCATGGTTTGTTAAGAGGTGCTTAACCTATCGCAGGGTTAAGGCCGAGCACCAGTGACCGCATGACATGTTGCAGCCACTTGAGGTTCCCTAATGGAAGTGGGAACGGATTTCTATGGATTTCATCACCAAGTTGCCGAGGACAGCGAGGGGTGTCGACGCAATTTGGGTGATCGTCGACCGGCTGACGAAGAGCGCTCACTTTCTTGCTATCAGTGAGTGTTCTTCTGCTGAGAGGCTGGCAGAGTTGTATGTGAGGGAGGTGGTATTGCGACATGGAGTGTCGATCTCGATTGTGTCAGACCGGGATGTACGTTTCATTTCCAGGTTCTGGAAGAATTTCCACGAGGAGTTGGGCACAAGGCTGCTTTTCAGTTCCGCTTACCACCCTCAGACGGACGGACAGAGTTAGTGGACGATTCAGACGTTCGAGGACATGCTTCGGGCATATGTGTTGGACTTCGGAGGGAGTTAGGACACGTATTTGTCGTTGGCTGAGTTTTCCTATAACAACATTCACCATTTGAGCATTGGTATGCCTCCCTTCGAGTTGTTGTATGGGAGGAGGTATCGGACTCCCATCTGTTGGGGAGAGGTAGGGCAGTGAGTGATGGGCAACACTGAGATAGTGCTTCGGACGACAGAGCAGATACAACAAGTCAGGCAGAGGTTTTTGACAGCTCAGAGTCGCCGGAAGAGTTACGCGGATAGGCGACGGTCCGAGCTTGAGTTTCAGGTCGGAGACTTCTTACTCCTGAAAGTGTCTCCTTGGAAAGGAGTGATTCGATTCAGGAAGAGGGGCAAGCTGGGGCCCCGGTATATTAGACCGTGAGGGTGGGCAGGGTAGCATATCAGTTGGAGCTACCTGCGGAATTGAGTCAGAAACATGATACCTTCCACGTGTCTCAACTGAGAAAGTGTATAGCCGACGAGTAGACTGTAGTACCAATGGAGGATATTTAGGTAGATGCGGGCTTGAATTATGTTGAGAGACCAATCGCAAGCTTGGAACGGAAGATCAAGGTTTTGAGAAACAAGGAGGTTCCCCTGGTTCAGGTCCAGTGGCAGCATCGGAGGGGGTTCAAGTTGACTTCGGAGCCGCAATCGGAGATATGGGAGCAGTATCTGGAGTTGTTTTCAGCATGAGACTTCGAGGTCGAAGTCTGGTTCTAGTGGGGGAGAATTGTAACATCCCGAAATTCAGGTATGGCTATTTAACCCTTCTCATTTGACAAGTTGTCAAGATTAGTCCTTGAGTGGGAAGGAGTTGCAAATGAGTACGCTGGGCGTACTGGAGAGTACACTGTGCATACTCATGCGCTTAATTTGGACGCGGACTCGCCTAGGTATGCTGGGCGTACCCAGGGTTACGCTGGGCGTAGCGGGCCCAAATGCAAACCCTAATTTAAGGCTTGTGCACTATAAAAGGAATGCTAAGGCCATATCCTCAGCCACCATTTCAGAGAGTGAAACCCTAAGAGAGCATTTCCTTCATCCTAAAGCTTGTGTGTGAGTATTTTGAGCGAAAGGTGCTTTTGTGTGTTAGTGAAGAAGGAGGAGAGGAGCTTGTGGAGGCTAGGGTTTGAAGTTCAAGCTTGGATCTGAGTTCTTCAGAGGAAGGAGCTTCACTTTGAGGTAAAAAGTTCAGAACTTTCCTCTTTATTTTCGTTTGGTGTTTTATGGTCCATTTCTAGGGTTTAAGTCCCAAAGGTGGATACTTTATGAGCAAGAGGGGCTCCATGGACCTAGATCTGTCCCATTTCAGTGTTATGTGTGACGTTGATCCATAAAAATCCCATCTTTGTCATCGTTATGGAGTCATGCTTGAGTTATGAGCTTTAGAGTGTGGAAAGTGGAGAGATTTGGGTGTTGGTGACTCTCACAGCCATGCAAAGGCTTAAAGCCACCAACTTTATGGATTAAGAGGCTTAGGGGTGGTCAGATCTGGAAGTTGGTCGTGGGTCTTAACCGTTTAAGACCCCAAAAGCTAAGGAGTCTGAAACTGGGAGTTACGTGGGGCGTAATCCCAGTACGCGCAATGTAGGGGGTCGCGTTCCTCATTTCTGTGAGGTTGCCGGCTACGCCCAACATACAGGTTTGGTACGCGCAGCGTAACCCGGAGAGTTGACTTTTGGTTGACTCTTAGGGTTTGGTCAATGTTAAGGTCTTTGAGCCTTGAGAGGGGTAAAATGGTCTTTTACCCTTCTGAGAGTGCTAAGAGAGGGATCTAGTCTAGCCTTGAGAGTTGTATTGATTAAAATGCTTATTCCATGTGATTAGGCGGAGGCTAGACCAGATTTTACCGAGTTCGAGATTACCGAGTTACCCGAGGTGAGTCTTCTCACTATACTGTACCTGGAAGGGTACCTATGTGTGAGCGGAAGGTCTTATATGCTATGACATGTATGTGCTATATGATGATATGTGATATGTATGCGTTGTGTATGCTATGTATGATGAGGACCGGAAGGTCAATATAATATGGACCGGAAGGTCAAGAGGACATGGACTGGAAGGTCAGGAGGTTACGGACCGGAAGGTCGATACGGGTAGGGCCGAAAGGTCTACCGGGATTCGGGACGGAAGTCCCCTGAGAAACTTGGACCGGAGGGTCCCATAGAGTTATGGCCTGGAAAGGCATATGTGTTGTATGTGGTATTTTGGGGAATTCACTAAGCATTTATGCTTACAGTTGTTGTATTGTGTGTTTCAAGTACTAACGAGGACCGTGGGAAGGCGACGACATGATCCGTACACACTGAGAGGATTTATGTATTTGAGATCTTTTGAGATTCTAGGATTTGTTTATTATGATGATATTGGATACAATTTTTGGATATTGTTTTTGGTGATTGAAAATATGTTTTAAAAATGAATTTTTTTTTTTTTGAAAATTTACGTCGTTACAAACCCCCTTAGCAGTAGTGTCCATCTCGATGAAAATCCTTAGGCTAGGTCCCTTGAATTAGATGCGTTAGGGACAGAAAGTGAGGATAACGGGAACAAGTAATTGGGTTGATTGATGTGATGAAATTAATAAACTTGATTATTGTGGGTTGAAAACCGTATGTGCTTACCAGGCTCTTCATGCCTGACCCACTCAGTTTCTTGTACTACAGGTAGTGGCACAAGAGCATTGTTGGATGACTTGATTAGGGATTATAGATTATAGGCCAGTAGATATAAATAAATGTTGTAAGGCCTATGTTGTTCTGTTTATGATTTTGATCTGTATTGACAATGACATACCGAGGTTTTAATATAATGAAATACATTTCTTTGGAAATACTTTGATAAAATCTTTATCATATTTTCTTTTGGGAACAAATTCCACAACATTTTTCTTTAAAAGATTACTCTGATTTTCAAATAAATCTTAAAAAATCGGTATTTTCTGGCCGTGAAAATAGGGATGGCACAGATGAAAAATATGCTTAATCATCTTCATTTTTCATAACATGACAACAACCGGATCAAACTATTTGTTGACCAAAAAAAATCTTTTCCTAAAAATTCGTTTCCAAAAATTTCCTTGGATTTACCTAGATTGGTTACATGTTTCATACTACTTACACCAATCAAAGTAGTACACAGTCAATCCCAATGTCATATGTTCAAGTCCAAGTCCAAGGGAGTCTTTTGATAGGTAAGTAGTTTTCTTATTTATATTTTGTATATGCAACTCATGTTGCCGTGGAATTATCAATACTGTTGAATTGTCCACTTATTGACTCGAAACTTTGGTCCCAAAAGGATGATTCATGAACATAGATGTTCTTGACCCATTGAGTTGTCCTTTTTAGACCCTTGGAAGGGTCTAGAGTCATAAAAATGAAATACAAGTGGTTGGATTTGCTCCATGCATCATTTAGAAGGTCTTAATGGATTAAGAAGTGGAGTTATGCTCTTAATGGCCACGAAAAGTCATAAAATTTGAAACTTTATGACTTTTGAGGGTGTTTTAGCCATGGATCTGAAAAATGATGATGGGTGCTTAATCCATTAAGCACTTATTGGGTTTTAAGACTTTTAGGAGTACGCCCCGTGTACTTGGAGTATGCCCTACGTATGAGGTCAACCACCTAGATGGTGGTCAACATGCGAGTACGCCCAACGTACCATTGGAGTATGCCTCATGTACTCATTTTGTGGTGACTCGACTGTGTTGACTCGGTTGGGTTGACTCAATTGACTTATGGATTTTGACCAGTTTGACATTGACTTTGACCAAGTTTGACCTACGTGTATCTTGGGTATTTCGGGATTTTGATTATGATTGGTCACTTGGAAGGATAGGTGTTTGTTGGAGCTGAGATTCAAAGTCGGGACCTTATCAACTATTGATCAAATCGAGAGGTAAGTTATCCTCACTGTACTTATGGGTCAAAGGCACCAAGGCCGGTCCATTAGATTAGATATCCTATTATGTGATAGTGTGTTATCGTGCTGTAGTGATGTGTTAGTTCGGTATCCTGTTATATAGGAATGATGCTATGATTAGTGATCTATAGATCTGCCCGAGAGTCTGTTGACTAATTATATATTTGGGTGGTGGTTGATGCTTTTCTGCTTTATGCATAAGCCAATTGGCCAGGGTATACCGACCCGATGGTTGATTGGGCCTGAGGGTATTCCATCCCAAGGATGACTGGACCCATTGTATGTTGGCACTCCAGCCTGATGGGTGATTGGGCATGGGGTATTCCAACCCAGTGGTTGATTGGACCCGACATGATTGTATGGTATATGGTGACACTCGACTGCTTTGTGCATCAATCAATAGGCCTTGGGTATTCCAACCTGATGGTTGATTGGACCTGATATGTTTGGTATTCCAAGATGATTGTTGATTGGACCAACATGCTTATGATACGAGGGTATTCCATCCTGAGGATGACTCGACCCATCGTAGACATGCCTGGTATTCCAGTCTGCGGTTGATTGGGCTAGGAATGAGTATTTGAGCATGCTTGTTTGTATATGTTATCTGTTTGTGTGGTGGTATTTTGGGGGAAATCACTAAGCTTTGTGCTTGTAGTTTTAGTTTATTGTTTCAGGTGCTCAGAGGACCATGGCAAGGTGAATTCATAACCGTACACATCCTTTGTTTTACATCAGATTGGATCTTGGGAAACTCTGATTTTAAATAATGCTTTGGAAACAATGGTTTTGTAAACACTTTTATTAGTAAACGAGTTGTTTTGAAAAGTTTAAATTTGTTGGAATTTTTGGGATGTTATAAGTTGGTATCAGAGCCTTGGTTTGAGTGAATTAGAGGAACACTGATGTGAATCCAGTCTCAAACTAATGAAAAAGGTTTTAAAAATGATTTTCAAATTGTTTTCAAAAAAATCATAGAGGATGGGATGTGTACGATCAGACGGAGCCAGTAAGTTGACCCCCAAGTTAGCACACTGATATTTGATATTGTAATATGTTAGAACAACATGCTAGTGATAGGCTTGGGATCTTTAGGAATTGCATGATAGAATTGCTTGATTATATGATGCCTGATAACCTAGGATCTTCCTTATACGAAATTGACATCATTATTGTAGTTGCTTAGTATATGCATCTTAGTTGTACATAACTAAGATTCTATAGCCTGAGAATGTTTAGTTTAGCCTTATTTTCTGTTCTTGTTTGATGAAGGGCTTAGGGTAGAATCGAATATTAGACTGTCTATAGGATCCAGTGTTATGTATGATTAGTATACATGAGTGTTGTAGGGTTGGTGGAAGTTTCATGAGTGGGTGCAGTGAACAACGGGGTCAGCGCGAGGAATGATTAGCCACTCTTGAGAGAGTGAGGAAAGTACGAAGGTGTATCTGAGATGCTAGGATTTAGAGATCGAGAATTTCGTATAAGGATCTTCCTGATTTTATTGTGTCTTAGTTCCAGTCGACTCTGCTGCTCGAATGTTGCTTGCTTTGTGTTTTGTGGGAGTCACATTGATATGGGCTAACTATCAAATGAATACATTAAGTTACATGCTATGGGGGCTAAATAATATTAGAGTGAAGGATTTGGCCCTATTGCGTAACTCTCGTTTGATTATAACCATTTTAGGGTTGGGTTCTTTAGTCGGAAGATTATTTAATCTTTGTCGCATGTAATTGTATTCATGAAGTGGTTGGCAGACATTGATGGGAGTCCTTTAGCAGACGATGGCAGGGGAGTTGGGGAATCCTAGGAGATCCTAGGAAGTATTTTAGTGCGATTATTTCATTTTTGAGAAGGTATCGGGAGTATTTTTATGAGTAAGTCTTAGAGGACCCGAGATAATCCTTGAGGAACGTATGGAAAGGTGTGAAAGGTAGTATTGGGCCGTAATACTAGAAACACAGGATCCATACTAGAGTCAAGGAGAGTTTTAGGGATTCTAAGGGCTGGTCAGGGAAGATAGTGTGGTTTGATACCATGACTCATGGTAATGGTTCCGTACCTGTCGATATTTTGGTTATGGTTGCTTAGGCACGAGGGCTGGTCTAGTAATTATTTTGGGCCTTAGTGATGATATTGGTTTGGGTTGAGCAGGCTTGTGAATTTCATAGTTAGGATGTAAAATCAACATGGGGTCTATTGGTCGTGGTATTTGGCGACAATATGTCAGTGTAGGAGTACGCAGGTGGATTGATGTGTTATGGATGCTTTATGATGTGATCAAGGGTCCGTGTTCTTGGGATATTGGTAGGTCAGGTACCAGATTGGCAGTTCGGATTGTAGGCTAGGAGGGTATGTTTTGGATCATAAGTCGGTATTGCCTTTATGCTCTTGCAAGGAATATTTAATATTAAAGTGGTCATGATTGGAAAATTTTAGAGATCTTCAGCTTTAATTTAGGATTTTCTTTGGATTTGTTTGATCTTTATCTGGCAGATCATCATGCATGTATTATTTCTTCCAAGGTCAGGGATGGTTGTACCTGGTTAAGCTGGTTTGTGTTATGGTTTGCTTCAACACCAATGGGTGGTAGTTCGAGCCCTAAGTGGAGGAGAACTGGGTATTCTTCTTGTAGGATCATTAATTTGTTCGGGTTTGTGGTATTGAGAGAAAGGTTTTTAGGGATCTATGGTGCGATTATGTGGGATCTTAGTTTAGGGTTTGGTCAAGAGAGGGGTATATAGTAGGTGGCGATTAGATGTATGTGTTCAGGATACACATGAGTTGTCCCTCAGCAAAAAATGGTTAGTTAAGGAGCTCGTTGCCACTCAGGTTGAGTATCAGTTGCGGAGGGAATTTGTCAGCTCGTTGCATGGATTTCTAATTATAGTCTTTCTTGGTCAGTGGTCGATCAGGGAATCAGTTTCAGAATTGGGTACGATCAGCTCCACACAGGTTTTGGTTCATTAGATCTAATGTCAATGCGTCCTCAATTATTGGTCGTATCGTTCATAATTCATCGAAGGTTTTCTGAAAGTTTTGATTAGTGGTAGTTGAAGTTCTATGGATGTGTCAACCTATCATCAAGTTTATTGTTTTATATTCCTTTGGTCTCTAGGTATGTTTACCTTCAATGGTGGTGTGAATTTTGGTTCATAGTAGGCTCAGTTTTTGGTAGCATTTAAGAACCTTAGACGTCTTCTCGAGCTACTTGCGTATTGGTGGAATCTGTTCAGCCTCAATCAAATATGGGATCTTGTTTCGGCCGATATTAAGGATGTATTCTGTTAAGGATTGAGGCTTTTCGTTTAGATAGAACTCTGGTATTTCTGCTATTTTTGGATGACGTTGTGGATCCTCGAAGGATGTGCATTGTGGTAATTCATTATGCGTATTGTCGAGAGGGGTGTATGTGGGCTGGACTAGATAGCATTGGAGCACTTGGTTCGAATTATATGTATGGTTCTTTGGGATTATAGCCTTTGAATTGGATCAAGAGTATGGCTGTTTATCCTATTCTTGGGTCGTGTGTGGCCATGTTTTCGTAGGGATTTGAATTTGTAGCAGCGTGTTCTGAAAAGGGAAAATTATGTGTGGTAATATTATGTCATTGTTGTGATTGATTAGCATTGAGAGGGACATTGTTTAGGTCCCTGGAAGGTGATGGATCGAGGTGAGTATCTTTAGGCCCTGGGGTGCTAGGTGAATGATGTAATATCAACAAGACTGGTGTAGTATTAGGAGCAATCCAAACATCATCTGTAGGCTCAATGATCATGGTTGTTCATTCTTCTGCTTGAGGTAATTTCGGCGTTGGTGCGTTGATGAAAGTCGGGAGGCTCACAAATAAACTGGTTTGGACAAAGGAAACAGTTAAAGGTTATTGGGAGTATCAGTTGTATATCAGAAAGTCTCTATGGAATGTTGCATTATACCCCCGTTTGTTCGCAAGCTGCTTTTAGGGGTTGATCATCAAGGTCGAAAACCGGTTATGAAGTGTCAAATCAAAATATCTTCGTTATGTCTCGGTTGTCTTGCCAGATGGGGTTACAACGGAGTTGTTAAGGATTGGAGGTAAATGTGAAGGTTCTTGGAATTCTCATCTTTGCTCATAGGAGCAACGGTTGGAATGGCGTGACAAGGAGTCACAGGTCAATTAAAGGATTTTGGTGTATATTACAGATTTCGAATTGGTGGAAAATTCATGATTTATGTGTTTGAGTTCTTTTTCCGCGTGGTTGGCAGTGATCATACTCTTAGGCAAGGGGTGGATTCAATGAATGGATGAATGTTAGTCCTGGGTATTGGGTTCAGAAATTTTGATCTGATGGGCTTCTGGCCTCGGGAAGCATATTGATAGAGATGATTCGGTGTTTTTCGCCTTGAGTGTCCCTAGATTTGTGGATCTCTCTCTAGACATTCAATATTAGCCAGGAAGTTATGGAAATGATGGCATTGTTTGTACCTCTCTGTAGTGGTTATCTAGATAAGGTTCATGTTTGGAACTGGCTTTTTTTCGAATGACGGGTTCATCAGTAGGGATTGGTCAGGAGTCCTAATTCCCCAGTGGAATCACCAAGATAAGTCACGGCCAGAAGTGTTTCAAATGGTTTAAATTGTGAGAGATATCGTATCATCTGTGTTCTGAGATGGTTTTTCTTTCTTAAGAATCAGTGGAGGTAGTGGATGACCGAATTTTGATAGGGTGGTGATGGTTTCTTCAGTGATGAAAGTTAACAAGTCAATGAAGGTATTGGTAAACAGCCACCTGAATGAGCCGACTTTTTGTTCGGATCCTGTCCTGAGGAGGTCGTCTAAGTGACTCAATGTGGGGATATGGAAACACTACCCTAGGCTAGTTGTTGCAACATACTTCGAGGACGAATTCTAAGTTAAGTGGGGGAGAATTGTAACATCTGTTTTTGAGGCACTTCCATTGTTGACCCTTGTATTGGGATTTATTGCATTGTTGGTCGCTACGTGTAAGAAAGTGGGTAAAAGGGATCATGGTGGAAATTTGGTAAAATTTGAAATTTTAAGTATGCCATGCGTACGTGTGTGTATTGTAAGTGTACTAAGGCACACCTTAGTACGATGGGCGCACACTTCGTACGTAGGGTGTACGTGGTACGAATGCAAACCCTAATTTTAGGGATTTGGCTCATATTTAGGTAACTTTATGGACACAAAACCTTTTCTTATCTAGCCTCCTTATGTGAGTTCGACCTTCAAGCAACCCTAGAGCAATAGAGAGCCATTTTGAGTCTTAAAGTGAGTTTTTGAAGTGTTTTGAAGAGGGAAAAAGGTGGTGAGAAGATCTTGGAGTTGGGCAGACTTTGGATCTAGGATTTCTACATGGTTTGCGACATTTTGATGGTATAAAGCTTGCATCTTTACCACTCCATCTTATAGATCTAGGTGTTGCTCTTTAAAGACACTCTTTGGTTCCAAAATGATTATTCATGAATATAGCCTGTTCTTGACCCATTGAGCTATCCTTTCAAACCCTTGGAAGGCTCTTGAGTCATAAAATTGGAATTCAAGTGGTTGGTTTTGCTCCATGTATCATTTAGAAGGTCTTAATGTATTAAGAAGTGGAGTTATGCTCTTAATGACTATGCAAAGTCATAAACTTGAAAACTTTATGACTCTTGAGGGTATTTTAGCCATGGGTCTGAAAAATGGTCGTGAGTGCTTAAGCCATGAAGCACTTATTGGGTTTTGAGACTTTTGGGAGTACACCCCGCATACTCAGAGTACTCCTTGCGTACGAGGTTAACCATCCCAATGGTGGTCAGCTTGGGAGTACGCCCAACATACCTTTGGAGTCGCCCCACATACTCATTCTGTGGAGACATGGCTGGGTTGACTCAGTTTGGTTGACTTAGTGGACTTATGGATTTTGACCAGTTTGACATTGACTTTGACCAAGTTTGAACTAAGGGTATTTTGGGATTTTGATTGTGGTTGTTCAGTTGGAGGGATAGGTGTCGGTTAAAACTGAGTTTCGGAGTCGGGACCTCATCAGCTACTGATCAGATAGAGAGGTGAGTTTTCTTCACTGTACTTATGGGTCATAGGCACCAAGGCAGGCCTATTGGATCAGATATCATGTTATGTAATGCTTTGTTATCGTGCTGTAGTGATCTATTAGATCGGTATCCTGGTATATAGGATGATGCTATGCTTAGTGATCTGTAGATCTGCTCGAGAGTTTGTTGACTGGTTATATATTTAGGTGGTGGTTGAGGCTTTACTGCTTTGTGCGTAAGCCAACAGGCTAGGGGCGTACCAACCCGATGGTTGATTGGGCTTGGGAGTATTCCATCCCAAGGACGAAAGGACCTGTTGTATGTTGGCATTCCAACCCGATGGTTGATTGGAACCGACATGATTATATGGTATATTGTGAGACTGGAATACTTTGTGCATCAGTCAATGGACCTGGGGTATTCCAACCCGATGGTTGATTGGACCCAAAATGTTTGGTATTCCATCCCAATGGTTGATTGGACCAACATGCTTATGATACGAGGGTATTCCATTCCGAGGATGACTGGGCCTATCGTAGACATGCCTAGTATTCCGGCCCGAGGCTGATTGGGCAATGCATGAGTTTTTGAGCATGCTTGTTTGTATATGTTATCTGTTTGTGTGGTGGTATTTTAGGGGAACTCACTAAGCTTTGTGTTTACAATTTTAGTTTATTGCTTCAGGTGCTTAGAGGACCATGGCAAGGCGAATGCGTGGCCGTACACATCCTTAGTTTTATAACTGATTAGATCTTGGGAGACTCTGATTTTAAATAATGCTTTGGAAAAACTGGGTTTGTAAACACTTTTATTAGTAAATGGGTTGTTTTGAAAGGTTTAAATTTGTTGGAATTTCTGGGATGTTATACTTTTGCCCATGTGTTTTTAGCATGACGATGTGTTTTGACCGTATGTTTTTGGCATGGCCGTGCTTTTTGGATCAAGGCTGTGCTTCTTACAAAAGCTAAAAAATCTTCAAACTTTTCTCTGTCTTCGGTCTAGCTTTACGTAGATTCATGTTTCTCAAATATAAGACGAAAAAGGACAAACACGACCCGTGTCGGTGTGACACGAACCATGTTTCAAACATAGTCCTTTGCTATGATGATATGCAACGACTCTAGTTATGTATTCATATTTTCTTCCATGGCATAACCAATCTATCTTCTCTTCATGCTCCAATGCTCCAAGCTCCAAGCTCCAAGTTCAAAGCTCCAAGCTCGCCTCCATAGTTCCAATGCTCCAAGCTCCATAATGTGTACAAAATTAATCAAAAATAGTGAAATGCTAGGAATTCCGAATAAAACATTCTAGTGCCCAAATAATTCACTAAATGCAAGAATTATGAAGTAAAATGCAATGAAAAGATAGAAATAGATGTGCAAAATAGGTTCATAAAATGCACATACCAGGAATTTGTTCCCAAAACATTATTTTTAATCAAAGTATTGATGAATAAATGGTTTTCATTTAATATATAAAAACTTGGGATGTCATAACTGATTTAAAACATAAGCATAAACTTGTCTTAACATGACTTAGAACTTCTTATTATACAAAGGGCCTACACCTCTTCGAATCTCTCATCATAACCAAACATCACTATTTGTGTAGCTTCGTACCACTACATGTGATACAAAGAAATTGAATGGGCTAGGATGGGTGGTCTGGTGAGTACATAGGGTCTTCAACCCACAATAATATAATTAATTTATTTAATCCTATATTTCACATCAAATAATTAACCCGGTTACGCATCCCTATTTTCTTATAAATTCATATCCAATGACCCATCCTTGGGATCGTCACAAGCCGTAGGTAGACAATATTGCTTCGTGGATTCTATAGCAATAAGGCATCCATTGGAAAATAGAGTATATTGCATGAACATGTAGTTCATCACATATAGGTTATGAACATGCAAGTGTTCCACTGGACTATCTAATATAGTATAATATAGTATGTGTTCGTCATTTATACTTTGTTAGATGACTACATCGCAAAATAACTAATAATGTCGTGGCCTCTCTTCATCATTTTATTCTCTCATCACCCATCTCTATCCAATATATTATAAGTCTGAAAATACATATTTGGTTAAATAAAAATCATCTCATGTTGTTTCATCTAACACAGAACATCTTAGACAAAGATAATAAGCACATATTGCAATTAATTATCTAAATACATCATATCTATGTGTAAAATGAAAGTAACTATGAACAACTTGTTAAAAGTGGACGACTCAAAATTCGGGCAACGCTTTGCCTAACACTTTAGCTTTTGCATTGATGTGACCCAGGTATTCATATCACTAAGTCTTATTCTTATATTCCTTGGTGACTAATGATAGTACAGATTCCTCACTAGTATGAATGTTTACATCAAGATCTATCAGTAAGGAATAACTAGGTAGATTATATCAGAGGTAGGGTCCGTTTGGCATACAGAGTATAGTGTTTGGAAATCCCAGTTTAAACACCTCACTAGATCCAACCTAGACATCACTCCTTTAAGTAGATCAATTGATATTATCACTTAGAATGATAAATCTTATTTATAGGTTCATACTAATGACTATGGCTCTAAATACAAGTTACACTTAAAGTATAATAAGTGCAGGTTAACTTATAGAGTTTCCGGACAGAAAGATTGAAAAGTGTGTAGGCAAAACTTTGAATTGGAAGCTTCTATTTTCTAGTTATTTGATTCTTCAAAGCCTGCGTTTGAAGCATATTTTCAAGCAGGGATTGATAGGTAGAGGGCTCAAAGTGGGACAGAATGGCCCCTTACTCACGTCTTCATCGACGGCAGAGTATGTCTTGCTAATACTTTAAAATTCTAGATAAAGTTTGAAATTAAGAGAGAGAGAGAGAGAGAGAGAGAGAGAAAGAGAGAGAGATTTCTAGAGAAAGTTATAAAAAAGGTATGTGAGGAGATTAGTTGATTTCGGCTGCAATATATAGGGGGACAAGGGGGCACGCCGCTCGCTTGGTCTGGTGCGAGCCGCATATCTTGTCGGGGTGTTCGGCGTGGCTCCGATCACGAGCTGCCTCATATCTGTTGGATTAGTGTCTAAGTCCATAACTATTTTGGTATGTACTTGACCTGATGGTGCATGGTCCTTTTGGGTTGCCTTCACCAAAGCAACTTGATAGGATGAATTTTGGAGAGAAAGGATTAAATATGATTTATTAATATATTATGAGAATAATATATTAAAGAAGAAATCATATTTTTTAATTAATATTAGTCAAGAATTAATAGTAATTAGTTTTGTGACTAAAAGAGATTAATTAAACTTAAGGGACTGGAATTGTAATTATAAGATAATTGCAATTGGGGCCATGGATTGCGCTATATTAAGGAGTGGACGAATTCTATGGGGAAACCCAAGAAGAAATCGTCCAAGGCCTTAAGGAAAGGAATCTATGGGTTGCTTAGGGCTTAAGCATCCAAATTAGGGTTTCCTTGTTAGATAACCCTAATGGCCTCACTATATAAAGAACCCTTAAGGCTCAAAAACATGCGGGAACTTCTCTTCTAGGGTTAGAACACGTTTTGGGCAGCCTCCATCCTCTCTCCTCTTCATCCTCTTGCTTATGGTGTTTGTGAACCATTAGAGGAGTGACATTTGTGACTCTAAGCTTTCTAAAGTCAATACAAGGAGATTTGGGATTGTTATTGCTACATAACAATCAAGGTAACATCTTAAACCTATTCTCATGTTAATATGATTACTTGTATGCTAGAATTAGGGTTTATAGTCTTGGATAACTTGCATGTACAATAGAGAGACCTAGATCCAAGCATTAGGGTTTGTATGAGCATATAGGATGTTATTATGTCCAAAACCCATCAATGGTATCAGAGTCTTGATTGGTTTCTATTGTATTGATGCCTTGTTAATTTGTTCATGCTTGAAAAAAATCGTTTTTTGCCTCCTGCCTCATGTACTCGGCGAGTCCCATTGTGGACTCGGCGAGTAGGCCCCTACTCGGCGAGTCCATAAGGGGACTCGGCGTGTTTAGCTGTCAGACAGGCGGATTTTCGGGATTTTTACCAATTTTGACTTAGGATAATTGCCATAATTGTTTAAACTTAATAAAATTCGAATTTTGTTAATCCCTTATGATTATCCTTGTCAAAATAAAATATTTTGGTCATCTAATTAGATAATTGTTACCTTATTTGATATATGTTAAGTTATGGAAATTATTTGATCATTATCTTGCAAGAATTTGAACTAGATCTAATTAGATAACCACCAATTATAGTTAATTGCCTTATTTGAATTATTTGATCTAGAATATTCTTGACAAAGTTTGGAATAGTTTCAAATTAATCCCTTTAGGTTTTATAATTTAAATTAGAACTCAAAAGTTTAGTTTTGAAATTTAAATAGTTAAAACCCTAATGTTTTGAAAAGGTTTCAAAACTTGCCCTCAAGTTTTGGAATTTAAATTTTGATTAATAGTTTAATTTTGATGTATATTTAAATTCTAAACCCTAAGTTTTGAAATGTTTCAAAACTTGCCCTCAAGTTTTGGAATTTAAAAGTTGATTAAAAGTTTAATTTAGGAATGTTAAACTCTAAAACCCTAGTATTGTTTTGAAAAGTTCATATCACACCCTTATGGTTTTATTAATTAATTAAGGTGTATAATTAAAATAGGATTAATAAATCCATACAAGTTTAGGTTTACAATTTAATTGAATTAAAAGTATAATTGTTAAATTAGACCACCTAGTATTTTAAAAGTGTAAAATACACCCTATACTATATATAACATTAAAAGTCTAACATTATATATATATATATATATATATATATATATATATATATATATATATATATATATATATATATATATATATATATATATATATATATGAGTAAAAGTCAGTCTTACCGTTAGTAGGCCTCATTCACGAAGCTAGTCTATAAGGGGTGTTTAAGGAAATTGCCTATAAAATGGCGATTGAATGGGTATCCACTCTTACCCACCGCACTCTTGACTAGTGGAGGGTTGTTAGCCGAACGGGTAGGATAGGACAAAACCTTCCATTATAAGTATAATGAAGTACAAAAGTAACTAAATGTTTTACAAATTCCCAATCTTAGTTACTTAGGCAAAAGTGAATTGATGCAATTCCATGAAATTACACTTTGTGCCCTTGCGAAGACGTTAGTGGAGCGTGTGTGGTCTACCGGCACACTAAATGGTTCTAAGCAAAGGTAGCAAAGGGTGACTCAATGTTTGTCATAGTTCGGTGGAGCGTGTGTGGTTTACCGGCACATCGAATAGGTGACTGTAACATGTAAGGGCACCATGTAAGTTTGCATGGTTATTCACACCCGCTTTGTGATCCTCGGTATCCCAGTCACAAAAAAGAGGGGCATATCGAGATTTAAACATGCCATTGAAATGTTCAATGAATCTCAAAGGATCTAGGAGTTTTCATAGATTTAAACTTAAATTTCTTTTTCGTTTTTCGTGGTGGAAATTAGTGAATCGTCATTCACTTACCTTCAAATGTTCTGCAATTAGGGTTACGACATCCCTCTCCCGAGTTGTGGAATATTGTGTTGGGTCCTAGCGTTAGTATCTCATTTGGGTGATTTACTAAGGACTCAATCAATCAACTAACTTGAATTCGTTTTCTCCCGTTTTGTAGATGTCAAAGTTCGACAACTATGGTCTTCCCAAATCCCGTAGAACAAGCTTTCCACATGAAGATGATATTCCACGATTTGATTGAGGAACAAGAAATCATGCTTCACTTCCTCCACCTCCTCCAATCATTCTCCCTAACCTACAAGTTCAAAGACTTGAAAGTTCAAACTCACTCAAGCCCTTTTGGCAAGTAAGCATAAAGTCGGAAAGTTGGTGTGTGCACACGTCCTAGGGATGAAGTCACACATTGATAGGTTAAGAATATTAGGATCCGTTGTTTGTGAGGAGATGGCTGTTGATTGGGTTCTTCAGTCACTTCCTAACTCGTATAGTGAGTTCGTAAGAGAGTACTATATGATGAACTGCAACGTGACCCTTATAGATCTCACCTATATGCTTATTGCTGCTGAATCAGCAATGGTTTGGCACAATAGAAAAGCAAAGTTGATTGGTGAATCTGCCTTCAAGAACTCTATGGATATAGACAATGGCAACGAAAGACATGCTATGATCGAAAAGTTTGATCATAAGAGAAAGGCAATGTCTAAAGTAGTTCCATGTCCTGTTCCAATAGAGTCAATTTGCTTTTATTGCCAAGAGAAGGGGCTTTGGAGATTAAGTTGCCCTATTTACCTAAGAGATCTAAGAGATGGGAGAGTCAGAACGTATGGCTTTGCTTTAGGTAAAATCCATTGACTAACTCTTTTAAGATTCTATTCTAGATTCTTAATACATAATGTGATAAGATTACAATTGATGTTTTGTAGGATCGAAGAAAAGAAAGGAAGCTTAAGGGAAGAAGTGAGCAGAATCTAACCATGAAGGAATGGATTTCGATCGCATTACTTGAAGATTAGATTCTTGAGCTACTACTTAGAGTTAGAATAAGATTGCTAAGAAAGATGTATTATCATAGTTCTTCAATGAATTCCATTGTAAGGACAAATTTTTCCGCAATAAAATAAAATTTTATTTTATATTATTTATTTATCCTTGTAATGGCATATGTGAAAAATTGATGTTTGAATGTTTCTATTATTAGCAATAATAGATTTGATTCTTAATTATATTATTTGTGGAAATGTCGAGAATTTACCAAATAAGGAGAGTTTCTCATCGTCCAAGTTTCAATTGGACAGAAACTTGGAATCATGCAACTTGGTTGCACGATGAATGAGAAATTTCATATTTGGAAATTAGACTAATTCATTGACAAAGTGTCAAGTGAAGGACTAAGAGATTGAGTACACAAAGTTGTGTGTTGATCAAAGTCCACCATAAGAGTAACAAAGATATTCGTCATGATTTGCTAAAGGTTTAGTAAATATGATTATACTTATAAGATTAAGTGTAATTCTGAATTGATTGAAAGGTTTAAATCAATAGCAGAACGAATAAGAATAATCAAGTAGGCAGAAAGATAAAAGTTTCTCCATTCTAAGAAAGAAGGGAGAGTAGCTTTTATGCTTTATGATAGGTCTTAATGATTAAGAACCATATCTCAATTGATCCTCTAAGTGAGTCTTTGTACAATTGTATGTCTAAGAAGAGGAATCAAGAATTGAAGAAATGGTTAAATTAAGAAGTCAATCATACTTCGTTCCAAAACAAGTCTTAGAGTTAAGATTGTGAAATTGAGTAATAAGTATTAAGAAGGTTTATAACATTCATCAAATGTGGAAAGTTGTGGTGTCTTGGATAAGACAAAGACCAACTAGGACCAATTTATGAAGTGTTTTGATAAAAGATACACTAACACTTGAAATTTGGTTGTCAAGAAATGGTTATTGACAAGAGAATCTGATATGTCAAGGAGTCAGTGGGAGTCTTAATGGTCTTGAAAGGTTTCAAGAACAAATCAAATAAACCTTATCGATCATCACTAGCACACGAGTTGAGGTTTACAACCTATCGTGTTGACATTATTTTGTTTCTGTGCCAATCCAATCGAGTTAATTATGCATGTGAGTCCTATAAGTTCTCATTTGAATGCATAAAAGGCAAGGACCTTGATCAATGGAAAGTACATTGATAAGAAAAGGTGAGCTGCTTAACTACTTGGAAGACATGGTGGGCAGCTGTGCTACCATAAGGCAAGAAATCGAGATTAAGAAAGTTCGATCCATATGAGTTTGAATTTGTCGTAAACTTTGGTTTTGACAAATTCACATGGATAAGAACAAATACACCGTTTAAATCTAAGTGTCATAAGATTTCCTCCTTCATGAAAATGATTGTGAGGAAATGCTTTCACTAAGAAAGATTTTAAGAAGATAGTGATTGTAAAATTGCATCTCGAATTCGATTATGGTTACGGTATCCCTTTCCATAATTTGAATTGTGAGGTTTGGCAATTAGTCTTAATTGTTTAGACACACATGTGAACTATCTAAGGCAAAGGTGTATGAGTTCAAAAAGCCTTGATAAAAGGTTATCAAAGCATTAAGTATTAGAAACATGGACTTAAGAAATTCAATAGGTATTGTTTTTCTGGAAGTTAAGATGTTTATGAATACATGTCGAAGCTAGTGGGAGCATAAGTGTTATGTTTTATAATAATCATCATGATAGTGGGAGCATAAAAGTTATGACTCTATGATTATTATGGCAAGTATTGCAAGTTAGCAATATTAATTATAGAAAACAAGAGTTATACTTTGCAAAGTCGCAAGAGTTGTAAAGTTGTTTTGCTATAATTAAGGGAGAGAATATTATGCTTCATTTCAAATCTAAAGGCTTAGGTTGAGAAATGTTAATAAATTTAGTCAAAGGTACATAGTGTGTTCTTAAAATTTCGATTATGATTACGGCATTCCTCTTCACAATTCGAATTTTGAGAACATAGCAAATAAAACATTATGCATCATGTCCCATACGCTTCGAGTATAGGATCGATTGCAAATGCTTTAATATTTGACCATTCTAAAATTTTCCAAATGTCTAGCGCATTTAGAGGGAAAAGGGACTAGAATCGGTTTTGACTAAAATAATTAAACAACTTTCAAAGAACAATCTAAATTTCAACGAGGATTGGTTGCTTGTGAGTAGTTGGAAGCATGGTATTGAATGGACCATATCAACATTATTGTGAATAGAAAAGATTCTATTAAGAATGAGTTGTCATATGGAAAATATGGAAATGTTTCCATATTGGATGGACCATATCGACATTATTATGAATAGAAAAGATTCTATTAAGAATGAATTGTCATATGGTAAGTATGGAAAGTTTTCCATATTGGAAATTGAATATTGAAAAATCTATGACTAGATTAGAAACCTTTATGCAAAAGGATGTTCAAAGGAATGTACTTTGAGTGAGAGACATCATATATAAGGAATTGTCTTGTAACAATCTCCGATAGAAGACTTTGTAATATCATTGGCAATAGTCTTTGTGACTTTGGTGCAATGACATTACGAAAGGATAGTTGCATAGAATGTTAGAATCTAGCATATTCTATAAGTAGCAAGAATTTGATATTCTTTCACTTATGGAAAAGGATTTGGGGTTGTGAAATGAGAATGATTGGAAATGTGCTCAATTTGGTCTATTTCACAAAGTAAGAACCATAGGTAAACATTGTGTGCATGCTAAGAGCATGGGAAAGTGTAATAATTCAAGTAAGAAGTTGATTACCCGAAATGACAAATAATGAGTAATCGATATAATGATAAATAAAAGGTGTTTTATTTATACTCAAAGGTTTGAGGCCATATGGGATTAGTATTATTCTTGTGTTTCACATTTGCATGTTTTGACTTCCTGAATAATTTAATTGGTTAAGAACAGTCAAATTATTCGAACGGGCCACAGTCGTTCATATGTTGGAAGTAGGTATGAATAAAGACTGTCGTGAATTGGTGTGTGGATTGTCTAAAAGGTATTAGACATAAGCAAATGTTTGCTGCAACGTTCATGAGTGCTTATGAATCTGATTTGAGCATTGAATTAAACCCACGCTCACTTGGATCACTCCATGAATTGTATCACGAGTGATTGGTGAGACGATAACATCTTATATTCTTGAAACCGAGATATGTGAGTTGTATCTTGCAAATCGGTTGCACATTGATAATATGTAAACGCACCACTAACTTGGTGTCATAAAACATATTGTTGTGTGTGATTCGGTGAGTGAGTGCAAGCAAGCATTGTATCAAAGTTTATCCATTCCTTTTATCCAAAGTAGGATAAAAGCGATATCTTTGGGCCCCTCGATGATTTAGTGATGACAAACGTAAATGCTCGGCCGGGCTAGGGCTAATTTGATTTGTTCAATTAGTCAGTTGTCATAAATCGGAATTCGAGAAATAGTACAAAGAGAATGATTTGAAATCATATCTCATATGATATCTAGAATGGAGGAATATATGATCCCTTATCTAAGGACACACGTATCTGATATGATCAGAGTTGACAGCGGCTTTGGAAAGCTATGATTGCAGATCAGGATCTAAAGTCATACGCATAATAGTTATTAGACTTATCCAAGTGGGAGACTGTTGGATTAGTGTCTAAGTCCATAACTATTTTGGTATGTACTTGACCCGATGGTGCATGGTCCTTTTGGGTTTCCTTCACCAAAGCAACTTGATAGGATGAATTATGGAGAGAAAAGATTAAATATGATTTATTAATATATTATGAGAATAATATATTAAAGGAGAAATCATATTGTTTAATTAATATTAGTCAAGAATTAATAGTAATTAGTTTTATGACTAAAAGAGATTAATTAAACTTAAGGGACTGGAATTGTAATTATAAGATAATTTCAATTTGGGCCATGGATTGCCTTATATTAAGGAGTGGACGAATTCTATGGGGAAACCCAAGAAGAAATCGTCCAAGGCCTTAAGGAAAGGAATCTATGGGTTGCTTAGGGCTTAAGCATCCAAATTAGGGTTTCCTTGTTAGATAACCCTAATGGCCTCACTATATAAAGAACCCTTAAGGCTCAAAAACATGGGGGAACTTCTCTTCTAGGGTTAGAACATGTTTTGGGCAGCCTCCATCCTCTCTCCTCTTCATCCTCTTGCTTATGGCGTTTGTGAGCCATTAGAGGAGTGACATTTTTGTCTCTAAGCTTTCTAAAGTCAATACAAGGAGATTTGGGATTGTTATTGCAACATAACAATCAAGGTAACATCTTAAACCTATTCTCATGTTAATATGATTACTTGTATGCTAGAATTAAGGTTTATAGTCTTGGATAACTTGCCTGTATAATAGAGAGACCTAGATCCAAGCATTAGGGTTTGTATGAGCACATAGGATGTTCTTATGTCCAAAACCCATCAACAATCTGGGTGGACCGCGTTTGCTGTCAGTGCGCTGCGTATGATGTCGGTGCGATTTTTTAATATTTTTTTTAAAATTCATTTGTTCCTCATACGAAATCCGTTTTCAGCTTTTTTTTATATCCGTGTGTAGCTATCGAC
The DNA here is from genome assembly GCF_002870075.4 of Lactuca sativa. Classification (NCBI taxonomy): domain Eukaryota; kingdom Viridiplantae; phylum Streptophyta; class Magnoliopsida; order Asterales; family Asteraceae; genus Lactuca; species Lactuca sativa. Next base: position 79,031,096 of record NC_056631.2, on the reverse strand, counting down.
GAGTACTATAACGACGAGTACTATAACTTCCGTTTAGACTTCGTCGGCTAATTCTCACTCCATTTTTAAAGTTCTATTTTTATAGGCTTAGACTGTTAATGTCCATATAAAAATGATAACTCTTTCATATGACATCCATTCTTGACTGTCTTTATATTGACAAATTCTTATTCATGAGATCTTTGATTTTCATATAGATTGTTTTGCCTAACAATCGGCCGTTTTAATTTCGGTTTCTGTGTCCACACTTTTGTGTCGAAACTTCAAAAAATATATTTTCTTCATACGAAATCAGATTTAGATGTTCTCTAGATGAATGCTCCCACTTTTATGATTTTCATTACTTTTATTTAGATTACTTAGGCTGATAATCAACTTATCTCTGATTCACTTTTTATGATGTGTACTTGCGTATAGCAGTGTCGGTTTGATCACGAAACTTCAGAGAAGCAAAACTTTTTCATACGAAGTCATATTTTAAGCGCTCCTCATATCCACGATATAGTCATTACAATTACTAAATCTTTTGCTATGATTATTTACTATATCTTAAATCTAGCCTGAATTTGTAGGCGTTAAATATAATGTTGTTGAGTCTCTTTTGTTCAGTTCATTCATTCCTGTTTGGAAGGATTGAGACTTGTATGGTCATAATGAGTACATCAGTATATGCGGTGTTTTGTGGTGATTACTTGAAATGCTATTTATTGACATGTTTTTGTGATTAAAATTTTTTTCTTCCCAAATTCGATGGCTTTACTCTTATAAGTATCTATATGATCTTGTTTGAATTGTTATTGTTGAGAAACACCTTATTAAAGTACATATAATTTATATTGATCCTTTACTTGTGAAGTTTATATGAGAATTGACAATTATGATAATGCACTTTGACTTATGCTATTGTTTATCCCAACTTGAGTTTCAATTGTGTTTTTGTGATTTTGATAAGTTAAGGATTTCACATATTTTGATAAGAATTGAGTGCTCATTCATATGCTATCTATATAATGTCTAACCCTGAGATTGTACTCATTAGTCTACCTATAGCCTAACCTACTCATTAATAAATTTTTGCAGGTTAGTGGATGTTTTTAGAAGCTTAGAAGATTAAGAAGCTTTCGATATTTAGAAGGCATTTTGATTATTGCTTTAACTTGTTAGACATTGGTTTTGATATTTTTGTGACTCCCTTGCGTGTTTTTATTTCCAAACTATATTTTGGAAGAATTATGTTTTGGGATCGTTTTTCGCAATTAAATATGAAAGAACTTTTAAAAATGTTTTTTTGTTAAATGATATTTCAAATTTCCCATGTGAGGGGTGTTATAAAGTGTTAGTGGGTTAAATATTACATTAGATTTATTAATCATTTCTCAGATAACTTGAGGGTTTACCCATGTGTCACAAATGCAACACATTGGTAAATTTATTCACTTTTATGAGTTTGTTTGCACTCAATTTGACCTAGAAATTAAATCTTTTCAATGTAACCAAGATGGAGAATTCAAAAATTATGTTTTCCATTAGCCTCTTTGACACTCACAAAATCCATATACAATTCTCGTATCCCAAAACTTCCTAACAAAATGGGAAGTCGGGTAGTATGATTTGATTGATAAATAACACAATACATAATATTCTCTTAAAAGCTTATCTTCGCATGTCTATTAGGCTGAAGCTTTTTACATGGACACCTGCTTACTAAACCTAATCTCGTCCGAATCTAGCAACAATCAACTCCCATTCAAAAAGCTCTACGATAAACATCTTTAGGTCATTGGTTGCTTATGCTAACAACATTTCAACTTACCATAAACATGCACCTAGAGAACCTTTTCCACGATAATTAGGATTCTAGGGCTAACCTTTTATGAAAATATGTTCCTATTTATCTCCATGATACCCGCTCAACCCGCTCATATACCTTTCTTGACTCTAATCTCGAACCAACATGATTATCACCCACCTTCTTCTTTTCATTATTCATATCCGCCACTCAAATTCCTCTAACCCACCCATGGATTTCCTTTCCAAACTTAGAAAATAGCATGTTTCTAACTTTGGTAGCCCCACATATGGCTACCATTCACTTGTCGCCACATTAGTCAGCCCCTCATTCGATCGAATACAACCCATTACCCTCAGAATCCCTTCTGCCAGTTCATCCCATGGCGACCTGCTCTAAACATGATATCTCAAACCCCATAAAAAGCTTAATCTTCACACACCATTTTTATCTTATATTTTGAAATCTTACTTTCAATCATAAAAGATCCTAATTGGCAACAACATATGTACAATAAGTATAGTACACTTATTAAATAAACTATTTGGATTCTTGTACCATGACCTGCATGTGTAAATGTAGTTTGTTTTAGGTAGTTATTTAAACAAAAAAAATATATTCTAATGTGTCTCTAAGTCGATACAAAGTATGACTTAGAAAGTAAAAAACTTGGAACTGATTGCAATCGATTATTCAGCTTGATGGTTAAAACGACCACCATACATACCATTTTAGCCTTACACTGTCCTAGAACTAGTCATTTATCAATTTGATGTAAATGAAACTCTTCTACACAATCATCTTGCTAAAATGGTCTAAAATGCCAACCCCTAGGTTCATATCTCGACCTTCCATATCATGCTTGTTGACGCCATATGTCAATTTATGGACTTAAACTAGCCACCAAAACCTCGTTTCAATGTTTTCTAGGTTTTCTCATGCAACTCGGGTTTTAGCACAATAAAAATGACTCTTTTTTTTCATCAAGGCAAGAATCTTGGTTACTTACTTTTACACATGGAAGACATCGTCCTCATATATTCTAGTAAGAGCTTCAACACCTAATAATCTCTTCTTTAAACGAAGATCACTCGATGACTAATAAGGAAATCATATTTATTTTATAGACATTTCAATTACCCGATTACCCATTGACATGGTTTTCTCTCAAAAACGATATGCTATAGAGATTCCAAATTATACATACATGCTTATTTGCAATGTATAAAAAAATCTCATTGATCTCATGTCTAAAATAGGAATTGATGGCATCCTGAGCACAAACCTATCTCTTAAATGTAGCCTTGCAGGTGCACAACAATACTTAACTTTCACTGATGGGTTTTAGGCATAAGAACAATCCTATGTGCTCATACAAACCCTAATGCTTGGATCTAGGTTTCTCTATTGTACATGCTTTGAATCCAAGACTAATAAACTTAGATCTAACATATTATAAACTGAATCAGGGTTTATAGAATTACCTTTGATTGTTATAAAGCAATAACAATCAATTCCTTGCTTGGATTGGCTTCAAAATCTTAGTGCCTCAAGTGCTGCACCTCTAATGGAGTCACAAACACCATATGCAACTTGGATGAAGAGGAGAAGAAAAGGGAAGCACCAAAAACGGCTGGAAACCCTAATGGAAGACTTGTCCACGTTTTTGGGGCATAGGGGCCCTTTATATACATGTAGGCTATTAGGGTTTACAACCAGGAAACCCTAATCTGACTGCTTAGGCCCTAAGCAGCCCATGGACTCCTTAAACATATCCCTTGGACGATTTCTAATGGGCTTCCCATAGAATTCGTCCAACCTATATATTATTAGGTGATCCATAGCCCAATTATAATTATCTTATAATTACAACTTCAGTCCCCTAAGTTTAATTAATCTCTTTTAGCCACAAAATTAATTATCAATTAATTCTTGACTAATATTAATTAAACAATATGATTTCTCCTTTAATATATTATTCTCATAATATATTAATAAATCATATTTAAACCTTTCTCTCCTTAAATCATCCTACATATTGCTATGGTGGAGGCAACCCAAAAGGACCATGCTCATAATCGGGTCAAGTACATACCAAAATAGTTATGGACTTAGACACTAATCCAACAGTCTCCCACTTGGATAAGTCTAATAACTATTTTCCGTATGACTTCAGAACCTGATCAGCAATCGTAGCTTTCAAAAGCCGCTGTCAACTATGATCTTATCAAATAGCGTGTCCTTTAGATAAGGGATTATATATTCCTCCATTCTCAAGATATCGTATAGACAAAAGACATGAATTTTAATCATTCTCTCTATACTTTTTCCCGACTTCCGATTTATGACGACTGATAACAGACTACAATTGAACACATCAACTTAGTCCCGGCTTGGCCAAGCGCTTAGGTGTCATCACTAAATCATCGAGAGGCCCACAGATATCGCTTTTATCCTACTTTGGGTAAAAGGAATGGATAAACTTTGACTCATATGCTCGCTTGCATTTACTGATCGAATCACACACAACAATAAGTTTTATAACACCAAGTTACTGGTGCGTTTACTTATTATCAATGTGTAACCGACCAACAAATAACAACTCACACGTCTCGTTTTCAAGAATATACAATATTATCGTCTCACTAATCACTCGTGATAAATCCATGAAGTGATCCAAGTGAGCGTGGGTTTGATCCAATACTCTAATCTTATCAAAGCACTCATGAACTCTGTAGCAAACTTGTGCCATGTCTAAACACTTCAGACAATCTACAGACAGATTCATGACAGTTTTTATTCACACCTACTCCCAACGTATGACCGACTATGGATGTTTGAATAACCTAGTTATTCTGGAAGTCAAAACATGCAAATTGAAACATAACAATAATACTTAATCCTATATGGCCTCAAACTTGAGAGAGTAAATAAAACACTTCTATTTAACCACCATATTGATTACTCATTATTATCGTTTACTGTTTCAGAAAATCAACTTATTACTTGAATTACAACAACAATTGTCCCATGCTCTAAGCATGCACACTTTGTTTCCTATTGTCCATGCTTTGTGAAATAGAACAATTGAAAACTTTTCCAATGATTCTCATTTCACAATTCCTCAATCCCCATTGTTAGTGTAAGAACACAAGGTTCTTGCCACTACTAGAATATGCTAGATTCTAACATTTTACGCAACGATCCTTTCGTAAAGTCATAGCACAAAAGTCACCAAGACTTGGCTAATGAAATTACAAGGTACTCTATCGGAAATTGTTACAAGACAATTCCATAGACGTGAAGTCTCACATTCAAAGTACATTCATTTGAACATCCTTCTTGCATAAAAGTTTCTATCTAGGCATAGACTCTCAATATCCAATTCCCAATATGGAAACATTTCCACATTTGCCATATGACAGCTCATTCTTAATAGAATCTTATCTATTCATAATAATGTCGATATGGTCCATCCAATACCATACTTCCAACTACTCACAAGCGACCAATCCTCAGCGAACTTTGGATCGTCCTTTGATAGTTGTTTAATAATTTTAGTCAAAATCCATTCTAGTCCTTTTTCCCTCTTAATGTGCTAGACATTTGAAAAATTTTAGAATGGTAAAATATTATAACCTTTGCAATCGATCCTATACCCGAAGCGTATGGGACACGATGCATAATGTGTTACATAAAGATATGATACTTTACCAATCTTTTGCCATAGTATTTTATGTGTCATGTTCTCACAATTCGAACTATGAAGAGGGATGCCATAATCATAATCGAATTTTAAGAACACACAATGTACCCTTTGACTGAAAATATTAAAATTTCTTAATCTAAGCTTTAGATTTTGAAACGAAGTATAATATTCCCTCCCTTAATTATAGCAAAAACAACTTTTCAACCCATGCAACTTTGCAAATTTGAATCTTTGTTTTTCTATAATTAATATTGCTAACTTGCAATACTCGTCATATCACTTATGCTCCCACTATCATGATGATTATCATATAAGCACAACACTTATGCTCCCACTAGCCTTGACATGTATTCAGAAAACAAATGAACTTCCAGAAAACAATGCCTATTGAATTTCTGAAATCCATATTTCTAATACTAGATGCTTCGATAAGCCTTTATCTAAGCTTCTTAAACTTATATACCTTTGCCTTAGATAGCTCATATGTGTGTTTAAACAATCTAGAACTTATGTTACTAAGTTCCAAATGTTCAAACTAATCGCTAGATCTCACAATTCGGACTATGGAAAGGGATGCCGTAACCATAATCGAATGTGAGAATACAATTTTCACAATCGCTATCTTCTTAAAACCTCTCTTAGTGGAAGTATTTCCTCACAGTCATTTTCATGAAGGAGGGAATCTTATGACACTTAGATTTTATGGTGTATGAGTTCCTATCCATGTGAATTTGCCAAAACCAAAGTTTGTGACAAATCCAAGCTCATATGGACTGAACTTTTTTTTTTTTAATCTTGATTTCTTGCCTTATGGTAACACGAGTGCCCACCATGTCTTCCAAGTAGTTTAGTAATTTGTCCTTACATATCAATGTACTTTCCAATGACTAAGGCTCTAGTATGCATTCAAATGAGAACTCATAGAACTCACATACACAATTAACTCAATTGGAATGGCATAGAAACAAAATAATGTCAGCACGATAGGTTGTAAACCTCAAGTCGTGTGCTAGTGATGATCGATAAGGTTTATTCTTGATTTGTTCTTGAAACTTTTCAAGACCATTAAGACTCCCACTGACTCTTTGACATATAAGATTCTCTTGTCAAGAAACATTTCTTGACAAACCAAATATTCAAGAGTTAGTGTAGTTCTTATCAAGACAAAACACTTCACACAATTGGTCCTAGTTGGTCTTTGTCTTATCCAAGACAGCACAACTTACCAATTTCAAATGTGCAAGAATAAGAAAACTTTTTCCAAATTCCACATTTGATGAGTGTTATAAACCTACTTAAGACTTTTCACTCAATGTCACAATCTTGACTCTAAGACTTGATATTGGAACGAAGTATGATTGACTTATTGATTTAACCATTTCTACAATACTTGATTCCTCTTCTTAGACATGCAAATGCACTAAGACTCACTTAGAGGATCAATTGAGATATGGTTCTTAATCATTAAGACTTCATCATCAAACACAATAAAAGGTACTCTCCCTTCTTCTTAGAATGGAGAAACTTTTATCTTTCTGCCTTCTTGATTCTTCTTATTCGTTCTGCTATTGATTGAAACTATTTCAGTTAACTCAGAATTATACTCAATCTTATAAGTATAACTATATTTACTAAACTTTAGTAAATCATGACGAATATCTTTATCACTCTTGTGGTAGACTTGATCAACGTACGGCCTAGTGTACTCGATCTCCTAGTCCTTCAATTGACACTTTGTCAAAGAATTAGTCTAAGTTTTCCAAATGTGAAAGTTTTTTCATTCATCATACAATACACATTGCATGATTCCAAGTTTCTGTCCAATTGAAACTTGGGCGATGAGAAACTCTCCCTATTTGGTAAACTTTTGACATTTCCACAAATAACATAATTAAGAATCAAATCCATTTTGCTAATAATAGAAACATTCAAACATCAATTTTTCATACATGCTATTGCAAGGATAAATAAATAAGATAAAATCAAAATTCATTTTATTGCGGAAAAATTTTGTCCTTACAATGCAATTCAATTGAAAAAACTATGTTATTACATATTTCTTAACAATCTATTCTAACTCCAAGTAGTAGCTCAAGAATCCATTCTTTAAGTAATGCGATCGAAATCCATTTCTTCATGATTAGATTAAGCTCACTTCTTCCCTCAAGCTTCCTCTCTTTTCTTCGATCCTACAAAACATCAAAATGTAATCTTATCACATCATGTATTAAGAATCTAGAATAGGAACTCAAAAGAGTTAGATAATGGATTTTACCTGAAGCAGAGCCATACGTCTTGACTCTCCTATCTCTCAGATCTCTCAGGTAGTTAGGGCAGCTTCGTCTCCAATGCCCCTTCTCTTGGCAATAAAAACAAATGGACTCCTTTGGCACAGCACATCGGACAATCACAGACTTAGTTCTTTCTGGACTTCCAATGTTGCCAGTGTCCATTGAAGTTTGGGAGTTTGATTCACTAGACAAATTTGCTTGACCAGCACGCCAAATCATTGCTGATTCAGCATCTATAAGCAAATAGGTGAGATCAATTAGGGTCACGTCGTGGTCCATCATATAGTACTCTCTAACGAACTCACTATATGATTCAGGAAGTGACTGAAGAACCCAGTCAACAGCCAACTCGCTTGAAATCTCGACACCCAAGATGCTTAACCTATCAATGTGTGACTTCATCTCTAAGACGTGTGTACACACAGGTTTCCCATCTTCGTGTTTACTTGCCAAAAGGGCTTGAGTGAGCTTGAACTTTTCAAGCCTTTGAACTTGTGGGTCAGGGAGAATAATTGGAGGAGGTGGAGGAAGTGAAGCACGACTCTCATTTCCTTGATCGTATCTTGGAACGTCATCTTCATTTGGAAAGCTTGTTCCAAAGGATTTGGGAAGACCATTGTAATATGTGGACATCTACAAAACGGGAGAAAATTCAAGTTAAGTTGATTAGAATTCTTGATGTAACACCCAAATGAAACATCAAGCTAGGATCCAACACAATACTCTACAACCTAGAAGAGCAATGACGTAATCTAGTTGTAGAATATTTGAAGGTAGGTAAATGACGATTTACCAATTTCCACCATGAAAAACGAAAAGGAAGTTTAAGTTTTAAATGAATTGAAACTCCTAGATCTTTTGAGATTCATTGAACTTTTCAATGGCATGTTTAATCTCGATTATGCCCTACTATTTGTGACTGGGATGCCGAGGATCACAAACAAGGTGTGAATAACCATACGAATCACGTGGTGCACCCAATGCTACAATCACCTAATCAATGTGCCGGTTAGCCACACACGCTCCATTGATCTATGATAAGCATCGAGCCACCCTTCGCCACCAATGTCATCCCCAAATTAGTGTGCCGGTTAACCACACACGCTCCACTAACGTTTGACAAGGGTACGAAGTGTAATTCCATGGGTTAGCATACAATTTCACATTTTGCCTAAAGTAACTATGATTTGGGAATTTGAAAAAGCATTTAGTTACTTTGTACTTCATTATACTTATAATGGAAGGTTTCTGTCCTATCCTACCCGTTCGGCTAACGACCCTCCACTAGTCAAGAGTGCGGTGGGTAAGAGTGGATACCCATTCAATCGTCATTTTATAGGCAATTTCCTTAAACACCCCTTATAGACTAGCTTCGTGAATGAGGCCTACTAACGGTAAGACTGACTGTTTACTCATACATATATAACATTAGACTTTTAATGTTATATATAGTATAGGGTGTATTTTACACTTTTAAAATACTAGGTGGTTTAACTTAGTAAATTATACTTTTAATTTAATTAAATGTAAACCAAAACTTTATGGGTTTATTAAATCACCTTTAATTATACACTTTAATTAATTAATAAAACCATAAGGGTGTGATTTGAACTTTTCAAATTACTAGGGTTTTAGAATTTAACATTTCAAAATTAAACTTTTGATCAACTTTTAAATTCCAAAAAACTTGAGGGCATGTTTTGAATCATTTCAAAACATTAGGGATCAAACAACAAATAATTCAAATTAAACAATTAATTTCATAATTATCTATATTTGACCTAACCTTATTTTAGTCACTAGATAATTACCAAATAATTTGAAATAATCCATATTTATCATATAAACAACCAATATTTAAAAGATTCGAAATTATCTATTGTTTTGGCAAGGATAATCATTAATTTAAGATAAAAATCGGATTTTAACTTCAAAAAACGAATTAAGCATCAAATCCAAGTCAAAACAGCAGCCAAAACCCAAAAATCCCTCTGTCTGACCCCTAGACTTGCTGAGTCAGGGACTGGACTCGCCGAGTCAGGTCGGGCAGAGGCCAAAAAACGTTTTTTCAGTAAATAAAGCAGTTAAGCATCACATACAACTGAAACCAATCAAGGCTCTGATACCACTGATGGGTTTTAGGCATAAGAACAATCCTATGTGCTCATACAAACCCTAATGCTTGGATCTAGGTTTCTCTATTGTACATGCTTTGAATCCAAGACTAATAAACTTAGATCTAACATATTATAAACTGAATCAGGGTTTATAGAATTACCTTTGATTGTTATAAAGCAATAACAATCAATTCCTTGCTTGGATTGGATTCAAAAGCTTAGTGCCTCAAGTGCTGCACCTCTAATGGAGTCACAAACACCATATGCAACTTGGATGAAGAGGAGAAGAAAAGGGAAGCACCAAAAACGGCTGGAAACCCTAATGGAAGACTTTTCCACGTTTTTGGGGCATAGGGGCCCTTTATATACATGTAGGCTATTAGGGTTTACAACCAGGAAACCCTAATCTGACTGCTTAGGCCCTAAGCAGCCCATGGACTCCTTAAACATATCCCTTGGACGATTTCTAATGGGCTTCCCATAGAATTCGTCCAACCTATATATTATTAGGTGATCCATAGCCTAATTATAATTATCTTATAATTACAACTTCAGTCCCCTAAGTTTAATTAATCTCTTTTAGCCACAAAATTAATTATCAATTAATTCTTGACTAATATTAGTTAAACAATATGATTTCTCCTTTAATATATTATTCTCATAATATATTAATAAATCATATTTAAACCTTTCTCTCCTTAAATCATCCTACATATTGCTATGGTGAAGGCAACCCAAAAGGACCATGCTCATAATCGGGTCAAGTACATACCAAAATAGTTATGGACTTAGACACTAATCCAACAATACTTATGCTATAGAGGACCATGCCCATTGACATGGTTTTCTCTCAAAAACGATATGCTATAGAGATTCCAAATTATACATACATGCTTATTTGCAATGTATAAAAAATCTCATTGATCTCATGTCTAAAATAGGAACTGATGGCATCCTGAGCACAAACCTATCTCTTAAATGTAGCCTTGCAGGTGCACAACAATACTTAACTTTCACACCATAATATATCTCTTATTATATATATATATATATATGTATATATATATATATACGTGTGTGTGTGATCCTTGTGATCCTCATCTCGATGCTCGAAAGTGTATTTTGCATCATATATGTGATACTCTTGATCATGGGATCAAATGATATGGATATCCTAATACAACATTGTGAATGTCAAATTTATTGATATGACTATCAAAAGTTTCTTTCATGAAGAAAGGGAGCAACAAATAACATAGGCAGAGCTAATTTGGGCTTTGATCGGTTGTGATTAGCTGCAGGTGAGGGTTCGAAACCATGTGGGGAGAACCAACATATAAGGAAAAAGCACGAAGGGCAACTTGATTTCAGTTTCGACGTTAAGGTCCAGGAGAGTTGTAGCATAAGAAGCTAAGATGTATTTTAAGTTTACGTTTTTGTTATGTAGATGATAATATGGTTGTCTTGGTTGGCAAGTAAGAAAACAACATCATATATCATGAGGGAATTTGAAACCTTTACCTATACCCATGAGTAAACAGAATGATCTTATCTTAGATCTTATTGTCCAGTGTCTTAGGATTATGTAGAACCATGATGTGCTAGGTGTTATAGTTGACCAATTGATAAAAGTATACCTTTCCGAGTATCATATATGTAGAGAATTGGTTTATAAATAATGTTTTCATAGAATCATTATCATGGAGAAGTAACGATTTTTGGTTTAAGATTATTCTCAAATTATCTTGAAAATACTTATGTTAGAGATAATGTGAAAACTGTTGTAGCCCGACAAATTCGAAACCCGAAAGGGATACGGAACAGTAAAGTTTGTGAACTTTGTCAAATAATCTCTATTGGATCAGAAAAAATGGTTGTGTGTGGAAATGCAACATATTAAGACCGCTTATTCATAGTGAAAGTTTCTTCAACAAAGTTGATGTTTCAATAATAAAGCTAGGTCGACAGCCTGACAAACTGTCATAAAGGAACCTAAAATATTATTTTGAGTATAAAACAATGGAGTCAGTTTTTTGATGTTGTTAGACTACAATACAGAAACAATTCTTACTTAGGAAGCTGAAAGCGAGTAATGGGATTGCTGAGTTTGTGATTTTAGAGATGAAATAATCATAAGTGGAAGAAAGTTGTAACACCTGAATAATTTGGTACACATTAATTTTTTAAATTATATGTTATTATATTGATAAGACTAACATACAAAATAAAATATTATTGGTGTATGAATAATTCTTAAGTTCAATAGTTCAAATAAATTCAGTAAATAATATGAATTTTAAATAGAATTTATAAAGATTATGAAAGATAATTTTTATAAAAAAGATTTAAATATGTAAAATAAATAAATATTATTTATGTGAAACTAATATTTTTAAGTTAAAATTATATGATGATGAACCATATTATTGCATTATGATTTTTTTTGGAAATGTCGCAAGTTTTAAAATGAAAGAAGACTTACCTCATAAGTCTTTCATGGGTGGCCTTAGGATACTTCCTAAAGTTATATCAAAACTAAAGAACCCCTTTCCACCACTTGCTTGTTGTTTTAACCATTAGTTCAAGCCCAATGAAAATTTGGTTCCCTATGTATCATGCTTTGCATGGAAGGAAGAAGATAGTTGTAGGTGTCTTTGTAACTGGATTAGGAATCTCATGATCATATTCTAGGATCCGAAGGGGATACTTATAAAATTTCAAGCCCTATATATGAGTGCATATGGAGTTACATATTAAAAATCTCTTAGTTTCTTCCATAACTGAGAGCAGATTCTGGAAGTAAAAAAAAGAGATAAATCGTTAGGTTAGATCCAAGATAAGTATAGAGGGACTTAGCCAATCAATTATTCAATATTATACCTTCATTTATGGAGTTTGGTGGCGTATTTTGGTGATTGAAAACCCTAAAGAGATGAGAGAGAGAGAGAGAGCATTGGATATCTAGAGAGATTAAAACCAAAAATAAGAAAGAAAATAGAGTTTTTTTAAGCAAAGTACTTTCAAACTTGATGTTTGAAGTTTCCAAATATGAAGTTGTGTCCATTCTAAGGTTTATATATCTTTTTGAAACTTAAATGTTATGTTCTAACTAAGTTTCCTTTAATTAGCCAATTACTAGATGTTATATATTATCTAGATTTCATGCAAGAAGGCATCACTTGTGAAAATAACTTAAAACATACTCAAATACTTTCGTACAGTAAAAACCGTATAATAAAATTTTGTTTCGTTTGTAACCAAAATCCAAGTATTAAATACCTAAGAAACTTATGCTACTAATTTTCTTATGTATAAAATATGTTGTTAATAGTACGTAAAACAATACATGCTTATATACATGCATTCGTCGCAAAAAGCTTAAAAATAACACTATCAATGCACTAAAACCGTCGTTAAACCCATAAACTAGAAAAACGTACATACAACGTATGTATACTTAGTTTTATTACTTCAAAAAAGTTTATACAATGCTTCTTATATATAAATTAAATGTTTTTGAATTGGGTTAAAATATTGAAGCTTAAAGCTTCATAGTTGGATCTTTATGTGTGTTTTAAAAGGTGTTTTTAGTGTGTGCAAAATTAAAAAGTCTTATGAGTTATGCAAAAATATTTTTGTATAAAAATAAGTTTGTTATATGTAACATCTTGAATTTCATGATAAAATTCTGATTTTTATTTCATTCAAATTAGAGTATAATTAACTCATGCGGAAAACATCATGGTAATGCACATGTGTACAGTTAAGCCTTGCCCTTCTCACGATTCGAAAAAGTACCTGGATATTTTTTTTTTGGAATTAACCGATTAAACACGAAGCTTAGTGAGTTCCCCCAAAATACCATATATCACAATACATATACATGCATACAAATAATGGCTTGCGACGTTTCGCCGATCCACCAATCGAGTATCTAGGCTCACAACTCTTAAGTTGTTGTTGCCATCACCTTGACCTTGTTAATATATAGACTTACAAAACTTAATGTTGATCTTTCCATCAACTCACCCCTTGGACTTCAACACGAAGATGGTCCACCCACATCTTGTCCTTTCGTACAAAGCGGGAAGGCCTTAACCCTTAACATATCATATTCACATATAAACAAGTAGCATTACAAGAAATGGCCTAACAAGTCTATTAGTCTCATAGCATATCACAACCTAATAGTATGTTATATCCTAACCACATATAAATAACTTAAGTGCAATGATATTAAGCACATAATGACTATACTTTTCTACTCCACTAGATCTTATATCCTAACACACACACACATACATACACACACACACACACACACATATATATATATATATATATATATATATATATATATATATATATATATATATATATATATATATATATATATATTGTAATAAATAATATAGTGAGAAAACTCACTTGGACAGTTACTCTAGCAACTATCAGCTATCCAACTAGCAGTTAACGAGTCTAATAAGTATTAACCAATAATACTACAACTTATTAATATCTATGGTAGTCTAGTAATAAACGCAAGAGCTTTCACTAATCCCAATGACTATCGAAAGTTCTATCAAATAAGGAACAACTAGGTAAGATCATATCAAAGACAGGGTCTGTTTGGTATACAAGGTATATTATTTGGATAAACCACTTTAAACACCTCATGAAATCTAGCCTGAAAATTATTCCCGTAAGTAGATTAATCAGTATTATGACAAGAATCCCTGATAAATATTATTTGTAAATACATAATAATGACTATGAATATAAATATAAGTTACACTTAAAATGTAGTAAGTACAATTTAACTTATAGAAATTCCTAGCAAAAATCGGGAATGGCGCGGGGAAAATTTTGAACTGAAATATTCTATATCTTCATGCTATATGGTGCTCCAGAGCTCTACTACTGACCTATAAAGGCTCCTAAAGCCAGATCTAAAGAATTTGGGAGCATTTGAGAGTGTTCGGAAGAAGTTATGTGGAAAATGAGCAAAAGTTCAGCTCTTATTTATAGACAGCTCAGGGGGAGCGCCACACCCTAAAGCCTTAGGCACACTGTGCCTAGTCGATGACACAACTCCCACTTGTCTCTACATGTCATATTCTCGTCTGTCAACGTTGCTGACTTGTTTGTTGCTTTTGTCTTTCCTTGTGAACAGTTCCCATGGAACCACGTGTCGTCAATTTATCCTACCACGTTGCCTTTGAGATGTGGCCTCCAGGGCTACCACATGGTGCACTCAGGTTTTGCCACATCACCCTTAACATGTATTTTTCACGAATCTTCATAAAGCCATAACTTTAATATATGAGATCCGTTTTCAACGCTCTTTATATCACCAAAATTGTATCGATAAGCACTACAACTTTCCTTTAGGTCTCAACAACTAATTCTGACTCTAATTTAAATTCATATCGAGATTGGTTTAGACTGTTAGACTTCCTTTGAAATTCATAACTTCTTTATATGAACACTATTCTCGATTTTCTATATAACGACGAGTTTGTTTTTACGAGATCTTCAACTCTCGATTACATTGCTTTGATTAAAAATAAACCAATATCAAATTCATTTTTTATGACACACCTAGCTATGTTAGACTGAACACGAAACTAACAAAATTTGTAACTTCCTCATATGAAGTCAGTTTAGGCGGTTTTTTTATATTTAAGGAATCTTCATCACGACTACTACCTCTTTCGTGATGGTTACTTTAGCTAAAAAGTAATATATTTCTACTTCGAATTTTATAGACAAACGTTTATATTAAATTCTATTCTAAAAGTGAAAACGGGGTGTTACATTATAGACACAGATCCTTAAATATGGGCTTAAATTCATATGGTAATGAAAAACAATCCACAAAGAGTATATTATGATTTTTTTATATTTCTAGCGCCACTTTGGTGTATTATGTATAAGTAATTCTATATAAACATAAGTATTATACAAAATGAAATACTTACATATGATTTGGGTTAATAAGAGTGAAGTTGATAACTCAAACTAGTAATTTTATACAAATATGTCATTTTAAGATGTAGCGAGGAATACTCTTCAAAAGAGTTGAATAATTATGAAAATAATACATATGTGTTTCTGTAAAATGAAATTAACACATATGTAACCATATTTAATATGTTAGATTCATATAAACATGAATCAATTAACGATCCCAAAGATTGATTTACTTACGGGAGCGGTGTCAATGATAGACTCATTGGATTTCAGAAAAGCAATATGCCAAAATGGTACTGTAACATCCCGAATTCTAGTAGTGTGACGTAAGGGTTTAAGGTGTAATTTCGAAGAAGGAATCGACGAGTAGGTATGCTTACTCGCCGAGTCGGAGCGGGTTTGGGTCGCGAATTAAGTGAGTAACTCGCCGAGTTGGAAGCTGGACTCAACGAGTTGGTGCTAGAATGAGAAAAACCCTAATCTTCGGGGTTTTCCCCTATTTAAAGGACCTTATATCCTTCACACAGACCCCTAATTCCCCAGAGAGTTCCAGGAACCCTAATATCCGTGAGTGTGAGCTTGGAGAGTGTTTGGAGCTTTGGGAAGTGAACTTTGTGAAGGAGACTTGTAGATTAAGAGGCTAGCATCAAGGATTTCGTTTGGATCCAGAATCCACTTTAGCTTGGGCACGTTTTGGGAGGTAATAAGCTGTTACCTTAACCTTTTTCTTCTAAGAATCATTCATATGTGGAGACTGAGGCTTTCCTTGGTTATGGGATTTTGTTATGGAAGCTAGATCTGAAGCTGAAACTTTAGATTTGAACCTCTTTTGAGTCCTAAGTCCATAAAGTCTCCAGCTCTTGCAAGGATGAGACTCTCTTAAGGTGTAAAGCTCCATTAGAAACTTAGATTGGTCATTTAGAGCCCCTAGAGCTTTGCATGCATGTAAAGTTTGCAACTTTACGTGATAAGCTTGCCCTAGAAGCTTGGATCCACAATATGGAGCCGCTGCATGGCTTAGAAAGCCATGACATGGATTAAGAACTGAAGCGACTCGACAAGTCACATGGGTGTACTCGGCAAGTTGTATGAAGATAGGCAGGAAATCGATGAGTTAGAAGAACAACTCGGTGAGTCTGTTGAAGATTGCCTTGGACTCGGCGAGTCAGATCGCAAAACCCTAACCTCTTTTGGTTAAAGCCTTGGATTAGTGAGTAGGTTGGCAACTCAGTGAGTTGGACAGGATGAGACTCAAAGATCGTTGGACTCGGCAATTCTTGGGGTGACTCGGCGAGTTAAATGTGTTATGAGAGCTTTCTGGGTAAGGGAACTCGGCGAGTCGACGGGGTGACTTGGCGAGTAGAGTCAACCAAGAAAGTTGACTTTGACTTTGACTTTGACCAAGAGTTGACCAGTTTGAATTCCAAGGGTACTTTGGTAATATTGATATTATGGAGTTGGTTCTTTGGTAGCGTTCTGTGGTGAAGATCGTGTCGGTGGTCGGAGCAGCTTGGTCTTATCCTTTTCAGTCAGCAGTTGCAAGGTGAGTTATCCTCACTATATTGACAGGGTTTATGGCACCAAGTTCGGCCCTTTATCGGATGAGTATCCGGGTATTGTTTGCTATGTTATCGATTTGCTAGATCTACATCCTGGTATTTAGGATGGTATGATGTTAGTGACTTGGTTAAGGTTGATATCCCAGTATATAGGGTAATGTTATGCTAGTGACCGGTTAGGTCGGAATCCTGGTTAGGATGTTGATATGCTATGTGATCTGTTAGACTGTCTGTCTGGTTAAGGATTGTTATGTGATTAATTGTTTTATGTGCACATGGTTGTTTGACTGGGGTTGGGTTAAGGTGGGTCCTGCTTTGTGCTGTAGGCCAACATACCCAGGGCGGATCGGATATCTCGAAGGCCCAGCGAGCGGTCCGGATAGGCTGAAGGCCCCAAGAGGGCGGACCAGACGTGTTGAGGCTCGGAGAGTGGACCAGGCCGATTGAAGGCCTGATGCGGGCAGACCAATCATATTGTAGACTCAGAGAGTGGACCAGGTGGATTGAAGGCCCGGTGCGGGCGGACCAATCACACTATAGACTCGATGTACATGGCTAGACTTGGAGGGTGGACCAGGTGGACTGAAGGCCCGATGCGGCGGACCAGTCACACAGTAGACCCGATGTGAATGGTTGTTCTGTATTGTGATATGATATGTGTATGGCTATATGTGGTTGGTATTTTGGGGGTAACCCGCTAAGCTTCGAGCTTACAGTTCAATGTTTTGTTTCAGGTACTTCAGGAAATCGTGGCAAGCCGAAGGCGTGATCGTACCGCTACTCATGTTTTATGATTTATGTGATATGGTTCTGGGGGATACTCTGATGTTTAAACAATTGTATGAACTTACTGGCTTTTGAATGAATTCAAATGTTTTAATTTGGCTCAAATTTTATGGTCGTTACAGGTACTACCTCCCAACTGTCTTGCCTCACCAATTCTTACTTGATATTCATGAAGTGTTATATTGGAATTTATAATAAATTAAACTAAAATATTGAGACTGTATATAACAGTATATAATTGATTGTAATGATCTTAGATGTTAAGAATGCAAATAAGAAGTTTAAACGAGAACTACACTTTGCAATATTTATGTTTAAATCAATGGAAATGAGAGCAAAAGTGTTAAGATGAAAGACGATATGCAAGAAGAAACATTCACCTTTTTAAAAAGTTATTGGGTAGTGACTTTCAAGAACACAATTTTCAATAAAACTATTTAATATTAATTGAATGCTTATATGTGCAACTGAAAGCCTATCATTTGGAAATTTTGTTAAGAGTATATTTGGTAATACTACATGAAAATCTTAAATAGAAGTATTATTGCTTGAAAGATTAAATGTATACTAAAAGCCTACTATTCTATGCTAAATATATACTATGTATTATGATAGTATTGGATAAACAGGAAATTGTATTGGAAGTTGATTACATGTATTGTAATCTTCTCTAGTTATAAACTAATGCTTGTAAAGGATGCTTATTTCAAAGTAAGTTGAATAAGTGAGTAGTCAATTTATGGGGTAAGATGTGAGATTAAATCAGAGTGTAGTAGTCCTCCTGTTTCTAGACATCTAGAAATGGTGTGTCTGGGTTAAACAATCGGAGGGAATCCCTGGTCGTCCACCAGAGTAAGATGACAACACTTGATTATTCTAGGCAAAATTACGTTGCTAGTATAAACTTATAATCCATAGATGTAGATGAAATGGGATACCATATTTATCAAATACGCTAAGGTTGGGTTGCCTTCATGACTTACACCGACCATGGTTCCTAGCCGTGTAGTTATACCATTGGTCTAAACGATTCATCAGGTAAGGCGATTCTTCCAGATGAACGTTGATTAAGATTTTTGAGAATCAATTGGGCTGGGAATGTATGTGTATATTGTCTTATAGATATTTACGTTGGATTATATATCTATATTGTTAGTAACATTGGTTTTGTAGGATATTTACATATGAGTTATTTTTATAAAAATATTTTGGGATTGAAAACCTTATGTGTCTCACTAGGTTTGAAAACCTGACCTACTAAAATTATATGCATCACAGGTAGTGGTGACAAAACTGTTGGAACTTCAATCGGATGTCAAGTGATTAAAGAGACAATCCTGTGACAATATTTAGGACCAATTTGTCTTTACATTGTAAGTTATGTCGTGTATTGATTATGACATCCTTATTTTTTGGTATTTTGAAACATCAATTGTTATCTCAAAATGTTTTATTTAAATTGGGATTTTCCTCAACAAAGATAAAATGCTATCTGAAAGCATAAAGAAAAAGTTTGATTTGTTTTTAAAAAATAAGGGATGTCACAATTGGTATCCACACATTAGTTTAAGCGAACTAGGACTAGTGATTATTTCTAGACTTAAACTTAGAATGCTAGGTGAAGATGATGAGGTGCGTGTCTATTATATTTTAGGTCGTATACCTAAAGTGTTATTATATAGACACTAGCACTAGAATACTTTAGGGTAATAGATTTCTTTTATAACATGCTTTAGGTTATGTACCTTAATTTCTATTATTTAAAAATGTGCACTAGCATACTTTAAGGGATATGCTTGATATGGTATTATGTGCTAACTAATATGTGTTATAGTATCCCTCAAGTTACATAAATAGATTTCTATTACTTGAAAATATTTATGGCAATAAACCTTGATTTGGAAAATGGAATTTTATATATTTAGGATTCGAAAAGTTTCATTATTGTATTAGAATTGGCGTGTAAATTTTCAGGGTGATAAGGAGACTTATATGTCTTATTAACGATTATATAATCGTCGATAGTTAACATCGTTCACTTTTAGAAAGTTTATTAGTACAATAGACATAATAATGTACAACCGAGAACCAAAAGAAGTCCATGAGTTATTGATACAACCGGAAGGAAGCAATGCTTGATTAAGGATTTAGAAGTACTGAAGATGGTGATCAATACTCCAACAATATAAAAATTGGAGTCATATAACATGACATGCATAATTTGAGCAAGATAAAAAGAACAAAGCTGACAGAGTTTCCAGACTTAATCGACTGAGTCCTTGTTTGTCAATACTAAGTAGTATGTAGTTGAAGTGGTGTGTTAAGAGTTAATCTGTATCTTATATGCAGTGATTTGACTTAGTATTAAATAATAATGGTTGATAATTGAATTGTATCACATCCTTACACGAATTCCTTGATATTGTAAGTCGACTTTAACGCACATGACTAGGATGGTGAAAATAGTCGTTGGGTTGTAAAGAACAAAGTACTGATTAACTTACTTGTTTAGTAAATTAGAATACTTAGCTGAAGTAGTGGTACATCTATAGTATTGAATGAGGAGAGATACTGAGGTTGGGAAATATAAGGAAACAAGTTGAAACTAATGGGACATGCTGAGATGTAGCTGAAATGCACACTTCCTAGGATTGACTCTAATGAAGTGGATATATATGCGGTTGAAAGACGAACTTTCTAGGATTGACTCCTATAAAGTAAATGATGATGGAGTGAAGAGATGGAATGATATGCATGGTGACTTGCATGTGGTATAAATAGTTGGAGAGCGTTTATCTCCATACTACTAGAGTAAATTCAGTTGTAGTGTGCCATGCTGACTGGAAACTATACGAGTAGGAATTTATACGAAGAGTTTAGAAATGGAATTCCTATTGACCTAGGAAAAGTGTTTGAATATGCTATATTAGGCATATGCGTGGGAAGGATCCTAGAAGGGGAGTATAGGAAATTTGGTATGTGCGCGGTAAAGCACATAGTTATTGTTAGGGTGCTTGATAGAGACACAAAAATCCTAGTGGAGTCTAGGAATTTTTTTTGTATCTTCTCATTTAGACACATACATATGTTTTAAATTGTTTTGTGGATTTCATGTGTAGTGACTTGGGAACTGTGCGGCAGTTCTTGGTATGAGTATGGATAGGTTTGAAAGGTAGTATATGCATGTACTATCGGAAGCACATGATACATACTTGGATTAGGAGGAGTCACAAATTTACTAAGGCACTGGTAAGTTGAGTAGTTAGTTTGGATAACACTATAAATTTCTTTTACTTGTTTTCGTCATAACTTATGGTATGGTGATATTTAGGAAAATGGTTATGGTTTAGGCCCAAGTGGAAATGAAGGATCGAGTTCAGTAATGTATATCTACGTAAGTAAGTTGACTGATTCTAATAACCTTGTCCGATGTAGCAACTGAATTTAGTCGAGAGATTTAATAAGAGGGTGATTGACAAAAGAATTGCAGCTTTCGTTGGGGCTGAGTAGCTAGAAGCTAGAGCTGCTACCTATTATGATGCACTTGTATTTCGACCTCCTATGTTCAAAAGAGGAAGGATTAGGTTGTTAGCAAAATACGGATACGAGATATAGAAGGTGTATTCCATGTTAGTAATTTTCTCGTGGAGGCAAGGGTCTAGTTCGTTATGTATCTTTTACGTTGTACAATGGAAGGTCGTTAGAATGTGACCATTTAGTCGGTTACCGTAGTCGAAGAAAAGATCTTATCTTGTGTTGACTCTATGTCCCAATTTAGGAAGGAACGCGAGTCTCCAATGGAAGTCAAGTGTGTGACTCAAGAGTTGGGACTAAAGGTCCATCGAAGGATGAAAGAACAGGTGCAAGTTCAAGAATCATCATCGGTAAATAGGTTCAAACTTATTGATTCTAGTTTAGGAGGCTAGGAGAGCTGCAATTATTGTAGCTAGTATATGAAGGCATATGCGACGGTCTTTTTTGTGTTTGCACCTAAGCGCTTCATATGGGCAGGAGGATCATTACAAGATGATTAATTTGAGCACGACAAGGTTAATTGTCCTAGAGAAGATGGAGAGATAGTACTGAGTTCAATAACTGTCTTTGGTGCTAGTATTTTTCATTACATTAGTAATATCCTTTTATGCCATTTTATATATGTGTGTGTTGGTGGATGACTTCATGCTTGTCATCTTCTTGATCGTTTTGTGCTTGTGTTATTCGAGAAGATTACTCGTTTTGGGCATAAGCAGTAATATTATCTTGGAAACGTCAAATTCATTGATATGACAATCAAGAGTTTCTCTCAAGAAGAAAGGGAGCTGCAGCTAGTTTGGGCTCTAATCGGTTGTGAGTAGCAACAGGTGAGGGTTCAAACCCAAGTGGGGGATAACCAACCATTAAGGCAAAAGTGTGAAGGGAAACTCTACTTTAGTTTCGACGCCATGGTCCAGGAGAGTTGCATCATAAGAAGCTAAGAAGGATTATTAGTTTCGATTTTTGTTATGTAGATGATAGAATGGATGTTTTGGTTGGAAAAATAGAAAACAACATCAGATATCATGAGAGAATTTGAACCAGATGTCACAAATCTCATGGACCATGACGTCGAAACCCCTTTCCACCATTGGGTTGTTGTTTTAACCATGAACTAAAGCTCAATGAATATTTAGTTCCCTATGTGTCATGCTTTCTATGGAAGGAAGAAGACAGTGGTAGGTGTCTTTTCAACCAAATTAGGAACCTAATCATCATGTTTTACGACCCTCATGAGGAAATATATGAAGTTTGAAGCCCTACATAAGAGTGAATATGGAGTAACATATAAAGCATCTCTCATTTTCTTCCACAACTAAGAGTAGATTCTTGAAGTTAGAAAAAGAGATAAATCGATAGGTTAGATCTAAGATAAGTATAGAAAGGCTTAGTCAATCAGTTCTTCAAGAGTATACCTACATTTATGGATTTTGGTGGTGTATTGTGGGGATTGAAAACCCCACAGAGATGTGAAAGAGTATTGGATATCCAGAGAGATGCAAACCAAAAATAAAAAGGAAAATAGAGCCTTTTTAAGAAATGTACTTTCAAAATTGATCTTTGAAGTTTCCAAATCTGAATTTTTATGCATTCTAAGGTACTATATCTTTTATAACACCTCTTGTTCATTCCTTATGTTTTGAGTACATGTAACAAGATTATACCAAAAAATACAGTTAGTTTCGGTATTAAAATCATCAAACTTTGAGAACCTTAAAGGTTATCTTCTAAGTAAGTTTCCATAACTTGGACAATTACTAGATGTTTTAAATTATCTTGAGTTCATGCAAGATATTACCGCTTTTGAAAAGAAATTAAAACATATTAAAATACTTCGATACGGTAAAAACCATATAATAAACTTTTGTTTTGTTTACAACCAAAATCCACTTATGAAATACCTAAGAAACTTATGTTATTGTTTTTTCTTATGTATAAAATATTTTATTAGTAGTTCATAAAACAATACATGCATTCGTCATAAAAAAAACGAAAAATAACACTATAAATTCACTAAAATTGTCGCTAAATCCTTAAAGAAAAATGTACAAACAACATTTGTATATTTAATTTTATTACATCAAAAAGTTTACACGATGTTTGTTTTATATAATATAAATGATTTTACATTGGGTTAAAATATTGAAGCTTAAAGCTTCAAAAAGTTTACACTATGTTTGTTTGATAATCCCTTGACCCCAGTCCACCGACTAGCTAACGTCGAACGTTTTTTTGCAACCTTGGTTGTCATTGATCAAGAAGGAAATAAATAAAGAAGTCGATTTTTTGGTGCGATTGCCGGGGAATTGAGACAATTTAATTTGACTAAAAGACTTTCATTAGCTCCTTAGGTATTATTAGATGAGACCATGAAACATGTGTAAATTTAAATGGATTATGAGTTATGCAAGTATATTTTTATATAAAAATAATTTTCTTACTTAAACAAATACTTATCTATGGGTTTAAATTTGTATGGTGATGAAAAACAAACCCAAAAGGGTATAATACGATTTTTTTTTATCCACACTTTGATAGTATTTTATAAAAAGAGACATTACGTATATTATGTATAAGTAATTCTTTATAAACATAAGTATTATACTAAATGAATAATTACATATGATTTTGGTTATTAAGAATGAACTTGATAACTCAAACTAGTAATTTTATACAAATAAAACGTTTTAAGACGTAATAAGGAATACTTCTTAAATGAGTTAATAATTATGAAAATAATGCCTATGTTTTTTGTAAAATGATATATATATATATATATATATATATATATATATATATATATATATATATATATATATATATATATATATATATATATATATAATATGTTAGTTTATGATAAATAAGAATCTATTAATAATCACAATAAGAAAATACTGATAGATCTATTTATACGAACGGCGCCATGGATAGACTTGTTGGATTTTAGAAAAACTATATGCTTAAATGATCATGCCTCCCGACTGTGTTGACTGACCAATCCTTATTTGATCATCATGAAGTGTTGTATTGGAACTTTTAATAAATTAAACTAAAACATTAAAATTATTTAAAAGAATATATAATTGATCTTAATGATCTCGAAAGTTATGATTAAAAAGAAGAAGTTTAAACGAGAACTAAACTTATCAATATTTGTGTTTAGATCATTGGAAGGGAAATCGGAAGTGTTAAGATGAAAGACTATCTAAAAGAAGAAACATCAGCCTTTCTAAAAGCTGAGTGTGTTAGGCGTGTCAAACCCAACAAATATAGGTGTACAAATGACTCAAAAAACACTACTACTATGCACTAAAAATTTAATACAATGTAAGCATGGTCGATCCACATAGACATGGAACAAATATTTATACCTTTTTGCGGAAGGTATAATAATGGTCGCATAAATGGGGGTTGGTATGCAATGATTAAAACCAGAGGATAAAGCAATAAGTAAATGATCAATTAAATGAAACAAATTCAAGATTTATGAGAACTCCAACTCTATGCAAGACAATTTATCAATGTGATTCCAAGGATGAAATTATATCTACTCAATTCCACCTAAGTTGGTACTTGAAAGTGTTAACAAGCTCTAACACTTCCTATTCACCAAGTTATCAAATTCAAAACAAGCTCTTTGAAAATAACCTAACCTTCTAATTTAAGTCTAAACAAGCTCTTAGATAGAAATCAAAAGGTTGCAATAAGATTTATGTGAATGTTCCCAACAACACCCAATACTCCTCACAAGCTCGGGAGCGTAAGATTATGTGAATAAGATTTACCCTAAATTTATTCAATGGAAATCAATTTAGTGTTTGTTGCTTAGTCCAATTCACAAAACAGTTACAGATTTTTCAATTAGATAACTTGAATGACCTAACCATAATTCAAATGGCCAATAAGAATCACAATTAGAATCAAACATTCAATTCAAACAAAATCAAATTCACTAGGTAGGAATTGGAAGCAAACATCAAATTATATGACTGAAATCACAACTAAAAAGTCAAGACATAAAGTGTGACATCCCCTAATTTCTCGGCCAAAAAAGACCGATTTAATTTATGCTTTTTAGAATTAAATCAGAGAAATCTTTTTAAAAGATGTTGCAGAATTGGTCCCCAAGCAACATATGATAAAAGTTTATCAAAACCCTTCACTAAGAAGGTATATATTTTCTATATATATATATATATATATATATATATATATATATATATATATATATATATATATATATATATATATATATCAAAACCTCGGGATGTCATGTTCCGATATAGATCAAAAGCATAAACAAGACATTATAAGCCTTTCAGCAGTTATTTACAACTACTGGCCTATAATCCAAAAATCTCTCGTCATCCTCCGACTATGCTCGGGGTCCACTACCTGTAATATAAAAAGTTGAGTGGGTCAGGCTTGGGTGCCTGGTGAGCATATAGGGTTTTCAACCCACAATAATAATAAACTTATTAAATTCATCAATCAACAATAACCCTGATTACCCGTTCCTGTTATCCTCACTTTATGTCCCTAAACATTTTTCACAAGGGACCTAGCCTAAAGAATATAATCGGGATGGACACTACTGCTAAGGGGTTTCCTCAGCCATTCATGTCCTAAAGGAAACCATGAGGAGGATGGAGTACATCGAATGAACACCCAAGTTCATTAACACCTACAGGTTGCGACCTGCTAATGTTTCCCACTGGACCGTCTAGAAAGTCCGTGGTCGTCATCCAAACTCCGCTAGATGACTTGATCTCAAAACACATCGAGGCCTCTCATCAATTTTATGTTATCACACATCACTATCTACTCATGTTCTACCCAACATATTTGTAGATAAAAATACTTATACAGTTTAAAACTTGTATAAAACATCAACTCATCAATCACCTCAAATAAACAATTAATATATTTACACATAACACGTATTATAAGGTAAAAACTTCATATCTATGTGTAAAATGAAAGTGACTATACACTCACATGATTTGATGATAATCGGGCAGCAATTCGTTTCCTAAAACGGTCGTTTCTAATAAAA
This sequence comes from Lactuca sativa, assembly GCF_002870075.4. Lineage (NCBI taxonomy): Eukaryota > Viridiplantae > Streptophyta > Magnoliopsida > Asterales > Asteraceae > Lactuca > Lactuca sativa. The sequence goes on along the minus strand of NC_056631.2, from coordinate 79,004,279 downwards.
CCAGGAGTTTTATTGAGAAATCGGGCTTTACAAAGATCGGGCTTCGAAACCGAAAAGATAAATTTTCCAGGCTTCTCGGGTGTTTCGTGGAGTATTCCGGGGCTTATAATAGATATCAGGGCTTTGAGGGATGTTAAGATGAAAGAAATATGGGTTTGGGGGCTAAAAATGACAAGATTCCAAAATATATCCAGGAGGTCTCGCACCCTTCTATTTATAGGGGCGAGGCTTCTGATCCAAGGGCTGAGAAGAGGCCACGTGTCGCAGATCCGAAGCTCACAGGGGATGGCTCGCACATGGTCTGCGCACGCGAGGGGCTCGCTGTCGCCTCCTGATTGGACCGCGGTCTAGTCGAGGCTTCGGACGTGGCTCGGACACGAGGAATGGAACACGCGTCGGACCTCTAGTAGACCGGAGTTCAAATGCGAGGGTAGGCGACACGTCTCGCCAGGTGGCTTCGGTGACTCAGCAGATTTCGGATACGTGGCATATGCGAGGCGAGGGTGACGTGGCACTTCCGGGTGAAGGTTATCTATGCGAAATTTCTCGAATTTTGTGCCAAAATCTTCTAAAATTCATAACTTTCGCATACGAGCTTTGCTTTTGACGTTCTATAAATGCACGCATAGCTAAAATTACGCTCTATAATTTCCGTTTAGACTTCGTCGGCTAATTTTGACTTTAATTTTTATATTATTATTTTTAACAGACCGGGACAGGAAATTCGTTAAAAATTCATAACTTCTTCATCCGACGTCCGTTTTCGTCAAACTTTTTACCGTAGTGATACTAATGACGAGACCTTCAATTCTCGTTTAGGTTGTGTCGTCTAAAAATCGCTCGATCTAAAATTCAAGTTTTTAGCTGTCTACTGCTAAGCTGAAACTTCGAAAAATGATAACTTCCTCATACCAAGTCAGATTTGGACGTTCTTTTTATCGAACTTCTTGATTTAACGAATACTCTGACTTTCATTTAGATCACTAAGGCTAAAAAGTAGTTTATCAAAAACTCACTTTTTACGACATTCAGCACCGTGCCGGTTTTGTCGTGAAACTTCGACAGATCATAACTTCTTCGTTATAACTCGGATTTTGGTATTCTTTATATCCCCGAAATCCTTGTTTCGACCACTACAACTTTATGTAAAGATATTGGGCTTATCTCAAAATTTAATTTGTACGCTTATTTTTATTATTAATTAATTAAACTCTAATAATTAAGCATAAAACACATAATTCACATAGAATTCACATAATTCCCTTTTCATTTCTTCAAAATGAGTTACAAAGGTTAACCTAGACTATCACCTTAACATTAATCCCTAGCCTAGAAACACAAGTGTTACATAAAGTTGGAGAAACTAGGGTTCTAGCCACTCATGACTAGAACAAGATCACGAATCTAGAAAATGAAATTAAAGTTCTTACAAAATGAAATCGAGTGTTCCCAAGTGTTTTCAAGCAATAATTGCCTTCAAAATGCTTCCCAAAATCTCCTCTAGAACTCACAAAATCGACCCCCTTTTCTGGAACCGGTCGCTCCTTTTTAGAAAGAAGAAAAACTGTTTTAAACCCATGACCACGTTTACACGGCCGTGTAAATATTACACGCCTGTGTAAATTCAAAAAGTACACTGTGAAAATTGGCCAACCTTTCAAAGTACAATGCTCGAGAGACTTCGTTTACACGACTCGTGTAAACATTTACACATCCGTGTAAACCTCTGAAAACCCAAAATCTTCATTTCTTTGATAGCTTCCTCCTCGATGCTCCACAAGTCCCGAAACTACATCCAAATCTCTTATCTATCACCTCAATTAAGATCCTACCACCAAAAGTCCGAGAAATATCAAAAAAGTTTGTGAATGAAATTACCTCATAAAAAATCCCGAAAAATATGCAAAATGCATGAGTTTAAACCTAAATGCAATGCATTTTTATGGAGTAAAACTTCAAAATAGATGCATGAAATGCACCTAACAAATCTCCCCAAGCTTGAACCTTTTTTTTCCTCAAGAAAGAACAAGAAAAATTTAAACTAGAGAAAATAAAATAAAGGAGAAGAAAAGAAAATCAAAGTCAAAACTTTTTGTAATTTAATGCAAGAAATCAAAACAAACATGAAAAAGAATCCAACCCAATTAACACTGTTTTTGTACCATAGTTGAGAATGTACCTGTCGTGCCTTGAGTCAACTTGGCTTTAGTCTCAAATTATATAACAATAGAAATAAGACTTTAGCCACTCCTTAATGCAACTCAACAGAATCAAAGATCACAACACTTGTTCTCTCTGAATATAATCAAGTCAATTGATGGAACAAATTATGGTCTTACTCTCGTGAAATTGTATGTGACAAAACATGCTCAATCGTCTTTGTTTCACAAAATATAATAATGACCGACTCCAGCTATTTGTTGATTAACAACAATCTTTTTCTAAAAAATATCTTCTAATAATTCCCTTATATTTACCCAGATTCGTTACAAATTTGAAACCACTTACACCAGTCAAAGTAATTAACATTCAGTCCTAATGTCATAAGTTCAAATCCAAGTCCAAATGAATCTTTTGGCAGCCAAACATTTTTCCTAAACATATTATTCAATTAAACTATAAACACAAATATATACAAAATTTCTAATCATTTTTCTACAAATAAAGCTCATGACTTTCTTTGAAATCCGTGTAACGGGTTTCCAACCAACACATCCAGATCAAATGACCTTAGTGTGCTAGATTTAAAAAGATCCCTCGGGTATACTTGCCCGAACCTCAAAGGCCATATATTAGCTTTATTTTGTTATTATTAAGTTAATGACTTTCTATGGAGCCCGTGTAGCGAAGTTTCAACCCAATTAGTCCCAAACAGTTTAGCTTTACGCAATTAGGTGTAGAACACCCCTCGGAGTTTACTTGTTCGAGTCCCAAAGGTCACATATTAACTTAATAATAATTATTTATTATTTTATTTATTTATTTTATTTTATAGTTATTAATTAATAAATTTATTTTTATCAAATTCACTAACTAATATAACACATAGAACTCTTATTAATTTATTTGCTAGACCTATTTCTCTATATTTTTGTCCTTGACTTTTCTATTGTGGGACATCTCACGGTCTATTACCGTGAGGGGCTTCTAGACATTTTTCGAGGGACTGAAGTTAACATGCAAAGACCCGTAGGTATAGTTGGAAATATGTCCCCAAGCAAGGTATATAAAAGGGAATGAGTAGAAAGGACTTTTAGAGCACTGGAAGGCTCGGGACATTGAAATTTTGTATTCTTTTTATGAATTTTTGAATTTGGCATTTTGAGTTCAATTGAGCATCTACTACTCATAAGACCAGTCATGCGTCCCAAAGATTGACTCATACCTACTGTTATGCTCCAATGTTGACAATCTTCTCACTTTCTGTTTTGCATAAGTATCTTCAGGAGGTGTGTTCGTGTGCGATTAACTTGCTTTTAGATTTTCAATAAAAGGAGCAAGTCTAATCTCAAGGCATACAACTCACTTACTAGCTCAACTGTTTTGAGAAGATCCGGTTGCTTGTGATTGGATCAATTTTTTTAAACAAATGAATGAAATGCAAAAATTTAGATGCAAAATGCAAAGAATAATAAAAAAATAGAAGGAATCTTTTTTTGGTTTTTTGAAAAATTTTCTATGCAGAAAAATGAAAAAGAAAAAGAAAAATAATGCAATATGTACAAAACTACATGCAACCTACATGCAACAAGATCTATGCATGGATGAATGCCCCTCCCCAAGCTTAAAATAAGCATCGTCCTTGATGCTTGGAGAGAGGCATAACCGACCTATTGAGAGTCGGATGGTGGAGGATGGTAGCTGGGTTGGGAATGTGTCCAAAACAGTCATAAATGCACACCAATTGAATTTTAAGTAAAATATGCACGATTAAAGATATGGAAAGAATTTACCAAATTGTTTTTGGAGCCTCGAAATTGTGGTGTGAAACTCCTCATCATCCTCCCCAAGCAATCTGTGAAGTATTTTTTGTGCCAGAGATTCACTTTCTAGGCATAAAAAATAAGTTAAAACCATTTGGGACATAATAAAAGTTGAAATTTACCAAAGACTAAAAAGTTTTAAAAGAAAGGACAAAAATACCCCCAGTTTGCCTCCTGGTTAGCCACCCTTTTTTAAAGTCGTTGGCTCGACATGGCCCCTGAATATGCATCAATCTAAGTATGTGGGGTTCTCAAATACATCAACATTCTCGCCACTTCCTTCAACAGAACACTTATCTTTTACTTGACTTTATTTTTGCGTGGGAACCATACTGGACTTAGACCCTTAATTTCCATAAGCATCCAACCAACCTTTTTTGTACTTGTCCTGTAAGGTCATCAACTCTTCCTTGTTTGATAGGGTGGTCAGGTTGGTGACCGGGTGGGTATCTTCCTTCTTGAGATACATGTCCTTTGAATGTTTTTGCAAATTTTTCATTTTCGGCTCTTGTGGTTGGTCTACCAGTAAAATGAGTTTCTCATTGGTAATGGGTTATTCAACCTTTCTTTTGTCAACCTCCAACACCTCATCTATAGCTTCCTTGACATCCTTCTCTACTTCTACTTCTTCCTATTCTTCCTAATCTTCAAATTGCAATCTTGGATCATCAAAAAATTTCCTATCGTTCAAGGTAACGGTAGAAACGATATGCCTTGTGTCATCTTCAGTTTGCAATGGTAATTTGCCTTGAGCTTCCATTATACTCACAGATTGAGTAAGTTGTGCAATTTGTTGCTCTAAGCTTTTGAGGCTAACTTTGGTTGTTTCTTGGAGGATTTGGGTAGTAGTGGCAATGCTTTTGACAATTTCTTCCAAGGACATGCTCGAAGTTTCAGTTTGTTGGGGAGGTGGAGGATATTGTTGTTGTAACTATGGAGTTGGTTGGTATTGGTCATTTCCCCAAGCTTAGTATGGGTTTTTGCATTGGTTGTTTCCCCATGCTTGGTTGTTTTCCCACCATTGGTCATGTTGAGGTTGATCATAACTCCATTGGTTTGGCCAGTAGTAGCTTCCCTTTTCTTGCACTTCCTCCCATTCCCCTTGTGAATATGGACATATGTTGGTATGATATCCATTTTGAGAGCAAAAAGCATAAGGAATAGGTGTAGGTTGCACACTTTAGTCATTTCCAATCATCATAACTATCTAGGCTAGTTCAGAAAGTTGGTCTTTAATGAAAGGAGTGATCATTTCCGAGCCACAATTTTTTTTTTTTGTTTTTTTTTGTGTTTTTTATGTTTTTTTTATAGAGATGTACCTGCTAACAAAAATCTTGACATAAACAATTCGTAACACCGTGTCCCCGGCAACAGCGCCAATTTCTTAGGCGTGTCAAACCCAACAAATATAGGGGTACAAATGACTCCAAAAACAGTACTATTTTGCACTAAAAATGTAATACAAGGTAAGCAGGTTCGATCCATAGAGACACTGAACACATGTTTATACCTTTTTGCGGAAGGTAGAATAATGGTCACATAAATGGGGGGTTGGTATTCAATGATTTAAACTAGAGGATAAAGCAATAAGTAAATGATCAATTAAATGAAACAAATTCAGGATTTGTGAGAACTCCAACTCTATGCAAGACAATTTAACAATGTGATTCCAAGGATGAAATGATATCTACTCAATTCCACCCAAGTTGGTACTTGAAAGTGTTAACAAGCTCTAACACTTCCCATTCACCAAGTTGTCAAATTCAAAACAAGCTCTATCAAAATAACCTAACCTTCTAATTTAAGTCTAAACAAGCTCTTAGATAGAATTCAAAAGGTTGCAATAAAATTAATGTGAATGTTCCCAACAACACCCAATACTCCTCACAAGCTCGGGAGCGTAAGAGTATGTGAATTAGATTTACACTAAATTGATAATGGAAATCAATTTAGTGTTTGTTACTTAGTCCAATTCACAAAACAATTATGGATTTTGCAATTAGATAACTTAAATGACCTAATCCTAATTCAAATGGCCAATAAGAATCACAATTAGAATCAAACATTCAATTGAAACAAAATCAAATTCACTAGGTAGGAATTGGAAGCAAACATCAAATCATATGATTGAAATCACAACTAAAAAGTCAAGACATGAAGTTGTAGAAACTAGGGTTCTAGCCACTCATGACTAGAACAAGATCACAAATCTAGAAAATGAAATTAAAGTTCTTACAAAATGAAATCAAATGTTCCCAAGTGTTTTCAAGCAACAATTGCCTTCAAAATGCTCCCCAAAATCACCTCTAGAACTCACAAAATCGACCCCCCTTTTTCTGGAACCGGTCGCTCTTTTTTAGAAAGAAGAAAAATTGTTTTAAACCCGTGACCACGTTTACACGGCCATGTAAACATTTACACGATTGTATAAATGCAAAAAGTACACTATGAAAATTGGCCAAGCTTTCAAAGTACAATGCTCGAGAGACTTCGTTTACACGGCACGTGTAAACATTTACACGAGTGTGTAAACCTCTGAAAATCTAAAATCTTCATTTCTTTGATATCTTCCTCCTCGATGCTCCACAAGTCCCGAAACTTCATCCAAATCTCTTATTCATCACCTCAATTATGATCCTACCTCCAAAAGTCCCTGAAATATCAGAAAAGTGTGTGAATGAAATTGCCTCATGAAAAATCCCAAAAAAAATGCAAAATGCATGAGTTTAAACCAAAATGCAATGCACTTTTATGGAGTAAAACTACAAAATGGATGCATGAAATGCACCTAACAGAGTGCGTAGTCACTTTCAAGAACATGATTTTTAATAAAAGTATTTAATATAAGTTGACTGCTTATATGTGAACTGAATGCTTAAAATGAAAGAAGAATTACCTCATAATATCAATAAATGTCTTGCATATATGGCCTTAGGCTCCTCCCCAAAGTTTAGTTGATATTATGTGGTAAGTGTTATTTCATTTTAAGAATTCGGTTCACATATAAACATTCAATTGATATTAAATACTTTTATCAAAAATCATGTTCTTGAAAGTAAGAACACATTCATCTTTTAGAAAGGAAGATGTTTCTTCTTACAGATAGTCATTCATCTTAACACTTCTGCTTTCCATTCTAATGACCTGAACATAAATATTGATAAGTTTAGTTCTCGTTTAAACTTCTTATTTGTATTAATAACTTTTGAGATCATTACGATCAATTATATATTCTTATAAATAATTTTAACATTTTAGTTTAATTTATTATAAATTCCAATACAACACTTCATGACAAACACGTAAGGATTGACCAGTAAAGACAGTCGGGAGGCATGACCATTTCGGCGTTTAGCTTTTCTAAAATCCAACAAGTCTATCATTGACACTACTAATGTGAATAGATCAAACAGTATTTTCTTATTGTGATTATTAGTAGATTCTTTTTTATCTGATACTAACATATTAAATATGTTTAGACATATCTATTAATTTCATTTTACATAAAACATATGTATTATTTTCATAATTATTCAAATCATTTGAAGAGTGCTCCTTGTTATGTCTTAAAACGTCGTATTTGTATCACATTACTAGTTTGAGTTATCAACTTTATTCTTGTTAACCCAAATAATATGTAAGTATTTCATTCAATAGAGTACTTATGTTTATACGGAATTACTTATACATAATATACCAAATGTCTCTTTTTATAAAATACTATCAAAGTGTCGATAAAAGTATAAAAAATTGTATTATACTCGGTTTGTTTTTCATCACAATATGAATTTAAATCCATATGTAAGTATTTGTTTATGTAAAAAACTTTTTTTATAAAAAAATACTTTTGCATAACTCATCACCCATTTAAATTTACACATACTAAAAACATGTTTTAAAACACACACATATATATCCAATTATGAAGATTTAAAGCTTCAATATTTTAACCAAATTCAAAATCATTTAATTTATAAATCATTTAATTTATAGAAAAGAAACATCGTATAAAGCTTTTTAAAATAATAAAACGAAGTATACATACCATGTATGTACAATTTTCTCATTTAAGGGTTTAGGGACAATTTTAGTGCCTTTATAGTGTTAATTTTTAGTCTTTTTGTGACGAATTCATGTATTGTTTTATGAACTATTAACAACAAATATTTATATATTTCATACAAAAGAAAAAAGAGTAGAATAACTTTCTCATGTATTTAATACTTGGATTTTGGTTATAAACGAAACAAAAGTTTATTATATGGTTTTTACCAATACAAAAGTATTTGAGTATGTTTTAATTTATTTTCACAAGTGGTAACTTCTTGCATGAACTCAATATAATATGTAAAATCTAGTAATTGTCCAAGTTAAGGAAACTTTTTTAGAATATAACCTTTAAGGTTCTCAAAGTTTGATGATTTTAATACCAAAACTAAGTGTATTTTCTGGTATAATCTTGTTACATGTAATCAAAACATAAGGAAATGAACAAGAGGTGTTATAAAATATATATTTACCTTAGAATGGACACAAATTAATATTTGGAAACTTCAAAGATCAATTTTGAAATTTCATTGCTTAAAAAGGCTCTATTTTCCTTCTTATTTATTGTTTGCAATCTCTCTGAATATCCAATACTCTCTCACATCTCTTTAGGGTTTTCAATCACCACAATACACCACTAAAATCCATAAATGTAGGTATACTCTTGAATAATTGATTGGTTAAGTCTTTCTATACTTATCTTGTATCTAACCTACCGATTTATCTCTTTTTCTAACTTCTAGAATCTGCTTTATATTTTAGAAGAAAATAAGAGATTTTTTTATATGTAACTCCGTATGCACTTTTATCTAGGGCTTGAAACTTCATAGGTGTCCTCATGAGGGTCCAATAAGATCATCATGAGGTTCCTAATTCAGTTACAAAGACACCTACCACTATATTCTTCCTTTCATGCAAAGCATGACACATCGGGAACTAAATATTCATTGAGCTTGAGTTATTGGTTAAAACAACACCGAAACGGTAGAAAGGGGTTCTTTAGTTTTGAAATAACTTTGGGGAGAATCTCAAGGCCATTCATGCAAGACTTATGATATAATTATTCTTTCATTATAAAATTTGTGACATTCTAAAACTACTAGAACTTGAATTTGATGTCGAGTGAATAAAGAGACAGACGTGCGACAATATTCAGGACCGATATGTCTTTACATTGTAACTTATGTCGTGTATTGATTATGCAATACTTATGATATAAGTATTCTTTCAAAATGTTTTATTTAAGTTGAGATTTTGCGCAACAAATACAGCATGGTATTTAAAAACATAAAGAAAAAGTTTTATTTGGTTCTTAAAAATAGGCATGTCACAACAATATTAGCAACATATATGTCAACCAATCCAGTTCCACATCTATAGAAAAAAACACATCAAGCTCAACATTCACTTTATTGAAGACAAATTTACCATTTGTCACATCCTTGTTCTTTGTGTTCCTTCTTGCCACTAGTATGCCGATATATTTTCTAAAGGACGTGACCTATCCACTATATCTTGCACTATGTACTATAAAGTAATTAGCATAAGATTCTTTATGGAAAATGCATCTGATTACATACTTCTTTTCTGAACTCGCCTCTTGAGACTTTTGTATTTAAGGGTATTCGTCTAAACGATCAATTCGATCTTATCCAATTAAGTGAATCAAATTAATTATGTTTTTCAAAATATGAATTTGAATAGTCTGAACAAAATTCAAATTCAGTGTGAACTAATCAAATAACAATTTGGTTTGATCGATTTTCAAAATTTGATTTACAATGTGTGAGACAGACCAATATATTTATAAATGTAATATTAACAAGCTTACATTTCCAAATTTTCAAGTTAAAATGCATGCACAAACTATTTAATCGCCTACCATTTTAGTTCACTATAATAAAATAATATTGTATTTTTAATTAGTTCAGTCCTAGTATTTTAATTTAAAAAAATTAAGTTCAAATAAAGATTTCATTGTAGAAAAATTTGATCATTTAAGGTTAAAATAAAATATAAGAATGTTATAAATATAATTTAGACAATCATCTTTGAGTTAGGTCAAGATCTTAGTGTTGATGGACTATTTCAACAAAGTTTGGAAACTTTAGCTTGACTTGGGTTTAAGTTACTAGGCAGTGAGACTAAGTTGTTAAGATATTAACTTTTCAAGACATGAGTGGTAGTTTTAAAATTAATAATGTCTTTTTAGAGTCAAAAGAAAAAAAGGGGTTAATTTTGCCAACTTATGAAATATTAGACTTAAACGTGATCTCCATTTGTTCATATTCATTACAATGATCTAGATATTAGGAAGAAGATTTAATGTGGCGTTTTTAGGGGTTGAATGCTCGATTGTAGTTCAGTTGAAGATACTAAGATTTTGGAGGTTGAATCCTCAAATTAAGCAAAACAAGGAAGTATCTCCTTTTTCATTCTCTCAATTCTAGTGTTCTAGGATTTATATTTATCCTAAATGCAAAATTAAATGATGATCAAATGTTATAATGGAGTTCAAGTTAGTATATCATCATTAGTTCATTGATATATCAACAATATCATCTGATATTGATATAATTTAAGTTTGTGAGGTGATTTTGAAACTCATAAATGATAGATTAATGAATTGGTTATGTAGAGCTACAAAAGTTAAACTTGATAAGTGATTTAGTCTATAATTTTAGCTTGAATGCAAGTGAGGCCAATGTATTAATATGAGGTAAAACCAAAATGAAAATAAGCAAAAGAGAAAAAAACATAAAGTATAAAAGAATAAGCAATATGTACCAAAAGTGTAACATTCTCGATTTTGGGGTATGTTACTTTTAACCCCTATGTGCAAATTCTTTTCATTATTAGTCCCTAGCCGAGTATGCTGGACGTACTCTATGAGTACGCTGAGCGTAATGGCTCGAAGAATGGACGCAGAGGCACCTACATATGCTGGGTGTATGCTAAGTAGGGAAAACCCTAATTTTTAGGGTGTGTGCCCTATTTAAACCACATATGACGCCTTGGGTGTATCTTATGGTTAACCTCCACTTCTCCAAACCCTAAGAAAAAAACCCTAAACTTCATTGAATTTTTGTGAGCCTTTGTGTGATTTTTGTAGTTTTTATATGCCCCTTAAACGAAGTAAAGCTTGGTGGAGAGGCCTTGGTGGACTTAGAGCTTGAAGATCCAAGGTCTACATCAACTTTGCAAGCTTTTTGAGGTATAAAGCTCCTAACTTGATGGTTCCTTATCCTAGATCTAGTATATGGCTTCATTTGTGCACTTTTGGTCCTTTAAGCCTTGTTTGGGAGTCTGGGCTACTACAATAGCTTGGGATGATAGATCTAGGATTTTTTGAGGTCCCTTATACATAAAAATGATAACTTGATGGGTTTAGCTCAACCATGCAAGGTTGATGTTCTTCTTAATGGAGTTAAGATGCTAGAATTGGACTTTGGGGTGGTTTTAGCCATTCAAAGGCTTAAATTCTTCGAATTTATGGTTTAGGACCTTAATATGAAGTTAGTTTGAGGGTTGGATGTTAATTTCTTAAGTGATTAAGACGTTTGATCAAGAGTTTGGAATCAAGACTGTACACGTGATGTACTCTTGAGTATGTTGAGCGTTGATTCTTGGTACACATTTAATTATAATTTATTCATTTTTGAAGAGCTACTCGATGAGTTGGAAGCCCCAGACTCGTCGAGTAGAAACGAGATTGGACGCGGTATTTAAGTCGCAAACTCGACGAGTTGAGAGCCTCGGCTTGACGCGTAGGGTTGTCAGGATAAAACCCTAATTTCGAGGTTTTGCACCCTATTTAAGCATCTTAATCTCCACTTTATGGCCTCATTTCCAGCCTCCAATTCCCAAACGCTAATCCACGAAACCCTAGAGCCTTGTGTGAGTTTGTGAGCCATTTTTAGTGAACTTTGTGTGATTTGAAGCTTGTAGAAAAAAAAGAAGCTAGAGGATTCCAGGAGAAGATTGTAGATCTAGAAGAAACATCTCATCCTCTTCATTTTATGGTAAGCAAGCTTCAACCTTGCTTAGTAGCTTGTTAAATCACCTTCTTATCATTTCATGGGGGTTTTGGTCCAAGAAGCTTAGTCGTTGGGATATGGACGTCCCAAGTGATCTAACTTTCAGATATGGCGTCTATAAGGGGTTTCATGGCATAAAAGGGCAAACTTTATGGCCATGGAAGCCCCATGCAAGATTTAAGGTGTTACTATGCCCTTTTAAGCCCAAAAGGCCATGCATGGAAGGAAATTTAGGAACTTTACGTGCTCATTGGGTGTCTAGGGCCTAGATCTCAACCTTCAAGTTTTGGTTTGGAGTATTATGGCTTTTGGGCCAAGATCTATGTCCTAGAGAACTAGGATTTTAGCTAAACCCATTAAGAAGGATTATTAGTGGGTAAAGTTTCCAACTTTACCCTTAAAAGGGCATTTCCAGTATGTAGATGAAGTATGTGATGGGTTTTGGCCATAAGAACATCCTATGTGCTCATGCAAACCCTAATGCTTGGATCTAGGTTTCTCTATTGAATATGCTTATTCATCCAAGACTTTAAACCCTAAATCTAGCATATGATAATCAATATTAGCATAATAATGGGTTTAAGATATTACCTTGATTGTAAAGTAGCAATAACAATCTCAAATCCTCCTTGTAATGACTTTAGAAAGCTTAGAGTCACAAATGTCACTCCTCTAATGGTTCACAAACACCAAGAGCAAAAGGATGAAGAGGAGAAGAGAAGGAGGCTGCCCAAAACATGTGGAAACCCTAGAGAACAAGTTCCCCCGTTTTGGGGCATAAGGGTTCTTTAAATAGTGAGGCTATTAGGGTTATCCAACAAGGAAACCCTAATTTGGATGCTTAGGCCCTAAGAAACCCATGAACCCCTTTTTAATAAGCCTTGGACGATTTCTAATGGGTTTCCCCATAGAATTCGTCCAACCTTATATTATAAGGTAATCCATAGCCCAATTGCAATTATCTTATAATTACAATTCCAGTCCCTTAAGTTTAATTAATCTCTTTTAGCCACAAACTTAATTATTATTAATTCTTCACTAATATTAATTAAACAATATGATTTCTCCTTTAATATATTATTCTCGTAATATATTAATAAATCATATTTAATCCTTTCTCTCCATAATTCATCCTATCAAGTTGCTTTGGTGAAGGCAACCCAAAAGGACCATGCGCCATCGGGTCAAGTACATACCAAAATAGTTATGGACTTAGACACTAATCCAACAGTCTCCCACTTGGATAAGTCTAATAACTATTCCATGTATGACTTCAGATCCTGATCTGCAACTGTAGCTTTCTAAAGCCGCTGTCATCTCTGATCTTATCAGATATGTGTGTCCTTTAGATAAGGGATCATATATTCCTCCATTCTATATATCGTATAGACTTAGACATGGATCTAAATCTTTCTCTCTGTCTATGTGCTGTTTCCCGAATTCAGATTTATGACGACTGACAACAGACTACAATTGAACACATCAATTTAGTCCCGGCTTGGCCAAGTGCTTAGGTGCCATCACTAAATCATCGAGGGGCCCACGGATATCGCTTTCATCCTACTTTGGATAAAAGGAATTGATAAACTTTGATTCAATGCTTGCTTGCACTCACTTACCGAATCACACACAACAATATGTTTTATAACACCAAGTTACTGGTGCGTTTACATATTATCAATGTGTAACCGACTCGAAAGATACAACTCACACATCTCGGTTTCAAGAATATAAGATGTTATCGTCTCACCAATCACTCGTGATGAAATCCATGAAGTGATCCAAGTGAGCGTGGGTTTAATCCAATGCTCAAATCATATAAGCACTCATGAACGTTGCAGCAAACATTTGCTTATGTCCAACACTCTTTAGACAATCCACACACCAATTCACGACAGTCTTCATTCATATCTACTTCCAACATATGAACGACTGTGGTCCGTTCGAATAATTTGACTGTTCTGAACCAATTAAATTATTCAGGAAGTCAAAACATGCAAAGTAAAACACAAGAATAATACTAATCCCATATGGCCTCAAACCTTTAAGTATAAATAAAACACCTTTTATTTATCACCATATCAATTACTCATTATTTGTTGTTTCGGGTAATCAACTTCTTACCAGAATTATAACTACACTTGTCCCATGCTCTTAGCATGCACACAATGCTAACCTATGGTCCTTACTTTGTGAAATAGATCAAATGAACACATTTCCAATCATACTCATGTCACAACTCCCAATCCTTATCATAAGTATAAGAATATCAAATTCTTGCCACTTATAGAATATGTTAGATTCTAACATTTTATGCAATGATTCTTTTGTAACGTCACTGCACTAAGGTCACAATGACTATTGCCAATGAATTACAAAGCTCTCTATCAGAAATTGTTACAAGACAATTCCATAGATGTGATGTCTCTTACTCAAAGTACATTCCTTTGAACATCCTTCTTGCATAAAAGTTTCTAATCTAGACATAGATTCTTAATATCCAACTCCCAATATGGAAACCTTTCCATACTTACCATATGAAAACTCATTCTTAATAGAATCTTATCTATTCATAATAATGTCGATATGCTCCATCCAATATCATACTTCCAACTACTCACAAGTGACCAATCCTTAGCAAGCTTTGGATCATCCTTTGATAGTTGTTTAATTATCTTAGTCAAAACCGATTCTAGTCCTTTTTCCCTATAAATGTGCTAGACATTTGGAAAATTTTAGAATGGTCAAATATTATAGCATTTTCAATCTATCCTATACCCGAAGCGTATGGGAAACGATGCATAATGTCTTACATAAAGATCTGATACTTTATCAATCTTCTGCCATAATATATTATGTGTCACGTTCTTATGATTCGAACTATGAAGAAGGATACCGTAATCATAACCGAAATTTAAGAACACACTATGTATTCTTTGACTAAATTTCTCAATCTAAGCTTTAGATTTTGAAACGAAGTACAATATTCTCTCCTTTAATTATAGCAAAACAACTATTTAACCTTTACAACTTTGCAAAGTATAACTCTTGTTTTCTATAATTAATATTGCTAATTTGCAATAATTGCCTTAATAATCATACCAGCACAACTTTTATTCTCCCACTATCATGATGATTATTATCATAAAACTTAACACTTATGCTCCCACTAGCTTTGACATGTATTTAGAAAACAACTGAACTTCCAGAAAACAATACCTATTGAATTTCTGAAGTTCATATTTATAATACTTAATGCTTTGATAATGTTTTATCTAAGCTTATACACCTTTCCTTTAGATAGCTCATATGTATGTCTAAACAATTAAGACTAATTGTGTAACAACCCGAAATTTCCGTATAAATTATTGTAACTCTTTTGTAGTCCAACTCGCGCAACCAATCGTCATTCCAAATTCGATTTACGATCTTTCGTATAATTAAGTCATTTATTAATACACATTTAAAATGACTTAATGGGTGTCTTAATACATTTAGAAATCATTTTAACACCCAACTTTAGTGATCGGAATATTTCTAGAATTTGCCGTATCGGGTTACGGTAACTTTATCGGGTGCGACCAAAAGCCGCATTTAACGTCGGTATCGGGTAGAATTCCACCGTGTACAAGTTTTAAGACCTATATAAACGTGTTTTAGCATCCATTTGAAGCTTTTTCCTTCTCTCTCTTCTCTCTCTCTAACCTCTCTCCTAAATCGAAGTTTAAGGGTCCAAAACTCAAATTTAAGGCTTCAAATCTCTAAGGTACACTCCTTAGCTTGTATTGTAACCTCATTAGCCTTCAAGTTCAAGTTCAAAACATGATTTATGACCATATTCATGAGTTTACGGCCATGGAGCATTCATTGGCCGTAAACTCATATTAAGTGGGTTTTTAAGCCCTTAAACCCCTCCTTGACAAGTTTGGGACTTAGATATGGCTAAATGGCTTCAAGATATGGACCCTAAACAATTAAAACATGAACTTTGTGATGTTTGAAGGAGTTTACGGCCAAGGGTCATTCTTGGGCCGTAAACTCATTAAACTAGGGTTTTCATGCCCTTAAACCCTTCCAAATCACTTCTATGGCTTAGATATGAATTATAGGACCTTGGTTTTAGCATTTGGACACTTGAAACATAACTTTTGAGGGACTTATGTGAGTTTACGGCCAAGGTGAGTGCTTGGGCCGTAAACTCCCCAAAATAAGGCATAAATTCAATTCTAAGGTGTTAGAAAGCTATCCAACACCACCAAAAGCCTTGGAATAAATCAAAGGACCAACCAAAAATAGTTTAAGGGACTTAAACACATCATTTGTGGGATTTCTAAGAGTTTACGGCCAAGGCTTGTTCTTGGGCCGTAAACTCCAAGATTTATGGTGTTAGAATGCAAACTAAACACCCCTAAAGCCTTTAGATGAATTTTAGAAGCCCTTCTATGCAAGTTTTAGACCTTGAAACACTTTATATCACCCTATAGAAGAGTTTACGGCCATGAGGAGGGTCTCATGGGCCGTAAACTCCATAACTCCCCTCAAATGTCCCATAAAACTCATGTTAGGTCTTGGAATAATCCTATTAATCACATGTGATTTGTTTTAACAACATTTAACACCATTTTCATGAGGATTAAGGAGTTTACGGCCAGGAGCCTATGCTAGGCCGTAAACTCCCATAAATTAATCATTTTGGTGATTTAAATCCATTCCAAGCATTTAGAACAAAACCTAGAAACATTCCCTAAGTGTTAGAAGTTATTTAGCACCATAAACCACCCCCACCATGAGTTTACGGCCGTAAAATTATGGGGAATGGGTGTTTTAGACCAAAAACTCTTCTATTAGTTTACTCATGGGGAGTAAACTCAAGTCCCAAGTCCCTAGTGTCATTTCACGTCCTTAAGCGCCACCCGGGTCCCTCCAAACACTTGTATCGGAGTGTTATCGCGACTTGAAGCAAGTGTCCCTATCATATGAATAAACTAAGTCCTAATTAGATACAAATGTGTATCTTTACATTATAACTAGGAACCTCGTGTATTTACAAGCCCCGGATCAACTCTTAGCATCCAAATCGTCACATTTCTCGTCCGGTGAGTTCATACCCCTACCTTTTTCACTGTTTTTCACTGTTTTCAGGGGGGGGAACACAAGCAAAGTACAAGGGTTTTCTTGTACTCAAAACTTATTTTCGCGTGCGTGTGTTTCACAATCCATATGCTTTTAACATTGATATACGTAATTGATAACCAGTAGAACATACAGCTCACTTAAACATTTATTTGTGAAATGGATTTTATAAACGGTTATGTTTTATATATTTCACAAATGTTTTCTACATTTTATCAGTTAAAAGCATGACATTATAACACATGAACAATATAATTCGTACACTGTTTTGTCTTCGGTAATACTTCACACACATACACGAGTGAAGGACTATCATATTATCACTAGTAAATTTGTTAATCCTGTATGATTGGAGACACGTCCTCGGAGAACACTCCACCGAGATACGCGAGTGGAGGACTACACCCATAACCAGAATCTCTGGTATTTAGAGAGCGTGACTTGAGTGTATAGATCTATATGGGGCTGACTACCCCACACCTGGCTGCTAGCTACAGGCGAACCGAAATGGTTCAAGGGTGACGAAAGTCATAAGTATGTGGACGACTTATTGCCACATGTGGACTACTTATTGCCACAGGTTTTAGTCTATTGTATGGTTATGGAACTCGCAATTAGGATAACAGAGATTTACTTATAGTAATAATGAATTACTTTATACATCTTTTACATCTTTCACATCTTTCACATACTGTAACTAACATTCAGGAAAGTACGGGACTTTCCTGGGGAAAACATGGAAACTAATCACAATTACATCTTTTACATCCTTAACATCGTTTACATTTGAAACCATCATGCAGGAAAGCATGGGGCTTTTCTGGGTATCACTTACCTAACTAGAAAGAGTAACAAACTGGATAACATTACATCTTTTACAATTTGTAACATACAATAGGGAAAGTATGGGACTTTCCTGGTAATACATGATAAGTAAACAGAACAGTTTAACCAGTCAGATAACCAACTATACATTTTCACATGAATAAACATGTTTTCAGTGTACAAACTTACTATACCTTAAATTTGCGAAACAATAACCAACTATTAAGAAAATATGGGATTTTCTTGGGGCATATAACATTTCAGAAACAGAAAGGAAACTCGAAACATGTTCACAAACAAAAACCGCTTATGAACTCACCAGCTTTATGCTGATTTTCAAACCGCTTGTGTTCTCAGGTCAGCGTTAGAACAGGTACCCGAAGATTTCTTTTGATCAGAAGACGGAGTACATGAAGACCCGTTTCATTTTGTCTATATACACTATGTATCACATCTGTACAAACTTTACTTTTGAAACAACTGTAAAACTTTATTATGTAATGTAATGGTTGTTTTACTTTACTTACTATGTGCATTGGATTTGATACTCAACGTGGAGTCAACCCCGGAAATGTTTCCGCCTTCGGTTTTCGGGGTGTGGCAAATTGTCAAATCTCACAATTCGAATCATGGAAAGAGATACCGTAACCATAATCGAATTCGAGAATCCAATTATCACAATCACTATCTTCTTAAAATCTCTTTTAGTGAAAGTATTTCCTCACAGTCATTTTCATGAAGGAGGGAATCTTATGACACTTAGATTTTAATGGTGTATGTGTTCCTATTCATGTGAATTTGTCAAAACCAAAGTTTACGACAAATTCAAACTCATATGGACCGAACTTTCTCAATCTTGATTTCTTGCCTTATCGTAACACGGCTGCCCACCATATCTTCCAAGTAGTCAAGCAACTTACCCTTTCCTATCAATGTAATTTTCATTAATCAAGGTGCTTGCCTTTTATGCGTTCAAATGAGAACTCATAGAACTCACATGCATAATTAACTCAATTGGAACGGCACAGAAACAAGATAGTGTCAACACGATAGGTTGTAAACCTCAACTCGTGTGCTAGTGATGATCAATAAGGTTTATTCTTGATTAGTTCTTGAAACTTTTCAAGACCATGAAGACTCCCACTGACTCCTTGACATATAAGATTCTTTTGTCAATGAACATTTTTTGACAAACGAATATTCAAGAGTTAG
Source organism: Lactuca sativa (assembly GCF_002870075.4). Classification (NCBI taxonomy): domain Eukaryota; kingdom Viridiplantae; phylum Streptophyta; class Magnoliopsida; order Asterales; family Asteraceae; genus Lactuca; species Lactuca sativa. Next base: position 78,985,042 of record NC_056631.2, on the reverse strand, counting down.
TGTAGTTTTTATCAAGACAAAACATTTCATAAAATTGGTCCTAGTTGGTCTTTGTCTTATCCAAGACATCACAACTTTGCAATTTCAAATGTACAAAAATAAGAAAATCCTTTTTCCAAATTCTACACTTGATGAATGTTATAAACATTCTTGAGACTTGTCACTCAATGTCATAATCTTAACTCTAAGACTTGTTTTTGGAATTAAGTATGATTGACTTCTTGATTTAACCATTTCTTCAATTCCCGATTCCTCTTTATTAGACATACAATTGCACAAAGTTTCATTTAGAGGATCAATTGAGATATGGTTCTTAATCATTAAGACCTATCATAAAGCATAAAAGGTACTCTCCCTTTCTTCTTAGAATAGAGAAACTTTTATCTTTCTGCCTACTTGATTCTTCTTATTTGTTCTGCTATTGATTTAAACCTTTTCAATCAATTCAGAATTACACTTAATCTTGTAAGTATAATCATATTTACTAAACCATTAGTAAACCATGACGAATGTCTTGTTACTCTTGTGGTGGACTTGATCAACACACAACTTTGTGTACTCGATCTCCTAGTCTTTCACTTGACACTTGTCAACGAATTAGTCTAATTTCCAAATATGAAATTTCTCATTCATCGTGCAACCAAGTTGCATGATTCCAAGTTTCTGTCCAACTGAAACTTGGGCGATGAGAAACTCTCCCTATTTGGTAAATTCTTGACCTTTCCACAAATAACATAATTAAGAATCATATCCATTTGTTGTAGAAATATGCAAGCATCAATTTTTCATAACGATTTTATTGCAAGGAAATAAATAAATAAATAAGTCAAACCAAAATTTATTTTTATTCATAACAGCAGCGGAAAACATTTGTCCTTACAATGCAAAATCAACTGAAAAACTATGTAATCAAATATTCCCAACAATTCTATCATAACTTTCTAAACTCAAAATCTAATCTTCGAATTCATGCGATCGAGATCCATTTCTTCGTGATTAGACTCATCTTGCTCTTTCATCAAGCTTCCTCTCTTTTCACTGATCCTGCAAAACATTCAAATGCAATCTTATCACATTATGTGTTAAGAGTCAATGAATAGGAATTTAATGGAGTTAGATAGTGGATTTTACCTGAAGCACAACCATACTGTTTGACTCTCCCATCTTCTGGGCTCTTCAGGCTCTTAGGGCAGACTCTTATCCAACGCCCTTTCTCTTGGCAGCAAACGCAGGTCGGTTCTCCTAGAACGTCCTTGGAAGCATGGTTGGTTGACTTTCCCAACAAATATGCTCCATTGCTTTGCCAAATCATTTCTGATTCAGCAACAATGAGCATGTAAGTTAGGTCAATGAGGTTTTCGTTATGATCCATCATATAATACTTTCTTTTGAACTCATTATATGATTCAAGGTGTGACTGCAGAACCCAGTTCACAGCCAACTTATCCGGGAATGACGCACCCAACATTATCAACCTATCGATGTGTGATTTTATTCCTAGAACGTGGGCACACACGGGTTTACCATCTTCATGTTTCATTTCCAATAGGGCTTTAGTGACATTGAACCTTTCAATTCGTCGATCTTGTGGGTTAGGGAGAACAACGGGAGGAGGAGAAGGAAGTGAAGCATGATTTCTTGTTCCTCGATCGAATCGTGGAATATCATCTTCATGTGGAATGCTTGTTCCACGGGATTTGGGAAGACCATAGTTGTCGTACTTTGACATCTACAAAACGGGATAAAACAAATTCAAGTTAGTTGATTGATTGAGTCCTTAATAAATCACCCAAATGAGATATTAAGGCTAGGACCCAACACAATACACTACAACCTAGAAAAGGGATGCCGTAATCTAGTTGCAGAATATTTGAAGGTAAGTGAATGACGATTCACTAATTTCCACCATTAAAAAAACGAAAAGGAAATTTAAGTTTTAAATCTATGAAAACTCCTATATCCTTTGAGATTCACTGAACATTTCAATGGCATGTTTAAATCTCGATATGCCCCTCTAGTTTGTGACTGGGATGCCGAGGATCACAAAGCGGGTGTGAATAACCATGCAAACTTACATGGTGCCCCCACATGTTTTAGTCACCTATTCGATGTGCCGGTAAACCACACACGCTCCACCGAACTATGAAAAACATTGAGTCACCCTTTGCTACCTTTGCTTAGAACCATTTAGTGTGCCGGTTAACCACACACGCTCCACTAACGTCTTTGCAAGGGCACAAAGTGTAATTTCATGGAATTGCATCAATTCACTTTTGCCTAAAGTAACTAAGATTGAGAATTTGTAAAACATTTAGTTACTTTTGTACTTCATTATACTTATAATGGAGGGTTTTTGTCCTATCCTACCCGTTCGGCTAACGACCCTCCATTAGTCAAGAGTGCGGTGGGTAAGTGTGGATACCCATTTAATCGTCATTTTATAGTCAATTTCCTTAAACACCCCTTATAGACCAGCTTCGTGAATGAGGCCTACTAACAGTAAGACTGACTTTTACTCATACATATATATATAATGTTAGACTTTTAATGTTATATATAGTATAGGGTGTATTTTACACTTTTAAAATACTAGGTGGTCTAATTTAATAATTATACTTTTAATTTAATTAAATTGTACACCAAAACTTTATGGATTCACTAAATCTCTTTTAATTATACACTTTAATTAATTAATAAAACCATAAGGGTGTGATTTGAACTTTTCAAAACAATACTAGGGTTTTAGAATTTAACATTCCTAAATTAAACTTTTAATCAACTTTTAAATTCCAAAACTTGAGGGCAAGTTTTGAAACATTTCAAAACATTAGGGTTTCAACTATTTAAATTTCAAAACAAAACTTTTGAGTTCAAATTTAAACTATAAAACCTAAAGGGGAAAAATTGAAACCTTTCATAACACATGGATCAAATAACAAATAATATAAATTAAATAATTAATTTCATCATTATCTATATTTGACTTAATTTCAATTTCTTACAGAATAAGTTACCCAATTAATACAAATAATCAAACTTTATCTTATAAGGAAGTTATTATCAAATCAATTGGTAATTATCTTTTGTTTAATCAAGGATATACTCACAAATATGAATAAAATTGGATTTTAATGACCTTGATCAGATAAGGCAAGTATACATGAGTAAAACAGCAAGAATTCCCGAAAATAGCTCAATCTGATGCTCGAAGTCGCCGAGTACCACACTGTACTCGCCGAGTTAAGGCCTACTCGCCAAGTACACTGTGGTACTCGCCGAGTTCATCAGGCAAGGAGCTCAAAACTCGATTTTGCAACTTGAACAAACATACAATCCATCAATACAATAGAAACCAATCAAGGCTCTGATACCACTGATGGGTTTTAGCCATAAGAACATCCTATGTGCTCATGCAAACCCTAATTTTTGGATCTAGGTTTCTCTATTGAATATGATTATTCATCCAAGACTTTAAACCCTAAATCTAGCATATGTTAATCAATATTAGCAAAATAATGGGTTTAAGATATTACCTTGATTGTTATGTAGCAATAACAATCTCAAATCCTCCTTGTAATGACTTTAGAAAGCTTAGAGTCACAAATGTCACTCCTCTAATGGTTCACAAACACCAAGAGCAAAAGGATGAAGAGGAGAAGAGAAGGAGGCTGCCCAAAACATGTGGAAGCCCTAGAGAACAAGTTCCCCCGTTTTTGGGGCATAAGGGTTCTTTAAATAGTGAGGCTATTAGGGTTATCCAAGAAGGAAACCCTAATTTGGATGCTTAGGCCCTAAGCAACCCATGAACCCCTTTTTAATAAGCCTTGGACGATTTCTAATGGGTTTCCCCATAGAATTCGTCCAACCTTATATTATAAGGTAATCCATAGCCCAATTGCAATTATCTTATAATTACAATTCCAGTCCCTTAAGTTTAATTAATCTCTTTTAGCCACAAACTTAATTCTTATTAATTCTTGACTAATATTAATTAAACAGTATGGAGGTTGGATCTGGAGAGTAGGGGCTTAATCGCTTAAGATGGACCAAGAAGACTGAGGAACTCGGCGAGTATAGACAAGGACTCGACGAGTTGAGTCGTTATGTCTCGATTCAGTTTAAGGAAGAACTAGATGAGTCTGTGAAGGGACTCGACGAGTTGACTCGCTTTATCGTGATTATGAATAGCTAGGGAACTCGGCGAGTATAGGGTATGACTTGACGAGTTGGATCACGATTTTCGGGTTTTTTAGTTTTGGAACTCAGCGAGTTGATGATTCAACTCGGGGAGTTGAGTCAACCTAGGACGTTCACTTTGACCAAAATGTTGACTTTGACCAGGAATAAAATGGTCATTTTACCCTAAGAAGAATTATCAGATTTTGACTAAGTGTTATTGTGATATTGATAGTCGGGGAGTCATTGGAGCAGCCATCATAGATTCCTCATGTGAGATTTCACTGTTAGCTTACGATGTGAGTTCTCCTCCAGTAGAAATGGGTCGGTGGCACCAAGGTCAGCCCATTTATGTATGATAGTATGTTCCGAATTAAGGTCCGATGTTGTGGGGGGGGGGGGGGGGGCGATGTAGGTTTACATCTTTTTCCGGATTTCAATCCGATGCCGGGATGGTACCCTAAGAATGTTAGTATGCTTGATCTCTTTCTGATTCTTGCATGTGTATGTATTTGTATGTTTCTGGACTATGGTCCGATGCCGGGGCGGTTCCCCAGGAATGTTGTATGCTTCCGGATTTAGGTCTGATGCCGGGTGGGGCCCGTGGAATGTGTATATGTCCATAGTTAAGTGGTTATGCTTATGTTAAGTGTATTAATCGTTATGCTCATATGTATGCCAGGCGGGGCCCGATGCAATATGCGGTCTGATGTCGGGCGGGGCACGATGTTGGAAAAGCCGATGTCGGGCAGTGCCTGATGTAGTCAGGCGGGATCCAATGTATGTTATATGCGATTATGTGATTATGTGTATGGTATGTGGTGGTTTGGGGAGACTCACTAAGCTTCGTGCTTACAATTTTTAGTTTTGGTTTCAGGTACTTCCGCTAGTAAGGGGAAGAGCTCAGGATAACAACATGGCACACACCACAACTTTTAGCCTGGGAGGATTCACTATGATATTCTAGATTTGTGATATAGTGTTTTGACATGATATTATGAGATATTACACTTAAGTTTTATAAGATGATTGGATTACTATGTTTTTGTTATAAATAAAAATGACATTTTTGGACTATATTTTTTGGGATGTTTCAAGTTGGTATTAGAGCCTTGGTTTGAGGGATTCGGACATGCTCCCGGGTGTGTCTGGACTTGAACTGAGGACTTGGTATGAAAATTTTCAAAAGATAATCATTTTTATAAAAAGAATTTTTAAAATAGAAAAGAATTTTGAAAAGAGAAAAAGAATTTTTAAAAGAGAAAAGGGAGTGGTGCATGCAATTAGCTGAGTTCAAGTATGTACTCCCAAATTACCGATACAAGTTTATGTTATGATATGTTTATGAGAATTGCATGCTAGATTAGGGCTAAGGATCTAGGAGTGATGCCTTATGTTCCTGTTATATGTATATCAGCTTTATGAACTGCATGCTAGTACATATTAGTCAGTGATATGATGGCTTGATTAGAATATGCTTTATTATGTTACTCAATGCTTGAATGTTGCTTGCTTTGTGCTTTTAGGAGTTCTAGTTATCTTTTACTAACTAGTAAACGGATATGTTAAGTTACATATTGCAAGGACTAAATAATTTTAGAAGGTTAGGTCTAGCTCTATTTCGCAACTCTTGTTTGAGTCCAAACGTTGTAGGGTAGGATCTCTCATTCGGAGAATTATCTAATCTTAATGATATGTAATGGTATTCACAAGCTAGTTAAGGGGAGATAGCAGGGACTTCTTATGTAGCTGATAGTAGAGAGTGGGCTGGTGATTACCCTAGGGCAAGCCAAGGATGAAATTAGTGAGCGAACAACATTAGTAGTAGAAGGGACTTGGTGGAGTCAAGGCAGCCCTTGAGGAAAGTACAGATGGATGTGGAAGGTAGTATGGGCCCGTACTACTGCAAGCAGAGGATCAAGACTTGAATCAAGGACCATTGAGATGAACCTAGGGAACTTGTAGTATGTGAGATCCCTCGAGTTATGATGTGTATACTGATGTTTTTTATGGTGTATTTTCAGTATGGTGATGGTATGCACTAGGCCAGTCAGAAGTTCAGGTGCCGGTGAGGGATCAAGCTCAGGCTCTGGAGTTGGGCAACTAGACGAGCAGATGAGAGAGTTTAATTCATCTGAGGTCACGCACAGTATTCTGGATCAGACTCATGTGATATTCGACACGATCAAGGATGGTATTTTAGAGCTTTTCGATGAGAGACTAAGTGCATTCCGCACCACACTAACATTTAGGGAGTTCAGAGCTTATGGAGCTCCTGATTACCATGGGGCTCGGGACCCTATTGCTAGCACTAGACAGTTGGGTGATGTCGCCAACGCTTTCCATACCAACAAATGTCTTATGGGGGACAAGGTCCGATTTGTTGGGTTTAGTATACTAAAACATCCTATGGTGCACATACAACCCTAAATACCTTGGATCTATGTTTTCACTAATTATACATGTAAATGGTTTCCAAGGCATTAAGCTATAACTAGCATGCAATTTGACATAAACAACACAAGATACTAGTTAGAGTAACATACCTTTTATGTGGCTTGAAGTCTTGAGGTATTTGGTGTTGCTAGAAGGACTTTGGCCTTTAAGAACTTAGTGCCCCAAGTGTTGCACCTCAAATGTAATCACAACTCACCTAGGACAAAGGATGATACTTGAGAGAAAATCATAGCCTCACCAAACCGTCCATATCCTCCAAGAATAAATTGGTGGTGATTTTGGCTATGAAGTAACATATTTATATATGGAATTCCAAAGGTCATGGGTATAACCCAAATCCATACCGATGGATGTTATGATCCATTGTTCATGTGGCCCAACTCTTTATGTGTCCATACATAAACTTGGTCCAACATGGATCATAAGCCCAACACATATAAATATAACTAATTACCATAATTAGTCCCCATATATTTAATTAGTCTCTTTTGATCACTAAATTAATTCCAAATGAATTCTCGATCAATACTAATTAAAACATATGATTTCATATTAATATATTAGAACTTATAATATTTTAATAAATTATATATAACCTTCTCTCAAGAGTCCATCCTAACAAATTGTCCTAGGGTTATGCAACCCAAATGGACCATGTTACTCTCGGGTTGAATACATACGAATAATAGTTATGGGCTTGGACATCTAATCCAACACGACTTGGAGTGATTTCTCGACCAGATTCAGGGTCGAGCACTGACGTTTGTTATCACTAAGTCATCAAGGGGCCCACAGATATCGCTTTTATCCCTCCAAGCGAAAAAGGAATGGATAAACTTCGTACCAAATGTTCGCTTGTACTTACTCATCAAATCACACACAACGATATGTTTTATAACAACCAACTTACTGGTTGCATTTACATATGTCAATGTACAACCGACACACAACTACAACTCACACGTCTCTGTTTGAAGAATATAAGATATTAATGTCTCATGATCACTTGTGATAAAATCAATGAAGTGATTCAAATGAGCATGGGTTTAATCCAATACTCGAATCTCATTCCAGGAGCTCTCATGAATGTTGCAGCAAGTTTTGCTATGTTTAAACACTTTTGACATCTACAAACCCAATTCAAGACAGTCTTGATTCATACCTACTTCCAAATTATGATTGACTGTGGAGAGTTTGAATAACCTAGTTATTCAGGAAGTCAAAACATGTAAAGTGACAGACAAGAATAATCGAATCCAATATGGTCTTAGAACTTATGAATATAAATAAAACACCTTTTATTTATCACCATATTGATTACACATTATTCATTGTATAATGTTTCGAATAATCAACCTAATACTTGAATTGAAACAATAGTCATGCCATGCTCCAAGCATGCACACTATGTTTGTCGAAACAATAGTTATTCCATACTCCAAGTATGCACACTATGTTTGTCTATGATCCATACTTTGTGAAATAGAACAATCGAACATGATTCCAATGATGCTTATTTCACAATCCCAAATCCTTACCGAAAATGTAAGACTACAAGATTCTTTGCCATTTACTAAAAACTGTTAGATTCTAAACTTACATGCTTTGATCCTCTTGTATTGACTATGCACAAAAGTCACAAAGACTTGCCAACAGACATTTACAAAGTATTCAATGGAGAGTAATTCCATGGAATCGAAGTCTCAAATTTAAAGTACATTCCTTTGAACATCCTTCTTGCATTAAGTTTTCTAATCTTACACAAATTTTATGAATAACTTCCACCTATGGAAACATTTCCATATTCCTATTTCGACTGTCACTTCTAAACACGAGTTGCCTCTTTTCAGAATATGTCAATATGGTCCTTCCAAAAATTAACACTATACTTCCAAGTGTCCAATAGCAACCAATCTTTGGTAAACCTCAAATTGTTCTCAATAATTGCTTAATCACTTTAGTCATATCTGGTTCCAGTACTTTTTCCTTCTTAATGCCCTAGGCATTTGGAAAATTTAGAATGGACGAATATTATAGCACATGTGATCGATCCTATACCTGAAGCATATGGGAGACGATTCATGATGTCTCACATAAAGATATGATCCTAGACCAGCCTTTTGCTACAACATTTTTTTAGTTGCCATGTTTTCATAATTCGGCTATGACAAGGGATGCCGTAATCAAAATCGAATTTTGAGAACGCAATATATATAAAATTTCCTTATGTTGAACCATTCCATCATAAAATTCATATATATATATATATATATATATATATATATATATATATATATATATATATATATATATATATAACAATAGTCATGCCTAAGGATGATTAAAATCTCAATCTAAGCTTTTAGAATTGAAATGAAATATAAGTTCCTCTCCCTTAATTATAGCAAAACAACTTTTCCCAATTGAAACTTTTGATTTCTATAATTAACACTGCTAACTTGCAACACCTATCATAATAATCATGCTCCCACTAACATGATAATTATTATTAGCATAACACTTATGCTCCCACTAGCTTTGACAAGTATCCAGAAATCCAATGGACTTTTTAAAATCAATACTTTATTGACTTTTTACCAAAGTTCAGATTTTTGATACGAGATGCTTTGATAAGACTTTATCAAAATCATACACCCGTTTTTAGATAGCTCACATGTGTGTCTAAACAATTTTTAGAACTATGAAAAGGGATGTCGTAATCATAGTCTCAATTGTTTATACCTTTGCCATTTCTCACAAGTCCATGTTAGTGTGTCGGTTAGCCACACACACTCCACTTACGACTTTGAGAATGCAAATATCACAATTGCTATCTACTTAAAATCTACTTAGTGAAAGCGTTTCCTCACCAAGATTTTCATGAATCAGAGAGAAACCTTATGACACTTATATTTCTATGGCGTATGTGTTCCTATCTATATGAATCTGTCAAAACCATAATCACAAGACAAGGTTAGTGACAAAATCAAACTCATATGGATTGAACGTGTTCAATCTCAATTTCTTGCCACTTGGTAGCACAAGGGTCTACCATTGCATCCAAGTAGTCATTGAAACAACTGAGAACTCATAGAACCCACATGCATAGACAACTTTAACTGGAATGGGCACATAAATAAGAATATGTCAACACGATAGGTTGCAAACCTCAAGTTGTGTGCTAGTGATTAAAAACAATTTTTATTCTTGATTAGTTCTTGAAGCTTTTCAAGATCTTTAAGACTCCCATTGATCTCTTTACATATAAGATTCTCTTGTCAAGAACCATTCCTTGACAAAACAAATATTATGAGTTAGTGCGGATACTTATCAAGATAAACACTTCACACAATTGGTCTTACTTGGTCTTTGTTTTATCCAAAACATCACAACTTACCAATTTCAAATGTACAAGAGTAAGAAAACATTTTACTCTACATTTGAAAAGTGTTTTAAACCTTCTCAACTTTATGCCACTCAAGGCTCGATCTTGGAGTGTCACTCTAAGATTCAATTTTGGAACGAAGTATGATTCATCTTCTTGATTTAACCATTTCTATAATTCACGGCTCCTCTTCTTAGCCAAACAAATGCACTAAGATGTCCTTAGAGAATCAATTGTGATATGGTTTCATAATCACTAAGATAATCATAAAACACGATACTAAAGTACTCTCCATCTTTTTAGATCGGAGAAACTTTTATTTTTCTGCCTAATTTGATTCTACTCATTCGTCCTTTCATACATTGAAACTTTTCCAATGTTTCAGAATTACACTTAAGCTTGTAAGCATAACCATATTTACTAAAATTTAGTAAATCATGACGAATAGTCTTATCGTTCTCTGTGGTGGACCTGACCAGCGCACACTCAAGTGTACCCGATCCCCTAATCCTTCTCTTGACTCAAATATACATGTGATCAAGGAATTAGTCTTAATTTCCCAAAGATGGAAATTCTCATTCATCATACAATACAATTTGCATGATTCCAAGTTTCTATCCAAATGAAATTTAGGTGATGAGAATCTTTCCTTATTTTGTAAATTATGACACTACCACAAACAAAAGAATCAAATCCATTTTCCAATATTGCTATCAATGGAATCATACAAACAACAATTTTTCACAAATGCCATTGTGAGGATACTTAAAATAAATAAAATCAAAACTTGTCTTTTATTTTAGAACTTGTGGAAAAACGTATCCTTACAATGCAAATCCGTATGAAAACAATGTTGTTATATATTCCTTAGCAATCTATCATAACTCTTAAGCAGCAGCAGCTCATAATTTTGATCTTCATGATCAGAATCAGGTTACTCTTCCTTTAAGCTTCCTTTCTTCAATTCTACAAAAACATCAAAATGTGACCTAGTCACATCATGTAATAAGAATCTCCAAATAGCAACTTAATAGAGTTAGATAGTGGACTTACATGAAGTAGAGTCATACATCATGAATTTACCATCCTTTTGATCTCTTAGGTAAATAGGGTAGTTTCGCAACCAATGCCCCTTCTCTTGGAAAAAGAAACATATGGACTCTTTGGGAATGGTACACGAGACTATCTCAGACTTAGCGTTTCTCTTTACCATTTAGTCAACCGAGTTGACTATGGCCGATCTCTTTCCATTGGGCAGATAAAGCTTTTCTGGACTTCTAATGTTTCCATTGTCAATGTCCATGAAATTTTGGGAAGTAGATCTTCGAATCAAATTTGCTTTACCAGTGCTCTAAATCATTTTTGATTCAGTAACAACAAGCAAATAGGTAAGATAAATAAGGGTCATGTCATGGTCCGTCATATAGTATTCCTAAAGGAACTCACTATGTGACTTAGGAAGTGACTGAAGAACCTAGTTAACAACCAACTTCCTTAAGAATCTGACACCCAACTCTCCCGGCTTGTCAATATGTTACTTCATCTCCAAGATATGAGCACATATATACTTTGCTTGCCAATAGGACTTGAGTGACCTTGAACTTGTAGGTTCGGGAGAATAATTGGAGGATGTGGAGGAAGTGAAGTATGATTTCCATGATCCAATCACGGGACATCATCTTCATTAGGAAAGTTGTTTCAAGAGATTTAGGAAGATCACAGTTGTCTGAACCAAACATCTACATTGGAAGAAATTCAAGTTAGTTTATTTAAGTTCTCAATATAACACCCAATATAAAATATTAAGGCTAGGACCCAACACAATATTTTATAACTTGGAAGAGGGATACCATAATCCAAGCTATAAATATTTGAAGGTAGGTAAATTACGATATACCAATTTCCACCACAAAAAACAAAAAAGAATTTAGGTCTTACATGAATTGAAACTCCTAGATCCTTTGAGATTCATTGAACTTTTCAATGGCATGTTTAAATCTCGATTCCGCCCTCTCAAGTTTGTGATTGGGATGCCGAGGATCACAAACAAGGTGTGAATAACCATGCAAATTAACTTGGTAACCTTAATTTTTATCACCTAATCGATGTGTCCGTTACCCACACTTGCTCAACCAATTTATGATAAACATTAAGTAACCCTTTGCCACCCTTACTAGTCTATGTTAGTGTGCGGGTTACCCACACACGCTGCACCAACGACTTGGTAAGGTACGAAGTGTAATTACTTGGGTTAGCACCAAATTCACATTTTCCTAAAGTAACTAAGATTGGGAATTTAATAAGGTTTAGTTACTTTATACTTATCATTATACTTTTAATGAAAGGAGAATTAATGTCCTGTCAAACCCGTTCGACTAACGACCCTCCACCAGTCAAGGAAGCAGTGGGTGAGAGTCGACACCCATTAAACTACCATTTTATAGGCAGTAACCTTATACCCCCCTTGTAGACCGGCTTCGTGAATGAGGCTTACTAACGGTAAGACTGAATTTGTTCTTATACATATATATATATATATATATACATATATATATATATATATATATATATATATATATATATATATATATATATAACTATTAAGTATTAATATTAGAATAGTATTAGGGTTGAATTTTAACTTTTAAAATTCTAAGGGTTTAACTTGGAATTAAAGTATTCATGGGGGAAACTTTACAAATTCCAAAACTTGAGGGCAAGTTTTGAACAATTCAAAACCTTTGGTTTCCATAACCTATGAGTTTAAAGTAGTTTTAATGAAAAAACTCTTCAAGTTCCATAACATGAGGACAAGTTATGGAAGACTTTAAAGCATTTACAAATGAGACTTTTCATTTTCATAACTTATGGAAATTTTATGAGTTTTAAAAATCATAAATGATACTTTTCATATAACTTGAGGACAAGTTACAAGAACACATTTTATGAGCAACTTTTTGATAAATTTGGATCGAAAACAAATGATCACATAATTTTTCTATTAATCTAAACTAACTCATAAGAACAAGATAATTCATATCATCAATCTTCAAGAAATAGCATATTCATCTCAACTAATACAAAACTTTAAATTATGACAATTATCTTTGAAATTGGAAGAGAATCAACATTACCATAACAACAAAATCAAATTTTATGAACAAAAACATTTTATGGTAATGATTCTAATGCAAACCAGGCTAAAAAAAAACTCAAATATATGCTGTCAGGGGCTCCAACTCGCCAAGTGCAAGAACCAACTCAACGAGTTGGATGAGTTTACACATGGACTCATTGAGTCCCCTATCCAGATAGCAAAAAAATCGAATTTTTTAGCCTTTTTCAGCAATTTGCATCAAGTATAATTGAAAACAAGCCTTGGCTCTGATACCAAAGTTGGGTTTTGTATACTACAACATCCTATGGTGCACATACCACCCTAAATACCTTGGATCTATTTTTTCACTAATTATACATGCAAATGGTTTCCAAGGCATTAAGCTATAACCAGCATGAACTTTGACATAAACAATACAACATACTAGTTTGAGTAACATACCTTTTATGTGGCTTGAAGTCTTGATGTATTTGGTGTTGCTAGAAAGACTTTGGCCTTTAAGAACTTCGTGTCCCAAGTGTTGCACCTCAAATGGAATCACAACTCACCTAGGACAAAGGATGATACTTGAGAGAGAATCCTACCCATAACCTCCAAGAATACATTAGTGGTGATTTTGGCTATGAAGTAACATATTTATATGTGGAATTCCAAAGGTCATGGGTATAACCCAAATCCATACCCATGGGTGTTATGATCTGTGGTTCATGTGGCCTAACTCTTTATGTGTCCATACATAAACATGGTCCACCATGGATCATAAGCCCAAAACATATAAATATAACTAATTAGCATACTTAGTCCCAATAGATTTAATTAGTCTCTTTTGATCACTATATTAATTCCAAATTAATTCTCGATCAATACTAATTAAAACATATGATTTCATATTAATATATTAGAACTTATAATATATTAATAAATCATATATAACCTTCTCTCAAGAGTCCATCCTCACAAATTGTCTTGGTGTTATGCAACCCAAATGGACCATGCTACTCTCGGGTCGAATACATACCAATAATAGTTGTGGGCTTAGACATCTAATCCAACACGACTTGGAGTGATTTCTCGACCAGATTCAGGGTTGAGTTTGCACCTGTGATAGAGGTGCAACAGCTTGTAAGGGAGTTCCAGGACCTCCAGCGGACTATGGAGATGATGGCCGAGATCATCGCTATATTCAAGGAGATGGCCCTTCTCATTCCGCAGTATGTGGCAGACGAGGAGATGAAACAGGCCCAACATCATGATATGCTGTGAAGTGATATCCGCCAGTTTGTGAGCCGATCCAACTTCAAGACACTAGAGGATATGATTTCTAGGGCTCGGGAGAGGGAGCTGGATTTGGAGATGGAGAGGAAGATGAAACCAGATGGGGTTCAGGCAGGTAGTTCGGGAAAGAAGCCCAAGGTATCAGATCATAGATTGAGGAGCCAGCAAGACCGCAGCCGGTGTGGCCAGTGCGACAAGATGCACAAGGGGGCGTGCCGGGCGGGGAGTTCGGGTTGCTTCAAGTGCAGCCGAACTGGTCTGTAAGTTCCAAAATCATGAACCAACTAGTGATCAATCGAAATCACTAAGCAAAGGCGGAAACAATGCAAATTAAATCAAGAACAACACATGAAAACAACCCAATGCACATGATTGTATTAATGAAATCGTCTAGTACAATGGAGATCTTCAATGGTTGTCCTTCACAATAACATGACCAAAAACTAGCTGCTAAGAACCGACCAACCAAGTCTCCTTATATAGGGAACATGATAATACAAGGAAGCCCAAAACCCAAAATTCCTAAGGATCGAAATCAAGACTGATGTTGGTCCAACCACTAATTTCAGTCCAACCCAAACCGAAAATCATATAAAGACCCAGTAATGAATAACAAAACCTATCATATATTAGCCTAGCACAACCCAAACAAAGTAGGACCTAACATGGTCACATGAGCAGGGATGGTACAACTACCACCACCACCATTTTAGTTTTAGATTTGATTTGCTTTCAGTGCAATTAGAGGGGCCACAAAAAGGCCCAGTGTCCGAGTTCTGCAGCAACAGGACAGGTGGCTGCACCCGCTCCTGCCACGTTGAGGATTACAGATGGCCGTCCGGGCCGGGCAGAGACGCTTGTGGCGAGGAGCAGGGCTTTTCAGTTTAATGAAAAGGAGGCCCGTACGGCTCCCGATATTGTGACGGGTATGTATTCTTTCCTTATCTCTTTATTTGTATTGATTATCGCTTATGTTTACTTGTTTAGTTATAGGATCGTTTTTGGTGAACAGTATATCAACTTTGGGACTGTTTGATTCGGGGGCTACCCGATCTTTTGTGTCGCTCGCGCTCAACAAGCAATTTGTAGAGGCCTCGGGGGAGCTGGATTGCCCACTTGATGTAGGAGATAGCATATGATAGGACCATTCGGGTTGCGAGCGTGCATCGGGGATGCACACTAAAGTTGTTCGACGAGCAATTTTCCGTGGATTTGGTCCCCATTCCCCTGCGAAGGAATAAAGTTATAGTCGGTATGGACTGGTTTAGCCACAATGGGGCAGTGATCGACTGTAAGTAATAGTTAGTGAGAGTTCGGACTCCTAGTGGGAGAGGGTTAATGATTCAAGGTGAGAGGCTGCAGCGTGGACTGGTTGTATGTTCAACAACAAAAACGAGGCGCTACCTTCCGCAGGGTTGCGTAGGGTATGTCACCTGTGTTATGGATACCTAGGATAAGGTTAAGGTGACAGTGGATGATGTATTGGTCGTGCGAGAGTACCCGAATGTATTTCTGGAGCATTTTCCTGGGATACCTTCGGAGAGACAGGTTAAGTTCAGGATTAACCTAGTCCTTAGTGCGGCTCCGATAGCCAAGACACCATATCGGTTGGCTCCTCCTGAGATGCAGGAGTTGTCTATGCAGATGTAAGAGCCGCTAGATAAGGGAACTACCAGGCCGAGTAGTTCACCATGCAGAGTCCCGATCCTGTTTGTGTAGAAGAAGGACAGGTCATATCGCATGTGTATAAACTATCGGGAGCTGAATAAGGTAACAATGAAGAAAGATTATCCCTTCCCAAGGATTAATGATTTGTTTGACCTGCTACAATGCACATCTTGGTTCTCCAAGATTGATCTGCGATCGGGTTATCACCAGATACGAGTCAGGGACGAGGACGTGCAGAAGACAGCTTTTAGGACTCACTATGGTCATTATGAGTTTGTGGTGATGTTGTTTGGGCTCACCAATCCTCCAGCCACATTCATGGACCTCATGAACCGCATGTGCAGACCGATGTTGGATCGGTCTGTGATAGTCGTCATCAATGATATCTTGGTTTACTCCAAGACTCTGGAGCAGCATGAGGAGCATATGAGGGAGGTGATGGAGACACTGAGGAGGGATAGACTTTTCGCAAAGTTCTTCAAGTGTATGTTCTGGTTGCATGAGGTGCAGTTTCTGGGGCACCTTGTCAACCAGAAGGGTATTCTGGTCGATCCGCCCAAAATATAGGTCGTGATGCAGTGGGAGGTTCTGAGGTCTTTAACTGAGATTTAGAGTTTTCTTGGTCTAGTGGGTTATTACCAAAGACTTATCCTGGACTTCTCTAAGATTATTGTTCCTTTGACCCGACTAACCGAAGTCGGTGACATTCCGTTGGGGGCCTGAGTAGCAGCCAACCTTTGAGACTCTTAGACAACGGTTATGCGAGACACCGATTCTGACTTTGCCGGAGGGAGTCGATGACTTTGTGGTTTACTATGACGCTTCGATCACAGGAATGGGCGTGATATTGATGCAACGAGGTTATTGTTGGATTTTGAGCATCCTAACACTCCTATGGTGTACATGCAACCCTATAAACCTTGGATCTATGTTTTCTCTATTATACATGCAAATATTAAATATTCCAAGGTTTCATCCTAACTAGCATATTATGAAGCACCTATACTACAAAGTTCTAGTTAGATGACATACCTTTTGATGTAGCTTGATTTCTTCAAGCTTTAAGAGCTTAGTCCGAATAATGTGGAAGCCTCGAGTGGAATCACAAATCACCAAAACACCATGGAAGAACCTGAGAGAATATATATGCACACTAAAATCGGCCCACTCTTATGTCCTCACACACTAGTGCCATTTCTTGTGCCAAAGACCTCTTTATATAGTATGGAGGATTAGGGTTACATTCATGTAAACCTGAATACCCATGACCTTTCATTTCATAGGATCCATGGGTTAAAACTCCATGGACTATCCATGATAGCTTAGCCCAATCTAAATGAACTTGGCCCATTCCATATATATATATATATATATATATATATATATATATATATATATATATATATATATATATATATATATATATATATAAGAGTCCATATTTAATTAGTTCCTTTTGATCATTTAATTAATTCTAAATTAATTCTTGATCAATACTAATTAAATAATATGATTCCATATTAATATATTAGAACTTATAATATATTAATATAATCATAAATATACTATTCTCAAAAGACTATCCATATAAATTGTGTCGGTGAAGTGCAACCCAAATGGACCATGCTGAGTGGGGTCAAGTATATACCAAATATAGTTAAGGACTTAGAAATTAATCCAATAGTCTCCTACTTGGATAAGTCTAAAACTATTATTGAGTATGACTTCAAAACCTAACTGGCAATCGTAGTTCTTAAAGTCGTTGTCGAACTCTGACCTTGTCAACGAACTCTGACCTTTGTCAATGACTTGTCCATTAGATAAGGGATCATATATTCCTCAATTCTAGATATCATATGGACTGAGACATGGATTATCAATCAGTCTCTCTATCCATTTGTTGTTTCCCGATTTCTGATTTATGACGGCAGACTGATTGAACAAATCAAATCAGTCCTGGCTTGGCCAAGCACTCACATGTGTCATCTTTAAATCATCGAGGGGCCCACATATAGCACTTTTATCCTGAAGGTAAAAGGAATGGATAAACTTCGACACATATGGCTTGTTCTACTACTTGTTGAATTATACACAAAGGCACGTTTTATAACATTGAGTTACCGAATGCGTTTTTGTGCAATCAATGTACAACCAACTCATAGTAATAACTCATATCTCTAGGTTTGAAGAATATAAAATATTATCGTCTCATGATCACTTGTGATAAAATCCATGAAGCGATTCAAATGAGCGCGGGTTGAATCCAATACTCAGAACTTATGAGCACTCATGAGTGTTGTAGAACAACTTTGTCCACCAACTTGGATTTTTGAGAGTTAAAGAGGATCTGATAATCAAATTCTAGTACAAAAAAACCAAACTTTTTTCTAGAACATCTGCTATGTTCTTATACAGGAACTCATTATAACATGGTTGTTATATGCATTTTGGTGCCAAATTGGTGTTTGGAAATATGGTAATGGTTGTTATATGCATTTTGGTGCCAAATTGGTGTTTGGAAATATGGTTATAAGACATAACTCATTATAACATCATAATGATGTCACCATTTGTTTTTAATGGGAAAATACATTTATCGACTCTTTCCTAATATAGAAACTGGTTTAGGTTTCAGGGCACTACCTATTAGACCCCGCAAGGGGCGCTGCCCCTTAGAACGTTGTATGTAATGTCCCATTTTCACAAGCTAAATTTTTCATTTTTATTAAGGTAAAACTCTACAATATTAAAATCCATATTAAGAAAACCATTTTTTCCAAATTACATTTGTTGAAAATTAAAGTAATATTATAATACGAAGTCTTCATTACTGCTGATGAATAGGTATAGTCATGCCTTCGCCTTCCCACAATAAGCGATGATACTTGAATACCCAACACAACAAACATACAAAAATGCATATCGGGTTCTCAGTCATCGGACTAGAATACCCCCAGTCCATAGTCTCCCGATTGGAATGCCCTGGGTTTTTTGGCTTGCCGCCTCAACCTAACCGATTCTCTCGAGCCTCTATGTCTATGGATTATAGTCGGCCCGCACATGGTATCTTTTCCTACAACACACAACTGGACTGCCGTAACCTCATCTGCCACCATATTTCGACATATAAAAAATCAAGGATCAAGTAGGCACATAATACAATCAATTACAAATCATATACAACTCAGTATCGCCTACTAGACCCCTCACATCACATTGTTTTGCTGCTAGCTAATCTCCATGGAATGCATAGCCATAAGTAACCAGATGTGAGATAGCCACCAAAACAGATGATCCTACTATAGAGCCACAACCAAACAAGGAACAATCAAGAAAGTCTAGATCAAGAGTTCTCAGGTTATCCTACATGACTACATAAAGCCCGTAGGGCACTCCACGGAATGCATAACCATATGTACCCTAAGGTGAGATAAACACTCAGACATATGATCCTACTCTAGATGCATAACCAAACAAGGAACATGGAATAAAGCCTTGATCAAGAGTCTTCAATCTAGCCTATGTGATTACATATAGTACTTAGGGCATCCCTCTACTAAATGATAACCGAAACTAGTGGGCTGACATTGATGCCTTCGTCCTATCGGTACAGTGAGGAAAACTAACCAAAAACGAAGAACCTAGAAACACTACGACGCGCTTCCCTTTTTGCACTAATTGCTCCTACGAGTCCTGTAGCACTAAAACATGGAAGAATCTTAATCAACAGCCCAAATCCTTCAAGTTTGACCCAATGTCAAATTGGTCAAAAAGTCAATGGTCAACGATCAACAAAACTCAACGATTAACGATCCCTCACGATGTGACACTCTATTGGGCACGTCGTGAGCCAGTAAAAGGCAGAATAGTCGCATCCTTCATTCCTTACATCGTGAGAACTGTTAGAATGCCATTTTGTTGATTAAAACTAAAACATCCTTAAAACATGACCCAAAAATTTCATATTTGATTTAAGTAAAAACAACATTCCCAAAACATTGTTCATACAACCTAATAAAATAAGTATGTCAAACATCATAAAAATTAGAGTATGTCCCATAAATAGAATCCATCTGGTGTGTGCGATGCAGTCAACCTGAGCTCTTTGCCTTGGAATCAGAAGTACCTAAAACATAAACTAAAAACCGTAAGCACAAAGCTTAGTGCGTCCCCCAAGATACCGCATACCATACATATCATATAACGGGCCCCGCCCAATGAGATACGGGCCCCTCCCATTGCAATATTGGTCCAGCGCAGACTTATATAAAGGGCCCCGCCCAATGAGATACGAGCCCCGCCCACACTTGCATAACGGGCCCCTCCCAGAATAACATACATATACAATCACATATAAGTATCACATAGACAACAAGTATACTAACATAACCAATCCGGGGTCGACTTTGGTACCTTAGACCCGCTAAACCCAGTGAAGAAACTCACCTTGAAAGTTGAATCTCACTGAAATAAATCCCTAGTTGTTGCCCTGACGGCTCCCTGAGCTAACAGTACACAATAACACCCAATTAACACTTGGGTTCCATTCTATATTTAATAATCCATTCTTGGAGTAAAATGACCAATTTACCCCTAACCTAATATGATCCAAGACCAAGGCCGAAAACCACTTGTTCCTCCATTGCCCATTTACGACCCAATTTTCCAAATTGGGCCCAAACCCCCAATATGAGCCTTACCCCTAGGCCTAATAAACTTTGTTAGTCCAAAGGCTCAATTTTAGATGGTCTATAACGCCCAAAACAATAATGTCCATAAAAGTAGCCCAACCAAGGCCTAAAACACGCAAAGCCCATTCACTGAGTACACGGGGCGTACTCAACTATACGCTAAGTGCACACATTGTGTGGCTTGTATGCTGCGCGTAAGAGCTTGTACGCCCAACGTACTGACCCATTAAGCCATTTCCCATTAAGCTCTTGATTACTTAAGTCCAAGGGTCCCATTCACATATCTGAGTCATATGCAACATCTTACACCATATAGTCATTAACTTGGTGGCTTTGCATGCCCCTAATGAACCCAAACGCAAAATATAACACTCTACTTCCATTAAATGAACTCAAACTCATGCATGGATGCTTCTAAGCTTTAAAGATGGCAACTTTATGACTCTAGGACCAAAAGAACACCAAGAGTAGCAACTCTAAGCTTCAGAAATGATAATAATCCACAAGATCTCATCTATGGGACCAAAAAGGGTCCAAGAACTCAACAAAGGAGATCTAAGCTATAACACAACAACTTCAATGCTTTATACCTCAAATGAGTGCCAAATGATGATTATAACTCGGATCTTCAAGCTCAAGCTCCAATAAGTTTTTTCACCAACTTCTTCTTCTTCCTTCCATGGCACCAAACTACGAAAAATACCCTCCGTAAGGTCAAGAGCACACCAAGATGCTATAGGGTTCGATATTAGGGTTTCTGGACAATAGGGAATGATAAGGAGGCTAACACTTGGTAATTAATGGCATTATATAAGACTTGAACCCTAGAAATTAGGGTTTTCAATCTGACCACATACGTTGCATGTACCACCTTGTACGTAGCGCGTACGTACGTGCATCCACGTTCTATATGACCCATCTACGTCCCGCGTACACCAGGATTACGCCCATCATACGACTTCGACTAAGCCCACACATAAAAGTCCCAATCCACTACGCCTAGTATTACTTAACTAATTTAGACAATTAAGTAAATATTACCCTAGAGCCATCAGGTCTTACAATTCTCCTCCACTTGGATCAGACTTCGTCCTTGAAGTCTGTCGCTCAAAATAACTCTGGGTAGTGCTCCCTCATCTTGCCCTCGGGCTCCCAAGTCCACTTTGATCCCTTGAGGTGCTGCCACTGCACCTTTACCAGCTCTACTACGTTGTTCCTCAAGGTCTTTGTCTTTCGATCCAAAATCGCCACCGGTCTCTCAATATAATTCATGCGGTCACCCACTTGAATATCCTCCGATGGTACCACTACGGAATCATCTACCAAACACTTCCGCATCGGGGAGACATGGATCATACTATAAATTTGACAAAGCTCGTCCGGAAGATCCAAGCGATAAGCAACCTGTTCCCACCCGAGCTAAAACCATGAATGAACCAATATACCTGGGGTCCAGCTTGCCCCACTTCTTGAACCGGATGACATCTTTCCAAAGTGACACCCTCATGAGAACCATATCTCCTGCCCAGAACTCCAAATCTGACCGACGTCTGTCGGCCTAACTCTTCTACCGAATTTGAGTTATCTGAAACCTAGTCCGAACCTGTTGAATCAGCTAAGTGGTCTAGAGTACCACCTCTGTACTCCCCATAACTCGTTGACTAACCTCGCCCCAACAAATCAGGGTCCTATATTTACTCCCATAGAGCATCTCAAAAGGAGGTCGATCAATGCTAGTGTGATAACTGTTGTTATACAAAAATTTCGCTAGTGGAAGATACGTATCCCAACTCCCACCGAAGTCCAACACGAAAGCACACAACATATCCTCAAGAGTCTGGATAGTCCGCTCACTCTGAACACCAGTCTGTGGATGAAATGTTGTACTAAAATGCAGACGAGTTCCCAACTCTTCCTGAAACTGATTCCAAAACCTGGAAGTAAAGCGAAAATCCTTGTCTAAAACCACTGATACTGCCACCCCATGACGCGCCACTACTTCCCTAATATAAATCTCGGCCAACTTCTCTGCAGATATACTCTCCAAGATCGGAATGAAATGCATGCTCTTGGTTAAACGATCCATGATGAACCAGATAGAATCCACACCGCGTGCAGTCCTAGGAGGTTTTGTGATAAAATCAATAGTGATGTCTTCCCATTCCCATATAGGAATCTCCAATGGCTACATCTTGCCATGAGGTCACTGATGCTCAACATTGACTTTCCTGCAAGTCAAGCACCGCTCCACGTACCATGCCACGTCCTACTTCATGCAGGGCCAACAATAATCAGGACGAACATCCTTATACATCTTCGTCGCCCCGGGATGAATAGAGAATCTCGACTTGTGAGCCTCCTCTATCAGGACTTGGCGCACACCGCCCCAATATGGAACCAGACTCTCCGATGCAGATTCAACAATCCGCAGCTATCATAATCGAAGGAAGCCACCTGAACCATAACACACTCGCTCTTCCAATTATCTTCCTTCATAGCCTCAACCTGTGACTCACGAATCCGCTCCAACAATGGAGTAATCACAGTCATCCTCAAACATAGGTCTCGGATCGGATCCACGACCGCCTTGCGACTATGACCATCGGCCACCACATTGGCCTTCCCCGGGTGGTAAAGGATCTTGCAATCATAAACCTTCAGTACATCCAACCATCGACGTTGCCTCATTTTCAGATTTGGCTGGTCCATCAGATACCTCAGGCTCTTGTGATCCGTTTAGACTGTACAACGAACCCCATAGGGGTAATTCCGCCAAATATTGAGGGTGAAAACCATGACCCCCAACTCCAAATCATGTATCGAATAGTTAGCCTCATGAGGCTTCAGCTTCCTTGAAGCGTAAACAATCATGTGACCTCGCTGCATCAACACTACCCCCAAACCTGTGATCTAAGCATCACAATAAATTATGAGATCATCAACACCCTCTGGCAGGGTCAGGATTGGCACCTCACACAACCGATGTGTAAGAGTCACCAAAGCTGCCTGCTACTCAGGACCCCAGCGAAATGTCACCGACTTCATGGTCAGTCGGTTCAAGGGAACATTGATCTTGGAGAAATCCTGGATGAATCTCCGATAACAACCAGCCAGACCAAGAAAACTCTGAATCTCAGATGAAGGCCTTAGAACCTCCCATTGCATCACGACCTCGACCTTGGCCGAATCGACCAGCATAGCTTTCTGGTTGACAAGGTGCCCCAGAAACTGCACCTTGCATAACCAAAACTCGCACTTGGAGAACTTTGAGAAAAGCCTATCCCTCCTCAATATCTCCAACACTTCCCTCAAGTGCTCGTCATCTTTCTCCTGAGTCTTGGAATAAACCAATGTATCATTGATAATTACAATCACAGACCGATCTAGCATCGGTCTACACACGCGATTCATGAGATCTATGAACATGGCTGGAGTATTAGTGAGCCCAAAAGGAATCACCACGAGCTCATAATGACCATGTCGACTCCAGAAAGCTTTCTTTTGCACATCCTCATCCCGACTCCGGATCTGATGATATCCCGATCGTAAATCAATCTTGGAGAACCAAGATACACCCTAAAGCTGGTCGAGAAGGTCATCAATCCTCGGGATGGGATAACGGTTCTTCATCGTTACCTTATTCAACTCCCGGTAATCGATACACATAAAATTAGACCCGTCCTTCTTCTTCACAAATAGAATCAGTGCTCCCTAACGCGAATTGCTCAGCCTAATAAATCCTTTGTCTATCAACTCCTGCAGCTTTGTAGACAACTCCTGCATTTTGGGAGGAGCTACCCTATACTGTGCTTTGGCTATTGGAGCTGCACCTAGAACCAAGTCAATTCTAAATTCCACATGCCTCTCCGGAGGTACCCCAGGAAAATCCTCCAGGACCACATACGATAATTCTACATGATCGGCACATCATCCACAGTCGCCTTACCCTTATCCCAAGTATGCATGAAATAGGTGACAAAACCGGAACAACCCTAATGAAGATATTGTTTGGCACTCGTTGCAGAACACATAATCGGCCCACGCTGCGGTCTCGCACCCTGAATCACCAATTCTCCCCCACTTGGGGTCCAAACTCAAACTAACTGCTGCTCACAGTTGATCACTGCCCCATTAGCGCTCAACCAATCCATGCCCACGATAACCTTGTTCCCACGTAGAGGAATGGGAACCAGATCAACCAGATACTACTCGTTGAATAACTAGAGAGTACAAAATTGATGAATCCTCTCAACCCGAACATACCTATCATTAGCAATCTCGATATCTAGAGGACAATCCAGCTCCCCCGGAGCTCCAGCAAGTCTCTTGCTAAGTGCAAGAGATACAAACGACATAAACATAAACATAAGGAATCAAATAATACCAAAGCAGAGATGTTGTTCATAAGGAACAATCCTAAAATGAAACACATAAACATAATCAAACAATTCAAAGAGATAAAGAAAAGGTACATAACCATCACAAGATCGAGAGCTGCATGCGCCTCCTCTGTCGTCAGATGGAAAGCCCTGCTCTTCGCCGCAGGCGCATCTGCCCGGCCCTGGTGGACGTCAGTAATCCGAAAAGTCATAGGAGCGGGTGCTAACACCAGCCCTGCAATAGCCAAACTTAGACAATGGGCCTTCTTATGGCCCTTTATTTTCACTGAAAGCAAATTAGATCAGATATCAGGGTGATGGTGGTGGTAGCAATACAATCCCTACTGATATGACCAATCTGGCCGTTGTAATGCTTAGTCCAAGTATTATTTGCATTTTCGTCCTTTAGATGTTGAATTATTGCTTTTGGACCTTGTAATTAGTAAGTTTGGAGGAAGGAGGGACTATTTCTACTAAATCATGATTTTGGAGGCGGAGGGCGAATGCAGGGCGTTCCCCTGATGAAGGCATTGTGTTCCCGTGCTGAACTCAAACCCTAAATTTAAGGGTTTGGGACCTATATAAAGAGCATTATGCTCCATACCTCAGCCTCCTTACCAGCCTCTTAACCTCAGAAAGCCTTAGAAATCCTAACATTCCTCATCCTGGTGTGATTTTGATCTTGTGAAGCTCATTTTGGTGGTTTAAAACTTGGAAGGAGAAAGAAGAAGTTGGTAAAGAACTTGAGTAGCTTGAGATCAAAGATCCAAGATAACATCATCATTTGGTACTCTTTTGAGGTAGAAAGCTCACAACTTGCCTCATGTATGATTAGATATATGGTAATGATGCTTTGGACCTTTTTGGTCCCAAGAATGGATTATATGGTTCAAATCTGTTTCTAGACTTAGGGTTGCCACCTTTGATGCTATTTGAGTCCCCAAGATAGAAAAGTTGTCGTCTTTGAGGTCTTAATGGGTTCATGCAATAGTTATGGCCATCTTTATGGAAGTTGATTGCTATTTCATGAGATTGGGACTCTTAGGGACATGCAAAGTCACCAAGTCCATGAATTTATGATTCTAGAGGTCCTAGATAGCTTGGATCTATGTTTGGATAGCATGGCTTAAGCATTAAGTGCTTAATGTCCGGTTTTTGGAGTCTAGACACGAACGCACTACATAAGGCTCTGGAACGCGGTACATTCCCGTTAGGCTTGCGATCTGAATCGAAGAGGAACGTCCAACGTTCTACAAGGGAACGCCCTGCGTTCGTTATGTCAATGGGCCTCTTTAGGTCATTTCCTTGGACTATACTACTATGGGCCCTAGTGGATCATTCTTTTGGGCTGTTATTGGACTATATCATATATTGTGCTTAAAGGAAGGCCCATTTAAGAAGTTGCGCCCAATTTAGAAAATTAGGCGTTAAGTGGGCTGTTAGTGGGGTGGAAAAGCTATATTGATTTAGGCCCTTCATGTTATAAATTTGGGCCTAGGTCATGGACCAAGTTAGATCAGGGGTAAAATGGTCATTTTACCCTAAGAAGGATTATTGAATTTTGACTAAGTGTTATTTGGTAATGATAGTTCGGGAAGTTGTTGGAGCAGCCATTCGAGATTCCTTACCATGAGATTCTGCATTCAGTTTTTCGAGGTGAGTTTCCTCTTGGATGAACGGGTCGAAGGCACCAATGTCGACCCGTATATGTATGCTAGTGAGTTCTTGACCAAGGTCCGATGTCGGGCAGTTCCCGATGTAGGTTTATATGTTTCCGGATTCCGATCTGATGTCGGGCGATGCCCGAGGAATGTTTGTATGCTTGATGTCTTTGTGATTCTTGCATGTGTTTGTTTTGTATGTTTCTAGACTTCGGTCCGATGCCAGGCAATCCCTGAGGAATGTTTGTATGTTCGAGATTTCAGTCCGATGTCGGGCGGGGCCTGAGGAATGTTTGTATGTTTCTATAATGTGATTATTCATGTGTATTTGATGGTATGTTTATATGTATACCGACCTTTGCTCGATGCCGGGCGGGGCCCGATGCCGGATTTCGGTCCGATGTCAGGAAAGGCCCGATGTTGGACATTGTCCGATGACGGGCAGGGACCGATGAAGTCGGAAAGGCCCATGTTATGGTATTATGTGATTATATGATTATGTGTGTGGCATGTGGTAGTTTGGGGAGACTCACTAAGCTTCGTGCTTACAGTTTTCAGTTTTGGTTTTAGGTACTTTTCTGTAGCAAAGCGAAGAGCTTGGGATGACTGCAGTGTACACACCATTATGTTTAGCATGGGATGTTTTTACTCTAATATGTTGATATGTATTTTGATATGATGTTTGAGATATTATGATTTACATGTTGATGAGAAGATTTTCATAACTATGGTTTTATTTAATAATTTAAAATGAAATTTTTGGTCATGATTTTTGGGATGTTAGAAGTTGGTATCAGAGACTTGGTTTGAGGGATTGAAGCACACTTTTGGATGTGTCTGAACTCAAAATGAGGACTTGGTATGAAAGTTTTCAAAAAGAAAATCATTTTTATAAAAATGATTTTTAAAAGAGAAAAGGTTGTGGTGTATGCAATCAGCTAAGCTCAAGTAATTTCTCCCAAATTACCTATACACGTTTATGTTATGTTATAAAATGTGAATATATGAACTACATGCTAGATTTGGGCTAAGGAACTAGGAAGGATGCCTTGTATGCCTACTGTATGAGATTATTTGAACTGCATTCTAGTACTGATTAGTCAGTGATATGAAGGCCTGATTAGGATATGCTTGATTATGGTTACTCAATGCTCGAATGTTGCTTGCTTTTTGCTTTTAGGAGTTCTAGTTATCTTTAACTAACTAGTAAATGAATACGCTAAGTTACATATTGCGAGGACTAAATAATTTCAGAAGGTTAGTTTTAGCCTTATTTCACAGCTCTTGTGTGAGTCCAACCGTTGTAGGGAGAGACCTCTCATTCGAAGAATTATTTGGTCTTAGTAATATGTAATGGTATTCACGAGCTAGTTAGGGAAAGGTAACAGAAAATTTTTATGTAGCTGATGGCGTAGAGTGGGTCGGAGATTACCCTAGGGCAAGACTTGGATGAGATTAGCGTTGAGACCAGTAGTAGTGAAAGGGACTTGGTGGGCTCAAGGCAATTCTTGAGGAAAGTATGGATACATGTGGAAGGTAGTATGTGTTGGATTAGGTGTCTAAGTTCATAACTATTTCTGGGATGTACTTGACCCGGTTGACATGGTCCATTTGGGTTGCATGGTGTTGCAACACTTGGACAGACTAAATGAGAGAAACGACACTTAAGGATTATTAATATATTATAAGTTCTAATATATTAATAATATTATTTAATTAGTATTGATCAAAGAATTAATTTGGAATTAATTAAGTGATCAAAAAGAGACTAATTAAATATATGGGGTTGATTGTGTAAAGAATCTATTCTTACATAGTGGGCTAATGATCCATGGTTTGTATGGATTGGGCTAAAACCCATAAGGTGCTCTATGGATAATCCATGGAGGTTACAAACCCATGGAGCATGGAATATGAAAAGCCATGACAATTAGGGTTTACATGGTGTAACCCTACTTGTGTCACAACTACATAAGAAGCTCCAAGGCAAGCAAAATCGGCTACTAAGTGAAGAACAAGAGGGCAATCCGATTTTGAGGTCTTAGTGAACTTCCCTCAAGTCTATTCCAAGAGTTGTGGTGTTGTGTGAGACATTTGAGGCATCACACTTGAGGTGCAAGGCTCATAAGGTTCTCAAGGAATCCAAACAACAAAAAGGTATGTTTTTCTTCGAGCATTTTATGTTTAAAAGTTTCTTATGCTATGCTAGATAGGTTATGAACCTTGAAAAAATGAATTTGCATGTATCATAGTAAAACATAGATCCAAGGTTTCTAGGGTTGCATGTACACCTTAGGAGTGTTAGAATGCTCAAAAATCTTCAGTGGTATCAGAGCCTAGGTTTGTTTTCTTGATACTTGATGCTATATATATTTTCAAAAGTTGAAATTATGCATTTTTTGCATCTGACTGGTCACCACGACGTGGCAGTTTTTACCATGATGTGGTGATGCCCCTATATGCAGAATTTCAGGGTTTTGCTTGGTATTGGATGAGGATCATTACCCTAAACAGTTTTTTGAACCTTAAAACATGTTTTTGATGTGGTAACGATTATGCTAATCCAATTTCAAAGGTTATTATCAAAATTTCAAGCTTTGTATGGTTTATTTATGATTCTTGAAATTGTTGATATGCATGTTCATGAACTTATGAGTTTACAAGATCATATGAATTATTTGTAACTTGATTGTTAGTTTAATTCTTGATCATTATGTGTTTTAATGGAATCCATAATTTGTCCTCAAGTTATAGATTACCAAAAGTCACTCTTTTAAAGTCCATTATGAAACACATAGGTTACATAATATGAAAAGTCTCTCATTTTAATAGACCATTTAACTCATAAGTTATGAAAGATGAAAAGTTTTGAAAGTTACAAAACTTGCCCTCAAGTTTTGGAACATGTTGTCACACCCCAAAACCAAGAACGGTGGAAACGTTCTGGGGCGGAGGACGTAGTGTACAGTATCACAACAATGAAAAGTAGTAAACAAGCAACAACATCATCCATTGCATTAATAATATAATTATTATACAATTGTGTTATGTTAAATTCTGATATACACTTAAGCATAAATCAAAATGAAAGATACGTCTTGATCTAGCACCATCTTTCGGAACCTTGCATCGGTAGCTGTCTATGATGACCTAAGGATACAAGTAATTTTGAAAGCGGGTATCAGCTTTGAAGCTGGTGAGATCATAAGTATTTTAGTGGCTTAATTTTGTATGTAAGAATTTGTAAGTTTATGAACTGTAAGTATGGAAAATGTATATGAACTGTAAGTATAAAAATGTTTGTAAAACAACTGTAACGTTTGAAAAACTCTAGAAATCCCTATGATTCCTACTATTATATAAGGGTGTCTTCTACCAAGACCTAACTGTTCTCAATGTGGTCTTCTACCAAGACTTAACGGTTCTAAATTTTCGTTTCATGTAAAAGTGTGTAATTTTCCCAAGTGTAACTATCATTAACAAAATATAGTTTTTACATTTATAGTTTAAGTGAAAAGATCACTAAATATATGTACAGGGAAAATTAATGTAGTACTAAAATGTAGCGCTATAAGAACTACTGCTGTACTAACTACCTTAAACCTGATTTATATTACAGCATCATGTGATTAATTGTACCATACTATTGACTGGTAACAACGACATAAGAATGATCATAAAAGGAAATGATGTTTGGCACCCGCAGACCTGTAGGTCCGGCTGTAGCTAGTAGCAAGGTGTAGGATAGTCAATCCAGTATAGATCTATACGCAAACTCACGCTCTCCCTTCAAGAGACTCTGGCTACAACACGGTCCATGACATTTAAGTCATGCTTCGATTCATATCACAATAATTAACGTATTCATGTATATGTAATGTAATGAACTGTTCTAGCTATAATATACGTGCTTTCTACCTAGCAAGTATGGTAATGTTACTCGTTCTAGTATGGTTGTATATGTTCTCTTTCTAGTATAGTTGTATATGTTCCCTTTCTAGTATAGTTGTATACGTTCTCTTTCTAGTATAGTTGTATATGTTCTCTCCTAGTATAGTTGTATATGTTCGCTTTCTAGGATGTATTGACTCATGAATGAACTGACTCATGTTATGATATCGCGTTCTAGTAATAGTTCTAGTATCTTCCTAAACTACCCATATGGTAGTTTACTAGTAATCTAATTGGGATGTATGAACATGGATGTACACCATTGCTACCCAAGGGCATTGGATGAACTGGAAGGACCTTTTATGACTATATATGTACACATGATATATAACTAATATTTAAACGACCTTCGGATGAGTACCCGATATCCTATTAGACCACATCCAAATCGAGGAAAAGGAAACAAGGTGGATAGCCTTCCTAAGTCTTTTAGACATTACTTATATAAATATACATACAGAGGCATGCAATTTATAATATAAAAGCATAAAATAAGTTTTGTAAAACCTTTAAACATAATTATTATCTAAGAAAAGATCGACTTGATGTCGATCTATAAAACGGTTTGAAGGCATGGGTTTGATAAAACAATTTAGTATAAAGAAACATTTGTTTGAAACACAATTGTAAATGAGTTTGAAATAAAACATACAGAGTAAAATGTACAGTGTAATAAGGAGTTTTAAAACATATAAAATGTTTATGAAAATCATTTGAAGGAAACTGTTTGGTAAAATGGCTAATGAGTAGTAAATCATTTAAATGCTGCTTATTAATCACATGTGATTGATATAATAAGTAGCATGATTCTAATTGTATCCCCCCTCCCATAAAACATTTAAAATAGTTAAAACATTGATTAAGGGGTATGAACTCACCTGTAGTAAGTGGATCGGAAGGAAGTGTCGGATAAGTGCTCGGTGTCAAGTGAAGACTTAGACACGCACAAAGATCCTAATAACATATAAGGATATATGTATATACACAATTAGTCTTTAAACAACTAATAAACATAGTTAAGACACTCTAGGACACGCTAAAAACTTTATACAAGTGTTATAAGTCTCAAGGGTTGCATCTAAGTGCTGTAAGGAATGGCTAGTGTGTTTGGGGTTCAAGGGTAAACTCCCTTGGAGTTTACGGTTTTCATGACCATTACCCAAGGATTTTATGGCAGTAAACTCAAGGGTTTACGGTCGTAAACTCTACACTTTATGACGATTTGTTGGTTTGAAATATTCTAAGCTATTCCAAGCATTCCTACTTCATGATTTAGCCTTAGGAAGTGTTGTGTGGCATCAAAACACTCCTAAATGGAGTTTACGGTCTAAGGACCATTTCTCCATGAGTTTACTACCTTAAACTCATGAGT
This sequence comes from Lactuca sativa, assembly GCF_002870075.4. Classification (NCBI taxonomy): domain Eukaryota; kingdom Viridiplantae; phylum Streptophyta; class Magnoliopsida; order Asterales; family Asteraceae; genus Lactuca; species Lactuca sativa. The sequence continues at coordinate 78,952,909 of NC_056631.2, read as the reverse complement.
TTACTACCTTAAGCTCCTAAGTTTGGTATTTGGCGGTTTTCAGTACTTAGCTCAAACATGGCACTAGTCTAGGTTAGATTCTAGCCATAAGGAACAACCATGGGCCATTTATGGGACATTTACACAACATTTGAGGTGTTTACGGTTTTAGGAGATCCTTAAACCATAAACACAGAAAAATATATGATTTTGGTGCTTTTTGTGTGATACACTCATCAAGGATGGATCTAGACACATCCTTAAGGCATTGTGAAGCATCTAGACACCCTAAAGCACCCTAAGGCACTATATTTGGTGTTTACGGTTTAGGGAGCCTCCCAAAACCGTGAACACCTTGTTCTTGGTGTTCTTGGGACTTTTCCTTGGTGTAAACATGTATAGCTAGCTTAAAATGACTCTAGGATAGAAGTACTTCCATTGTGGAAGCTTGAAATGAACTTAAATCCAAAAACACTAGTGTATGTTCTTGGTGTTTTCGAAAAACTAGTCAAAACACATAAATGAATGGATCAAAGGATGTACAATCACTAGATTAAGTGATATACTAACTTGAAAGGGTTAGAACACTTACTAGTTTGAAGATCTATAACAAAAACTAGGATGATACTTAAGAGAGTTTGGAGTTTACTCTTTTAGAAAATGGGGAGTAAACACAAATGGCTAGTTTTTGGGGAGTAAACTCATACATAGGTATGAGTCCACGATTTTTGGGTGATTTTTCAACCAAAACATAAAAGTTTGGTCGGGAATTTCTAAGACGCGAGGTGTTTGCGATTTTTAAAATTCAAAACCCAAGACGGCACTTTCTTTCACCCGTTTGTTTAAAAATAATATTAAAATAATCAAACAAACTTTAAATTTCTTAAAAATAAGAAAGGATGACATTAACTTATGATACGAAGTGGTTGACTTTTAGGGTTTGACTGAATGGAAATTTCGGGTTGTCACATCATCCCCCTGTTAAAGGGAATTTCGTCCCGAAATTAGAATTTAGGTAAGGAAGTAGGTATGAATGATCGAGTCGTGAGGAGGAAACTTCCAAATCGATTGGTTCTAGTGCTTCTAAGTGAAATCGGGTCCTCGGTTGGTATCCCAACGAACCTTCACTAACGGGCGACTGTGTTGCTTCGTACGCTTGACCTCTCGGTCGAGGGTCACTACGATTCTAATACGAAGGCGAGGATCTCGACAGGTGGACTTACAAGAGTCCTAACGGAAAGGTATGGTTTCTAGGTCGAGACGCAAAAAGTAAAATGTACGTTACCGAGTTCGCGGAGTAGGTCTAGTTTGTGCGAGGTATAGGACCGATTCTGGTAAGAATCTCGAAGGTCCTATCTATCTTGGATTTAGTTTTCCATACTTTATGAAGCGTATTAAGCCATTCCCAGAGTGAGACTTCCTAGAGAACTTGGTCTCTCACTTGGAATCTCCAAGGTTTCCTTTTCTTGCTAAACTTTCCCAGTCAAGGGCCACCCCTTACCAGGTCAAAGTCGTACAGGTTTTTGTGATTTGCGAGGAGTTATGGACGAACTCTGACAGTAGGTCTGTAAGACCTAGAATTTGGCGAATGTATGTCGGCGTCTGTGGTGTCGACAAACTTTCAACAGTTTTGACAAATTGAAAGAGTACTCAAAAATTCCCACATCACTAACAGTGTGTCATAGGAACCTGACTCTTCAATTTCAAAACTTGTGCTTAGAGAACTTTGCGAAAGTTCCTCTGAAGGTAATTTTTCCAGGGGTTTCTTCTTACTACGAGGGTAGATAAGTAAGTCATTACATGGAGAAATGACGAATTGATCCAAGTAAGAAAGACGTACCCTACTCATTTAGCTCATGAAAACTATGGGCATATTGGTCCTATCTGAAGGGTATCACTACGGACTCGAAGTGTCCGCATCGAGTTCGGAAGATAGTCTTCCGGGCATCCTTCCCTAACACTTAAACTGGTGATATTCGGATCTCAGCTCCATTTCTAAAAGTAATTCTTTCCTTGCGTTTGCTCAACCAATACATTTATGCGAGGCAGACATAACGATTTCTACTGGAAAATCTTGACGGAGTCCTCGATAGCCGAGGTACATACGATGCAATCCTTCGATCTCTGGACGAATAAGACCGGAGTTCTCCAGGGTGAGAAGCCTACCCTTCCAGTTTTATTTTTGTGTAGCTCGTTAAGTTGTCCTGACTGTTCTTGTATCTCCGTAGGTGTTTAGGCTGTAGGGAAATCTGTTTATAGAAGTCTTACTGGGTTCTAAGTTTGTTCACATGAGGATGCGATTACTCGTAGTCTTGAGCAATTCTCCGTCCTGAAGTTCATATTAGAATTCATACATAGTTTTACAATCACAATTTCGTGTATACGAGTCGTATATAATTAAGATTGAAAAGGTAGTCGAATAACTGATTCTTCTTTAAGCTCACATCCTTTCGAGGAAAAAGAAGTTAAAGTGGAATCATTAATTCTAAACCTGTAGAACCTTGATTATATATCACTCTTATGTATACACTCCTCAGTGATATATCAACCGCATGAATCCTTGGATTGAACTTGACGTACTGCATGAGTGGTACTTCGGGGATTTCTTTAGAAAGAAAAGAACTATGAGGTAGTCCATGCATGAGTACTTTGGTGTTCTGATATGACGGTTTCGCTAAAAAGACGTTTACTGATAATGAGACGTACGTATGAAACTGTTTTCATGAGGATCAAATTGAATTGAGTCGTATGATAATGTCGGAATCATACTGAAATTTAAAAGACATTAGATTTGAACATAAGACGTTTTACAGACAAAACACAACCGTTCAACCATCAACAGATTTACAATACTTTAGACTTATGACAAGACCATTGCTACGAATAAGGTATACTACAAAAGACAAGTATACGCAGCACGAGCATCCTTATACTGACAGGATCTCGCAAAAAGGTAAAACTCTAGTTGCACTAGTTCTGGATACTTTATAAGTCTGTTACAACAACACGCCTAAATTACATTAACGAGGGTTCCGGAGTAGGCTCTCCTGCAGCTGTGATCCTGAGAATCCTCCCATCTGCGCCAGAGTTCTTTGCTATAGGGAAATCCTTCTTGAAGTGCCCTATCTCACCGCATTGGTGGCATGACTGGCTAGTACTTGCATTGGTGACGGGATTTCGGTGTTTAGCCAGTGTTATGTGGACACGAGTGCCTTCCTCATTACTCCACTTTGAAAATTGCTTCCTAAAGCGTTCTGCCGGAGTTGCCACTGGTGGCTGTGGCATGGCAAGTCTTTGGGCTCTCTTGCGCTCCCTTAGGGCTTTACGATATCGTCTATTCCTTTCGGTCTTTAGGCTTCGCAAGTCCATGATTGTTGCCATTTGTTGGTTTCCCAGTTTGGTACTACCATCGGAACTCTCGACTCCTTTTTCAGTCTTGTTTGTGTTGCCTGAGTTGATGTGTGTAAGGAAAGTTGTCACAGCAGCTGCTACTGCAACTTGTAATGTAGCGGCGTCGATATGGAGGATAGGGGTTTTGGTGTTCGGCTGATCATTTCTGGATGACGAAATGATTCTGTTTCACGGAAAGAAAATAAATTTGTGAGCGATTCTGGTTGACCCTAGAGGTACTTCGACTGCTCAAGAAAAGAGTAAGAGTATGTTCTCGAATGTTTGACCTACATCCCTATGATGCAGTCCTAGTACGGATTTGAAGTATGATCGTGAAGGTTTGACCTACATCCCTATGATGCAGTCCTAGTAACGGGTGGAAGTAAGTTTGTAGAATGGTCTCAAGACGTTTTTCGTTCAAGCCGAGGTATCATTGGTTGGTGAATAACATGATCCAACCACTGAAAGAGAGTTGGAAATGTCTCCGGAGCTAAATTACTATAGTCCAATGACTTGACTAAAGCAGGTTTCAGATAGACTCCAATGAAAATATGATAAAAGTACTTGAATGAAGAATGAAACAGAAGTTAGCCGGTTGTCAATATCTTTGATATTCACGACGTAAAGTTTCGGGAAAATGACCTTGTAAAGGTCTTACATCATATCCAGAGAAGATAGTTCCTGACAGCATAAAGACCTAACCAAAAGTACTTACGGTACAAGATAATTTCATAGAAAATGCCACATCGGGCATAGACATAAAAAAATTCCTTTTAATAAGGAAAATAAAGTAAAGCATCTACTACCGGGGACAGCCATCCCTCTGGTGAACTCTCAGTTCAGCCAATTGACGTTCCACGTCAAGTAGGTGTCTTTTGTACACCCTATGGCGTCCTCGGAGCTCTATGAATTCGGCTCGTGATTCTGCCAGTGCTTGCAGCAGGGTTTCTTGGTTTCTCTCAGATCTTTCGCGAGCATCTTCTAGACGAATGGTGCGGAGGGTATGCATTCTTGCATCGGCGACAACTTCAGTAATCTGATGTAGGACTGTCCTGCCTTGAATCTCATTTCGGGCCACTCTACAGACCAAGATTGGCAAGGTTCTGTCTACTGAGCCCCCATTGCTTAGGTTATAAAAGCTTCGGTCACCATTAAATGGCATAGGCTGATCTTGTCCTTGGCTCCATGTTTCCAAGCATTCCACCCACCCAGGCCTCGGGCCATTAAGAAACGACGAGGGTTAGGAATTGGAACAGGAGCTACCTGGGGTAGGTTCTCAACCTCGGGTTTGGAGTTAGCATTGTCCGAAAGGTCTTCATCATGGTGATCATTCAAATGGATAGGATGATCATTATCTGGTTCTTCTCCAAACCAACCAACTATGAATTCGTTTGGAAGATACTGGTTGCCGTGGGGATGGAGTCCAGCTATGTTATCTATGCGAGAATTGGGGTAAGAAACTAATTATTAGACGAACTATCTAGATAATTATTTAGAAAACCTTCATTAGTTACATCGCTATTTGTGAAGTGCATACCAGTTATGTGTAATCTAAATAGGATAGACCTTCGAATAAGTGACCTTAACTCCATATTCACACAGAATAGGGGTGAAGTAAAATTTTCACAGATTCTAAGTCTATAACATCCTAATTACATATAGCCTTAGTGTATCCACTTAGCAACTATCAACTTCATAATGAAGATCCCGTTTTAGTTCTCAAGTATAAAGTACTTATAGTAACACCAAATACTCCTATAGTACTTTAAGTTTAATGTTATGTTCTACTGTTCTCATTGTGGTAGGGTTGGTAAGATTTTAGACTTGTTGCAACCACACAATTAAACTTAGGCACATGCTAGTCAACCCCCGGATAATATAGGTGATCAGGCTATATCTTCCTGGTTTTGACCATATGTCTCTAAGCCCACCTGTGTTGCCCAACAATCGTAATTCTTTTGTACTGTCCTAGTGACACTGATTTTAATATGAATGCAGGCACGTATACTTTATTAAATATTTTATTATTTAAAGTATAAACTCTTGGTCAGATTACATTTAATCCCTTATGCATTTATAGTTAGTATATCTTTTATCGGTTGATATACTTAATTCACTATAAACAATGTTTTGATACCAATCTGTCACACCCCAAAACCAAGAACGGTGGAAACGTTCTGGGGCGGAGGACGTCATGTACAATATCACAACAATGAAAAGTAGTAAACAAGCAACAACATCATTCATTGCATTAATAATATAATTATTATACAATTGTGTTCTGTCAAATTCTGATATACACTTAAGCATAAATCAAAATGAAAGATGCGTCTTGATCAAGCACCATCTTCCGGAACCTTGCATCGGTAGCTGTATATGATGACCTGAGGATACAAGTAATTTTGAAAGCGAGTATCAGCTTTGAAGCTGGTGAGATCATAAGTATTTTAGTGGCTTAATTTTGTATGTAAGAATTTGTAAGTTTATGAACTGTAAGTATGGAAAATGTATATGAACTGTAAGTATAAAAATGTTTGTAAAACAACTGTAACGTTTGAAAAACTCTAGAAATCCCTATGATTCCTACTATTATATAAGGGTGTCTTCTACCAAGACCTAACTGTTCTCAATGTGGTCTTCTACCAAGACTTAACGGTTCTAAATTTTCGTTTCATGTAAAAGTGTGTAATTTTCCCAAGTGTAACTATCATTAA